>NC_091145.1:11344193-11658496 GCF_041381155.1 Argopecten irradians | reverse complement strand
GGTCAATTTGGCTATTTTTTTTTTTTTTTTGTGTACAAGGAAACTCAAGAGCTAGACAAATAAAAGTGTTCAATATCTAGTTGATATAGTTCCTGTACGTGACTCCTCGCCCGTACAATTGACAGGAAATTATCACTGCACCATCCTCTTCACTACCATGCAAAAGGAAGTTAACGTTTTCACCTAATTATTTCATTGGTACATGTTTATTAATATCTCAGTGTACTGTCTAGGGCTTATGTAATAGATACCATACAAGTGATAATTTTCTTAAATCTAGAATTGAAGCAATGTGTTTAGTAGATTCATATTGAAAAAGAAAAACATTAAGAAGAAGAAAAAAATGATAATGGGCTGAATTATTTATGCTTAGCTTGGTGAAACATTGGTTGGTTAGATAGTTTGGTTTAACAACAGTGAAGGTCATTTAAGCAAGGCCTCCCCTTTGTCTATGTCTGAATGTTTTGGGAGGCTGCGATATATTTGTGTTGTGTCTCCTGGTAGTAGTGGGACCCTTGCCCTTTATATAGTGCTATCCCACAGAAGCATGCTGCTTAATACATCAAGCAGCACAGCACATCTGGCCCGATTTCTCGAAACAAACTTAAGTCAAAAACTGACTTAAGTCATAAATTTTCATATAAGTTATATAAGGAGAAAAACTTTTTAGCCCACCATCATCAGATGGTGGGCTATTCAAATCGCTTTTTGTCCGTGGTCCGTCGTCCGTCCGTCCGTCCGTCCGTTAACAATTCTTGTTATCACTATTTCTCAGAAAGTACTCAAGGGATTTGTCACAAAATTCACATGAAGGTTCCCCTAGGGCCCTAGTTGTGCATATTGCATTTTGGGACGGATCAGTCAACAAGATGGCTGCCAGGCAGCCATCTTGGATTTTGATAGTTAAAGTTTGTTATCGCTATTTCTCAGAAAGAACTGAAGGGATCTGTCTCAAATTTCATATGTAGGTTCCCCTAGGGACCTCGTTATGCATATTGCGTTTTGGGACCGATCGGTCAACAAGATGGCCGCCAGGCGGCCATTTTGGAAATTTGATATCTCAAGTTTGTTATCGCTAATTCTCAGAAAGTACTGAAGGGATCTGTCTCAAATTTCATATGTAATTCCCCTAGGGACCTAGTCAGGGACCAGATCAGTCAACAAGATGGCTGCAGGCAGCCATCTTGGATTTTGATAGTTAAAGTTTGTTATCGCTATTTCTCAGAAAGTACTGAAGGGATCTGTCTCAAATTTCATATGTAGGTTCCCCTAGTGACCTCGTTATGCATATTGCGTTTTGGGACCGATCGTCAACAAGATGGCCGCCAGGCGGCCATCTTGGAATTTGATATCTAAAGTTTGTTATCGCTATTTCTCAGAAAGTACTGAAGGGATCTGTCTCAAATTTCATATGTAATTCCCCTAGGGACCTAGTTGTGCATATTGCATTTTGGGACCGATCGGTGAACAAGATGGCCGCCAGGCAGCCATCTTGGATTTTGATAGCTTGAGTTTGTTACTGCTATTTCTCAGAAAGTACTGAGGGGACCTGTGTCAAATTTCATATGTAGGTTCCCCTATGAACCTGGTTGTGCATATTGCGTTTTGGGACCGACCGGTCAACAAGATGGCCGCCAGGCAGCCATATTGGATTTTAATATTTAAAGTTTGTTATTGCTATTTCTCAGAAAGTATTGAATAGATCATTCTCAAATTTCACATGTAGGTTCCTCTAGGGCTCTTGATGTGCATATTGCGATTTTGGACTGATCATCAACAAGATGACCGCCAAGGAACCATCTTGGATTTTGATAGTTGAAGTTTGTTACTGCTATTTCTGAGAAAGTACTGAAGCGATCTGTCTCAAATTTTATGTGTAGTATATGTTTGAAAAAGTTTAAAAAGTAGAGAAAAGATCCATCTTTCCATTGTCAGACATAGATCATTCTTTGGTGGGCGCCAAGATCCCTCTGGGATCTCTTGTTGACTTAAGTCTGCAATTTTGTTTCGAGAAATCGGGGCCTGGGCCCAGTTTCATGAACATTCCTTAACTTTAAGGGATTCCTTAACTTAAATTTTCCTATAGAAAAGCATTACCAAAGTTAAGGAAACATTTTTAAGTTGAGGAACCTTCTTTAAATTCTGTAATGCTTTCCTATGGAGAATTTTATGTTAAGGGATTCCTTAAATTTAAGGAATGTTCATGAAACTGGGCCCTGGTCACATTATACAATGTACATGTACTGACAACGATCGAATCGATTGTCCCATTCCCTTTATTCCGAGCACTAAAGCAGACACAAAAACTACCACTTTAATAGACTTTGGTGTGACTAGGCCATGCAGGTGACAGAATTCAAAGCCTTGCAAATGCTTAGCTCAAGGCCAAAAGTGAGGTGTTGCCAAGAGAGAAGAGAGGAGAAAATATAAGATCCCAAATTTAATCACATTTTACAATAATGCAATAGGAACATCAGGTGCAGTTTTAATGCACTACCTGAAAAGCTTTTTGTTTTTGATCTTGCATAATCATTGCAAATGTCAACTTTTTGTGACTCAAACAAGACCTTTTCAGTTTTGCATTTAAATTTTTTTTTATCTTACAAGATCTTCCACAGATCTGTCAGGCTAGAATTGAAACTTCCGATATCAGTACAAAGAACAAAAAAAGATACATACACTGTACTAGAAACACACAAAGAGAAATTCATATTTACATGAACCATTCCTTTTAATGAACACCACATTGATCTTTGTTAGATACAGGAAACCATTAAGACCAAACAGATACCATAGAATTTGTAAGAAACGTTTATAAGATGATAATGATGATTGCTCAATTCTTACTGGGCACTAGCAGTAAAACTTGTCAAATCCGACACAATGACACACAGGTTTCACTGTAATATTGATATATGTATTCATAAAATAAAAAATGTTCTAATTATTTGATTTCATATGTTACACCCATTTCTATTGGTTAGATCTTTAAGGTTATTTTTCCATAGATGGAAAGAATTGTACGTCACGTATTATGATGTCATAAATACAAAACGTTTTTGCGGGGATTTTAAAAGCGGCACAGTCACTTGCCCAACTGAATTGTTGGATAAGATATCAATGCGCCACAACTCAATTTATTTTATTAGCTCACCTGGCCCGAAGGGCCGGTGAGCTTATGTCATGGCGCGGCGTCCGTCGTCCGTCGTCCGTCCGTTGTCCGTCCGTCCGTAGCAACAAACATCCTTGGGGGAGGGGGAACAGAACTTGTATAAATTTTGGCTCTGACCCCCCGGGGGCAGGAGGGGCGGGGCCCAATAGGGGAAATAGAGGTAAATTCTTTAAATCACTACTTGTCCTAGAGTTCTGCATGGATTGTAACCAAAATTAGCCACAAACATCCTTGGGGGAAGGGGAAAGAACTTGTATAAATTTTGGCTCTGGCCTCCCGGGGGCAGGAGGGGCGGGGCCCAATAGGGGAAATAGAGTAAATTCTTTAAATGGCTACTAGTCACAGAGTTCTACATGAATTATAACCAAATTTGGCACAAACATCCTTTTGGAAGCAGAACAGAACTTGTATAAATTTTGGCTCTAACCCCCCGGGGGCAGGAGGGGCGGGGCCCAATAGGGGAAATAGAGGTAAATTCTTTAAATCGCTACTTGTCCTAGAGTTCTGCATGGATTGTAACCAAATTAGCCACAAACATCCTTGGGGAAGGGGAACAGAACTTGTATAAATTTTGGCTCTGGCCTCCCGGGGGCAGGAGGGGCGGGGCCCAATAGGGGAAATAGAGGTAAATTCTTTAAATGGCTACTAGTCATAGAGTTCTACATGAATTGTAACCAAATTTGGCCACAAACATCCTTTTTGGAAGCAGAACAGAACTTGTATAAATTTTGGCTCTAACCCCCCGGGGGCAGGAGGGGCGGGGCCCAATAGGGGAAATAGAGGTAAATCCTTTAAATCGCTACTAGTCATAGAGTTCTACATGGATTGTAACCAAATTTGGCCACAAACATCCTTGGGGGAAGGGGAACAGAACTTGTATAAATTTTGGCTCTGACCCTCCGGTGGCGAGGGGGGGCCAATAGGGAAATAGAGGTAATCCTATAAATCGCTACTTGTCCTAGAGTTTTGCTTGGATTGTGACCAAATTTGGCCATAAACACCCTTTGGGGAAGGGAACAGAACTTGTATAAATTTTGGCTCTGACCCCCTGGGCGCAGGAGGGGCGGGGCCCAATAGGGGATTTAGAGGTTTAACTTAAAATTCCTTCAGAAAAGAAACAATGAACCTGTATTCAGAACATTACACGGCATTACAAACCAAGTGAGCGATACAGGCCCTCTGGGCCTCTTGTTTACAAAAGTATGTAAGATTACGGAAATTTATGCCTAATAAGTACATGATTGAGTTATCTGAATTAGATTATAAGCATTATTCTCAATATTTTTTGGGGTTATGAAGTCATAGACAAAAAACGAAAGGACATTCTTCATTCACGTAGGCGCAAAGCCCAAAAGATTGATTGATGGTGTTTAATATCTTTGTTCTCATTATAACTGAGCCTATAGGACACTTGGGAAAATCAATTAAACTTCATTATGACTAATATATCTAGGTCCAAGTTTCACGAACTTAAGTTTCAGGAATTCTTTAACTTGAAATTCCCATAGGAATAGCAGTTAAGGAAAACATCTTAAATTCATTAGCCTTTTATCTGTAAAACTTTAATTCCTATTTAGAATTTTAAGTTAAGGAATTCCTTAAAGTTCAGGAATGTTCCTTAAACTTGGTCCAGATTTAATGTTGGCTTACCTAGATCATATCTTTTTAGGCTCAAGTTATACTGAATTATCTGACATGATGGCATATTTTGGTCTGAGAATTTTGGTGTTGATTTATGCTATATACACTTGTAGTTATTTATTGGCTTTCGCACCAAATTTTGTGTAAAATGAAATCACAGCAGATTGTCTGGCCTGGATTTCAAGACGAATTCTACAAAAAGTCTTGAAATATTTTACTTTTTTTCAATGCTAAATACAAAATGCAAGTTAGTCTTTGATCTTTTTAAAATCCAATTTTTAAAGTTTAAACATTTTCCAACATCTGTGTTATTGTTATAGGAAGATATTTTCAGAAATGTATACCGATGGAAAGTAAAGTACGGCTTAAGACAGGGAGAGGTTGTTGCGCCAGTTTGATTTACTGAAAAACAATTTTGTTTTCGCTTAACTTTAATTAACAGTGACATGTAAACCTAGTTAAAAACTGATTGAAAATAGAATGTTTCTGTAATAGTGAAGGTTAAAAAAGGCATCTTCTACCCTGTAGCCTCAGACAAAACAAGCAATATGGCTAGATAGATGCTGTACAGAATGTCAAAAACAGGCTTTTAGCATTTACAGATAAGATTAAAGTGAATTAGAAAAGTTAAGTGAGGGTCTGCTGTCTCTGTCTTAATTCATTACAGATGCCAAGTGTTGTGAGTTTTTATGAATGTGCTATGTGGTGCTAGCTTGATCTCGGCTGCATTACCGAAAGGAAATTACTGGCAATTGCAGAGTGTCCTTTGAACTCTGTGATTCACTTTTGGTTTTCTGTGTGTTTATATGCCCGCTGTTCACAATTCCCAGAGGAAATTTACAAAAGTTCTCATCAAAGTGAAAATACAAACAAATGAAGAGGCATCAATTTTCAAGTATATTAAATTTTCAACTGTATTAGATTAATTTGTTTTAAAGGGAGATATATCTACATTGTTGTAGACATATATACGGTAACACGCAAAAGTTCAATCAATTAACTCACACTGCCATTGTAATCATTAAAAGTGACAACTCTGATGTTCAAAAGACCTATTGTCTTATTTATACTGACTCACTAAAGAATATCTCAATTTTGTTTTAGTAATTATTGGACTCACAATTCCATACAGTCTGAGAAAGAATCTCCATTCTTGTAGAGATCAGTTTAATTAAAAAGAAATTTCCTATTAGTTGCAACAACCGTATTATCTGGGCAATAAATCACATCTGTATATACATGTATATATACATGTATGTGTATGCGAAATCAGTCTGCAATTAATTGTGTTGCGATTGTCAACAACCATGCTTCAGTCGGCCAATTTTCCATTAATTAAAACATTTTACAAATGAATATGCAACAGGTACTTAATTATTTCCATCTTTATTATATTTTCAATACATATCATTTCTTTTAAACACTTTTACCTTGATTATTCCTATGAATAACTTTGCTAAACCAGCGAGTAAAACTTATGATTTTCACATGAGAATCGATCATGATATAATTATGCATAAACTTTGCTGATTTTTGTATTTTCGTCCAAAAATATAAGTCGCACTGGTGTCAGTGCACCAGTTAAGATGCAGACAGGGGTAAAATACGCATTGAAAACCTGTCAATTACCCCTTAAGATTGTATGAACGTGTACAAATTACCGAACAATACTTGTTATTAGATTAACCACTATTTACCCAATTAGTATGACTGCTTACATCAAGAAATAAAATCAGAAGAAATTTAGTAAAATCATATTAATTCCAGTTATTTTTAAGAGTCTACCTTATCTGTGCTCTTGATTCAGATAGATATTTGCACAATTGCTAACTTTTCACCGATTACTTTATGCTATACCCACATGACTTTTATCGAAATATCTCTGTTAAGTTTTGGGTTTGCACAGAAGTCAAAGTTGTACCCCTCTCTTTCAAAAGTGCGAGTACAATTACCCATCCCTCAAAAAATTATCTGGAGCACTGGGTGTATTGGTTGCACTCCTGATTTTCTGGGGGAAAAGTATTCCGGAAAATACATTAGTACTTTCCATGTGCGATTAAACTTCATGTATTTTGCAAGCAGTTTGAATCTGCAAAATTTAAAAAATCTGCAGGTATGGTAGAATCATTGTAAGGTAATCTAAATGTTTAACATAAAAATGTGAAAATTAGTGACTGTGAAGCTATGCTCATTTACAGAATATTGACTCCCAATTTCATTGACTCAAAGAGATATTTTCCTTGTTTTATTGGCTTAATATAGTGTACCACTGAGAGTGATTCATTGTCAAAAGCCAACCAAATCGCGGTTAGCTTATAGTGTATATAATAAATGACAAGTTGTATGATTTTACAGGGAAGTGTCCTCGATTGCTCTCATATCCACCTCTATTGAAATCATGTAATGATTAGATAAGGAAGTAAGTAGGCCTAATATAGGGCAGTAGGTCAGACTGATAGACTCTTTAACATAATTATCTACCTACATGTATATGGCTTATATCGTGATAAATACAATACTTCCTCAAACACAGCGAACCATGCAAAACAATGAGTGTACAGAATAATATTGATCTCTTCATTCATTATTTCAAATTTTCATCACATTTGAGAAAATGGTTTTCTACATTGTTTTTGTAACATATTTGATATATGTGATTGTTATAGCCCTACTCAATCGTTTCAATATAACTCTATTGACAAAAATGCCAATAAATGAAGCGTTCCGTCAAGCGGTCCAAGGAACTGTTAAAATCGTCAGTTAAAATGTGCTGTTGGACCAGAGTGACGTCACTGTTGACCTGCAATTTATGGCGCCAATGCATTGTTTTAACAAAACAGTTATCGACTGAATTTTCGCACAACAGACGATTTGTTGGACCCTTAAACAAACTGTTGCCCTCGGCCTTCGGCCTTGGGCAACCAAAGTTTGTCTTAGGGTCCAGCAAATCATCTGTTGCCCTCAATCCCGGTCAACAGCTGTATAATATATCGAAATTGAGACAGACTTGACTACCTAATAGTTCGACTATAGATGTGACTCTCACTGGTAGATTTTAGAAATATGACTTAGATAAATACAGGTGTGACTAAAACAGATAGTCTGCAGGTGTGACAAGACAGGTTGATTAAAGGTGTGTCTTTATAGATTCTACCCACTACAATGTCTGTCTGACTGACAAACACTGAAGTGCAAAATAGTATTATGTAACATACCCAATATTTTAGATTATAGGTTCATTACATCTTTTCCTTTTTATTTTCAAAAAGGTTTAGAATAATTATATATATCCTTGATCAAATGCTTAGTTTAGAATAATTTTAGTATACCATTATATGCCCTTGATCAAAGTCCTCATGGGTTTCTCTGTAATAGCAACCGATATTCATAACAAATGTGTGTTCCAGCAAGAATATGTTATACAATGTATCCCTTTTTGTATCTCTCTGTGCCACACAAGAAGGGGAAATTATGTTCAAATAATTGTTCAAAGGGTCATGGTTTGAATATAAAAACAAGGAAGCATTCTGTTCGTATTAAAGTACAAGGTGTTTGTAAACAATAATAATCAGCTTATTTCAATTTGATTTACCACCCAAGATTTTTGGCAGAGTATTCTTCTTTCAATTTAAGAGAGTATACAGATAAAAAGTAATTAAGTACAGCTACTTTCTCTTTAGGTATAATTAGTATGTACTGTGATGAACTCTATATTACAATGTTACTCAGCTGTACTGTTTTTGTGTGGTGGTGTTTGTACAGTATTTGCTAACAGACTCCATGTCTGCACCAGGATCTCATTCAACTTCATGCCAGTAGAAAAATAAAATCTAAAAAAAAATATAAAAAATCTGAGAAGAAAAATACACATCTGTTCATTATAAAATAAGGTTTAATGTTGAAAAATAATGTGCTTTATTGGATAAAAAAATTTAAAATCATATTGTCAGGACATTTTTGAAATTATGTAATGTGAAAAGAATTGTTTTAGTTAATTTTTTAAGGTAAATTAACTGAAGTTTGATATGCTGAGTCTGGCCAGTTGCGACAATTTAACAAGAAATAACGGCTCTTTAAGATTGCAATGCTTGAGGCTGCAATGCTTGAGAGGTGATGGAATTGGCTAACCTGAATTTAATGAAGTGTCACTTAAAGCTGTTTGGAACAGGTTTGAGAAAACAACAACCTATTAGAGTCATAGATTTTTTGTTCTGGTAAAAACAGTCGACCACAAACCACATGATTTCAACTGTTGACAAAAACCACAAACCCCAACATACTAAGTGCACTTTTTCTTTGTGTTTTGCACTTTAAAGGGAAGAAAGCATTTCAGAAATTGTCAGCGACACTTCATAGATTCAATATTCCTTAAAAAGTGATTTTCAAATTCAATACTAAAGATCATGTAATAACTCTATTCTTCAAATGTTGCATTTATATTTTGTTCCATTGACTATTCATTCTTGTTTGACAGTGTATCATATGATAATCAATCTGTACATTTCATGAAAATCATTACAAGGTGCTATCGCTATAGGCCATGCTTTTGGTGTTTGGCAGGGAACTAACTATCTAAACCAGCAATATATATATTAGGTTGATCCCCGATGGGGTGGAATATAAACATGATCCATGGCAGATGTTTCGACAAGACAATGAGGTTTCAATATACATATAGTGCAGACGTCTTAGATCGGTTACACAATGAATCTGAAATAAAAAAGAAAGTGATGGAAGGATATGTATATGTAGTTTGTATAACTCATCCCAGATGTACAAATGAACTCAGTGACGGCAGGGGAGCTGGGGGTTTTGCTTTAAAGGTATCATTAAGGTTGTGTGTGGATATATACAAGTCAACTATATATATATGCAGTTACTTTTTATTCATATATTTGTTGTTTCTTTTTATTGGGCACTAGCTACCAGATTTAAGAGCTACCTGGTTTAATACCAGGTCTGTACCTGTGAAACAGAGAAACTAACATTAAGATTGTGGATATTGTGCATCTTTGCTTTTACTTTTAGCCCACCATCATCAGATGGTGGGCTATTCAAATCGCTTTTTGTCAGTGGTCCGTCGTCCGTCCGTCCGTCCCTCTCCGTCCCTCCGTCCCTCCGTTAACAATTCTTGTTATCGCTATTTCTCATAAAGTATTGAAGGGATCTGTCTCACATTTCATATGTAGGTTCCCCTAGGGGTCTTGTTGTGCATATTGCATTTTGGGACCAATCGGTTAACAAGATGGCCGCCAGGCAACCATCTTGGATTTTGATACTTAAAGTTTGTTATCGCTATTTCTCAGAAAGTACCGAAGAGATCTTTCTCAAATTTCATATGTAGGTTCCCCTAGGGCCCTAGTTGTGCATAATGCGTTTTGGGACTGAACGGTCAACAAGATGGCCGCCAGGCAGCCATCTTGGATTTTGATAGTTAAAGATTGTTATCGCTATTTCTCACAAGGTACTGATGGAATCTTTCTCAAATTTCATATGCAGGTTTCCCTAGGGCTCTATAGCTAGTTGTGCATAATGCATTTTTGGATCAATCAGTCAACAAAATGGCCGCCAGGCAGCCATCTTGGATTTTGATAGTTAAAGATTGTTATCGCTATTTCTCACAAAGTACTGAAGGGATCTTTCTCAATTTCATATGTAGGTTCCCATAGGGCTCTAGTTGTGCATAATGCGTTTTTAGATCGATCGGTCAACAAAATTGCCGCCAGGCAGCCATCTTGGATTTTGATAGTTAAAGATTGTTATCTCTATTTCTCACAAAGTACTGAAGGGATCTTTCTCAAATTTCATATGTAGGTTCCCCTAGGGCTCTAATTGTGCATAATGCGTTTTTGGATCGATCGGTCAACAAAATGGCCGCCAGGCAGCCATCTTGGATTTTGATAGTTAAAGATTGTTATCGCTATTTCTCACAAAGTACTGAAGGGATCTTTCTCAAATTTCATATGTAGGTTCCCCTAGGGCTCTAGTTGTGCATAATGCGTTTTTGGATCGATCGGTCAACAAAATGGCCGCCAGGCAGCCATCTTGGATTTTGATAGTTAAAGATTGTTATCGCTATTTCTCACAAAGTACTGAAGGGATCTTTCTCAAATTTCATATGTAGGTTTCCCTAGGGCTCTAGTTGTGCATAATGTGTTTTTGGATCGATCGGTCAACAAAATGGCCGCCAGGCTGCCATCTTGGATTTTGATAGTTAACGTTTGTTATCGCTATTTCTCAGAAAGTATTGAATGAATCTGTCTCAAATTTCATATATAGGTTCCCCTAGGGCCCTAGTTGTGCATATTTCGATTTTGGACCGATCGATCAACAAGATGGCCGCCAAGGAGCCATCTTGGATTTTGATAGTTGAAGTTTGTTACTGCTATTTCTCAAAAAGTACTGAAGCGATCTGTCTCAAATTTTATATGTAGTATGTTTGCAAAAGTTTGAAAAGCAGAGAAAAGATCCCTCTTTCCATTGTCAGACATAGATCATTCTTTGGTGGGCGCCAAGATCCCTCTGGGATCTCTTGTTTCAGATTTCAATCTTAAATGTGTAGGTGACAGATACAGGCCTTTTTGGACCTTTTTGTGAACATAATTTCCCAGAAAAAGATTTATGCAATTTTGATACCTTGAATCAGAATTCAACAATCAAGACAGATAAAAAAAAATTCAAAAATTCTTTATTTTAATTTCTGATTTTTGATATCCTACAGACAGGGGTCATGGTGGGTTATTTCATTGACAGTAACAGTTTAAACATGGGTAAAAAAATACATGTATTTGACTTGACATCCTGTTATCAGTCAATGTGACATTTTAGGATGTGCCAGTTAGGTTAAGGAGGTGGAAGATATTAAGCCAGAGTACTCAGAGAAAAACTACTGTACCTAATGTTCCCAATGTGGAATTTGATTATGCAACTGCTGCCCAAACATTCTGCCATGGCATATAAAAAGGTTCTTTAGGAATTTTTTTTAAAAAACAAGGTTATGATATAATTACTTCCAGTTTTGAGGAGATTTTACAAACACTAGCTTGACACGGAAATATCTTTGTTAGCCTCATGATGATCCATTATATAACGAGACAGCGGTAAAAACATGGATGTGCGGTGTATGTGGTGTGTACAGGAAGGGAACACTTCATTCGCATACTTAGAACCTCTTCTTCCTTAAGAAAAATCATTATGTTTGAGTTGGTACAAATCACTAGATTGAATTTCATTGGGTCAGGTTCTTCCATTGTTATAGTAACACACAGCGTATAGAATGTAAATACCCTTCAATTTCGATAGCCTAAAGAATGGAAATGATCTAGTCTTGTCTTTGCATATGACAGAGTTATCTTCTCATGAGCATTGGAACTTGTGTTCATTAAGTCATTGGGTTGTGATAAAAAATGATGTCATTATCTCTAAAGAGTATGACGTTACATGCAATCAAAAACACATCATCACAAGAGCAGATAACTCTGTTTAAATATTTTGATAATCTGAGGAATGTTACAAGTGTCTTCATCTTTTGTTAACCTGAACGATATGAATCTGAAAGATGCAGATTATACCGTTGAAATTTGATAACAGTAGTTTTCGTTTGGTTGCTGTAAGAATATACATGTCCATAGAATTTCTGAAGTATACATATAGATATCATGGTATCCTTTGATTTTGATATAGAGTATCTTACATGAGTGGCTATGTAATATTAAATTTATTAAACAAGTTTAATAATTTGATATGCCACAAGCCTTTATGCGAATGGCATATAAAATTATTTAATGAGTTTAATAATAAATTTTATAAGAGTGTTGAAATCAGACTCAAAGGAGTATTTATGATAATATGAAATTTTATTAAACTCATTAAATAATTTGATATGCCACAAGCCTTTAGGCGAATGGCGTATCAAATTATTTTTGCCAAATGAGTTTATTAATAAATTTTTTATAAGAGTGTTGAAATCAGACTCAGATTTGTGGTTTTTATCTACCAAGACAATTTTAAGATGTCATATTTTGATTATGACATCATTGTTACCTGTGGTGTAACAACATAGTGTGTATTACATGTGTGTCTTACGATATTTATGACATGGCTGAACGGATCAGTTATGTGATATAGATCTTTACAACATATTTAGATGAAAAACAAATTTTCCATTTGATTTTCAGATATAGATGGTGAGATTTTAGACTTCCACATTGACAACAAGTCACCAAAATGGAAGCTAAAGGCTCAGGTGGTAGAGAGGAAGGCATCAACATACCGTCGTCAAAGGTCAGACAACGGAGCTCCGCTGGTGGGGAGAATCAATCCACCGCTCTCCAACGGAGAGTCTGGCAGTTCAAACATAGATGGTAAGCATCTCTAATATTTGTAAAATGGCTACTAAATTTCATGATTTTCATGCCAAAACAAGTTCATGAAGATCAAAGTTCACAGATTTAAAAAATTCAAAGTTTTGTTTGAAGAAGATATTATATTAGGTGTGGTTGGTCAAAACTCTAAGGAAATAATAAGATTATTCATTATGAGATCTCAATGAGACTCTTATTATTCTCAGTTATCCATTCAGTGGTACATTCACCTGGTTTTCATTTTTAGTCCAATCGCTTTTTGTCCTTTCATCCATATAAACCATAAACAAATTTAGGGTGATCAAGTGGTGTAGTGGTTAAGCCACTTGCCTTTTACCTAGCCAGTTGGGGTTCGATCCACGGCATGGACATGGAAAGGTCAGGGGTCACCTGAACTATTAAGTGGGTTTCGGATCCTCCATAGACTTGAGTAAAAGATTTGTCTGAGAAAGTTTTATGGTGCCGGCAAGTCCCAGTTTCCTCCCACTCTAACATGCACTCACATCCAGACAAACAAAAGTGATTTGTATAAGTTATATAACTTGTTTTTCAATCAAATTATAAAATTAAATTTTTAAACAAATTTCTTAACGCTATTTCTCAAAATGTTCTAGAGAGGATATTTTGGAAATGTCATGTATATTTTTGTTGCCCTTGGTCCCTAACTATATGCCTATGCTTTTCATAGTTTAACGTGCTATTAACAGCCAGGGTCATGTAAGGACGTGCCAGGTTTGTTAGTGGAGGAAAGCTGGAGTACCCAGAGAAAAACTATACTGACTAGCAGGTATCCAAAAACAACATGGCTGACGAGCAACAATCTTTGATTTTATCAATGAGCAAGAATTGCTGTAAAGCCCTGAATAAACAATCTACTGGAAGTATAAAGTTATGTATAGGTATGTGAATGTGTTCATCATGAACTGGAAAGCTATGTCGCAAACATAATCAGACATGAAGTAACAAGTCTTGAGCAACAGTAATGGAGAAATTCTAACATAAAAAAAACAACATTATAGACCCGAAAAACGCTGTGAAAAGTCTAGAATATTGTACAGTATGTCTGAAGATGATGAATTGCTGGGACTGTGCAGAACAGATGGTAAATCGTGAACTATTACAGCTGATCGAGAGTAAATTAAGCGTTACTACATTGGAACACCTACCATTATGTGTTCTGTGTCAGGATGCAGTGAGCAGGTACGCCTATCAGCGTTGCTTTCGTTGATGCAGATATATAGATAATGGTTCGGGAGTTGAAGCATCCTAACAGATGGGGATTTTAACATAGAGGAAGCATAGTGGTTAAATTGTTATAAATTGTTAGTTAAACCTAAAGTGCATATTTGAAGCAACATGTACCTTGTAACACATTATGATGAAGGCACACATATCACCCATGTTTAAACTAAAGCATGCATCATTGCTGGATTTTGGAGTTGAATAAATTTACAATGTACAGTACATGATAGATTTATAAGGCCCAAAAAAATTATATGCATGTTTCAGGTTACATGACTGAAAATTATAGGGTAGGTCGGTCGGGATTTTTTTTTTTATTTAATTTTTTATTTTATTTTTTAGGAGGGGTGGGGGAGAAGTTGAGTGGCTTTATTACTACATTACAAAGTAATTCAATAATACATGTAATTTGTCATTCCAACATTTTTGTTTTGAAAAAGTGTGATAAAATAGCTAGGGTCGGGACTAAAAACTAGGGTAGGTAGGGGTACCTGAAACATACATATTTTTTTTTAGGCCTAACAAGCAAAGTGGTTAAATTGTTATAAATTATTACCTAGTTAAACCTAAACCTAAACTAAAGCATACATAATCGCAGGATTTTGGAATTGAATCAATTTAATGTACAATATGTAAAAGATAATATGATTAGTGAACAGAAGAAAGTGCCACATTATGGTTTCTGAGTTGACACAGTTATCTAACAAAATCTACGAATTGGAGCAAATAATTTGAGATGAAGCAATCATTATATATTGTTTAGATTATTTTTTTCATTAAATCAATTCAAGTCAAATCATATGATTTCTAAATTGAAGAAAATATCTTAACAATTTTGTTTTATTTAATTTGATAAACACCAAAACAATAATAAAAATAATAATATGGTCATGAGATAAAACATATATTATGCTGAAAAGGTTAAAGATTTTCATCATTTTGGTAAAGCAATTTACAGAAAATGAATCATAAAGCAAGCATTGAGATACACAAACAAATTTAAGACATGGTATTGACTACGCTATTTCTTTTTAACTTGCATTACAAATATAATCGAGTGTTGGAGGAATGGAAGGGGATTTTCGTAACAACCCACAGTTACATTGTTACATCATAATGATAAACCTCTATAGTTACTTTGTTGTCGTTAGTTATGAGATGCAGTACAATGGATGTTGAAGATTACTAGATAACCATAGATATAATTAGACAGCTCCGTCTGTGTATATTTAGGTACCTTGATATATTGGTGAATCTTTGGGAGCAGAATGTGAGATGAAAGGATTCATATTGGCTATATATATACAATATACAAATGCTGATGAGAAACAGGGGAGAACCTGCCAACCTACATGGTGATGATGCTGTTTTTAAACACTTCCTGCTTCTGGCAAATTGCTTTAAATTCTCAAGGTGTTGTGTCAGACAGTTGGTGCTGGCTTAATCTCTAGACTCTAACATGAGGGTCTCCATCTCTAGGTCATACAGGTCAGAGATGAAAGGTCAATGGACAGTCGGGTGTTTTTAATTTTAAGCCATGTGTTTCAACAAGTGGCTCTGGACAGTTGTGTTATAGAGCATGGTCAACTTGTTTAAAATTTTGATGGGTATTTTTTTTTTTTTTTTATGGATATATTTATATAGGGAAGTCAACATTCTAATAAACAAATGTTAAAATGAGGAATAAATGTTTAACTATTTGTATTGAAAATGAATAAGACATTTGCAAGGAGTAAAATGATATATCGATTGTCGAGATTACTAAAAGTAAAATACATCCATGCTCCTTATGATAAATAAAATGGAAGTTTGATATGGTATGCTAACAATACTTTCTAAAGCTAGCATGGTGGTGAGTGAATTATGATGATGTTATCATTATAACTGAGATATAGAGTTTATTCAGGTGCTCAACTGTTTTGCTGATGAAAAACGATCTTTAAGAATATAGGATATGACTGACAGTCTGTGTTAGAAAGAAAATGATAGATTTATTAATCAAATGAAACAATATTTGAAACCCAAGTCTCTTGATTTTTGCAGCCTTAATTTTCCAAACATCAGTAAACCTTCAATAGGTTTTTTTTATTTATTTATTTATATATTTATTTATTTTTTTTTTTTTGGGGGGGAGGGGGGTTAATGTATGTCCTATTAACAGTCAAGGTCATTAAAGGATGTACCAGGTTAAGGAGGTAGGGGAATACCAGAGTACCTGGAGAAAAACCACTGACCTGTGGTCAGTACATCTCCAGTAAAAACATGGGGAAAATAATGATTATAAGATGATTGTGTGTATCTGCCAAGTCATAATACATGCCACATAGAAAAATGATTAGTTTTTCAACTTGTTTCTTCATTGTTCTGTTTTGAATTTATTATTTAGACTTCCTACGGTCCTTACCAGAAGTGGCATAACCAGGAAACATCTCTACTTTGAAAAGAAAATCCTCTTTGTAATAGACATAACTGTTAGTGAGGGACGATTTCCTGCTTCATTTCATTACCATATGTGCATTTAAAAGCATGATGCGTTATAATTACTAAAGTTATAGGTGTTGAATGGCCCTACCCTTATGTAAGGTGTACCTATGTTATTACTAACAATATGTTCTGTTACTCACTGCGGAATTAGTTTGGTATGTCTGAAGTTGGAGATCGGCCCAGCGGGCTTCTTCCGCATATGATAGCAATGAGAGGGAGGCCAGAGTTTATAGTAGAAATATAATTCTGGGACCAGTGTTTATATGTGGTTAAAGTTTTACACTTGATGAAAACCGCCATCATCGTCTCGACACAAAGAATCTGTAGGATCAAACATGGGAGTGTGAATCTGACATTTGTCTGACAGTCGTCATGGTAAGCTTGTTATACATCGGTAAACTTTTACGTTTCTGTTTCATTTTTATGTCTGAAAATCACTAGAATGTTTGAATTTTTTATCTCTATGAAATGTACATGTGTTAAATTATGTCTTTCTTAGTTCTGAAACCAACACTTGTACAGGATGGCATATATATATTACTGCAGGAAAAGTATTCATCTAAATTTCAACTATAATATTCAGGCAAATTAATTCATAATTGTATATAACCAAAACAGTGATAAAACATTGATTATCAGTCTTAAAGTGTCTCGGATGAATCTGAATGTTCATGTGGGGCCAAAATATTAATGTTGAATTGACAGTGATTGAGTTAAAAGTCATGGCTTCAAATTCAGAAATTCAATTGTATGTATGGGAAGAATTTGTATTGTTGCCTAATCATTATATCATTAGACTATAGAAAATTAATATAAAGTGAAATGCATAGAAAACAAAATAGAAATATACTATGAATATCATTTTTTCCTCCAAATTTTTTTCACCTCTGAAATGTCAAATTTTATTTCAATTTCACACAGAATTTCATGCAAAGGAAATGAATATAATAGTCCAAATTCCACCCTAAACTTGAAAATATGTTAATATATATATCTTGGGTAAAAAATTCCTTGTATCATTGTAATGACATGTTAATAATTGTATCATCATACATATGGATATCAACTTAAATGAAAAAGGGAGTATGATAATACATGTACTTCAAACTGAGAGTTATATGCCATATATGGACATGTCTTAATTAAAAGTTTAATGAGTGTTTAGTTGAGTGTGTACAAACATTTAGTGTGAAATTTGAATAATTAAAATTGTTACTAAGATAGGGTTTTATCTTGAGTTAAAGATAATCTTCACCTGTATATATGTAGCTTCAGGATGCCTCTCACTCATATCTTGTTTGTAGATTTAAAATTATAACTTAACTGTCATAAATATCTTATCACTTAAAATTCATAAACTTTTAACAAGTTTACTGTGTCAGGAACATTAAAATCCCAGGAATGTGTGTATTATATTGAAATATTGACCCATAAATGGATAAGCTTGTTTACATTGGCCTCATGATGATTTGGATTATTGCCCATGGTCAAATAGATAGCCATTGAAGCCATTAATGTATTTATATATATACCTGATAATGTTAATCTACATGATGGACAGTGTTTCTCTGGAGGCCTCATTCTAGCTCTAATGGCCAAGTGGTAAAGGTGTCAAAATTCTACCACTGGCCTTCCACCTCTGGGCTTCAGTAGCAGGCTTGCATGTAGTTAAAAGTGTCTGATTTAACAATAGCCCTTCAGTTGTGAACTGCAGATCCCAAGCACAAAATTTATGTAGTATGAGCTATAATGTCCAACATTCTTAAACTGGCCTTCCATTTCTTTAATTGTCATGATCGATGGTCAAATTTCATTTAGTGGCCATGGTAGCATTTGGTGACTGTTCACTTTGATCTATCAAAGTTACTTCCCTTTGCTTCATGTTATCAGTACTGATGGAGTAAAACAAAGGGAAGTAACTCTGATAGATCATGTGACCATTTTGGCCAAGTGGTTCCTGTAGCTGTTATTCTAAAACAAGTCCTCCACCCCTTAGCTGGGGTGACCAAATCATATAGAATGGGCAATCTACCACTAACTCTTCATGTCATGTTGGCAACTGGTCAAGGTGCCTTAATGATACCATTATGCACTCCACCTACGGTTTTGGGTTTTATTAGCTTAACGTCCTATTAACAGCCAGGGTCAGGTTTGTTGGTGGAGGAAACCTGGAGTACCCAGAGAAAAACCACTGACCAGATCAGTATCTGGCAACTGCCCCACTTGGGATTCGAACTCGTGCCCTAGAGGTGGGGGAAGGCTTGTGGTAATATGTCCAGACATCTTAACCACTCATATGCAATCGTGACTTAAGTCACATGTTCATGCCTACATGGGACAGTTGCCAAATAGTTTGAAACCTTTTTTTTCCGGGGTACTCCAGATTTCCTACACCAAATCCTTGCACACCTTGAAGTGACCAAGGCTGTGTAATTTGGTGTAAAACAGACCAAACCTCTTGCCGATAACCAGGATACCTTCAGGCTCAGTAAACGAGAGTTCATTAGATATTGGATTAGCGCCAGCAACACAACATAAGAAGGTGATATATACAAGTGTTAATCTTTACACCTGTAATATCACTGAGCTCCTGAGATGTTTTACAATACATAAAACAGTCAGCTCAACACAGAAACCATCATCTATTGTAGTTTCCTGCTATTGTTTTCCCACAGTATAGATTACAGTGTATATAGTAGCATTGTCATTGGCGGTTCAAATATGTAACGAGGAACTGGTGTTAATATTCACAAATGTTCTTTTTCACATTTAATATGAAGTCTCTGTATATGACCTCAATTGACCTTGCCATGACCTCAATTTTGATTTAGATCACAGTGACATTTCTTGTCACTATGATCTCATGACTTATGATATCATTTGAAATTATTTTGAACAAATGATATCTTGACATTTCTGTGACCTCAAAATTACACTGCGGTGACCTCATTATGACATAACTGTTACCCCGTTATGCATCTCTCTGCCTCATTATGACTCTATGACCTCATTATGACATCCCTGTGACCTCATTATTACATCTCTCTGACCTCATTATGGCATCTCTGTGACCTCATCTAAACCTGAAAGAATGTAACAATGCAACATAAGTATCGATCCATATAAACTCATTTTCCAAGGTTAAAGTAAGAACTGCAGGAAAAAGCACGAATGACTGTTAGACTGTCTGCAATTTGAATAATAAAGTTATCAATAATATTGATCCCTAAAATATTTCTCATTCTATAGGCCTCATTAAACTAAGGGCAGGCAATATTGCACCTGAATTCATCTTAGATAATTCTTATCAAAACCTAAGTGTGTGGTGTCCATTCTTACAATCTGTAAACATTTCTAAAGGGTGATGACACCCAATAATATTTTATTGGTGACCATAACCGCCTCAGACCATGATGACAACACTTAGTCTTATCTATACCATATACCCATCAATCTTAGTGTCCAGGAACTCTGAATTCTGGACATTGCCTCACCTCCACACAATAACCTCTGACCTTTCACCTCGCTGTGTCGACCCTCTTAGAATCACTAGTAGATCTGGTCTATAAGGAAGCTGGTGATTTCTATCAGTGTGATAATATCTAATGTAACACTTAATTTGGTTCTGCAGCTTCACATATCAGTCGGGACTTACAGGCTATTAGATTCTATGTTGACAGTATCGCATGTATGTTTAACACAGACCTAATGTAAAATGCTGCTATAGCACATTCCTTGTGGATTTAAGTGGTTGATGTGACTGTTAGGCAGAAATTCAGTGGTTGTCATTCACAAAAAGCAGTTCAATGATTGATTTTGACCTAAATGAGTTCTAAAGTTTGACTGTTTGAGAGCAAAGGATTTTGTGATCAAGAGTTTCAGTGATTGCATTGACAGTAAGAAATTCTGTGGTTGCCATTGACAACAAGAGTTTCAGTGGTTGCGTTGACAATAAAAAATTCTGTGGTTACCATTGACAACAAGTGTTTCAGTGGTTGCGTTGACAATAAGAAATTCAGTGGATGTCAGTGAAAACAAGAAATTCAGTTGTTATTTTGACTAAAAGATATTTGTGATTGCCATTAATAACAAGAAGTTCAGCGATTGCTTTGACAATGAAATTTTGTGGTTGTCATTGGTAACAAGAGCTGCAGTGGTTTCTTGACAATAAGATATTTTGTGGTTGATATATATTGAAAATCAGAAATTCAGTGATTGATATTGGCAAGATAAGATTCAGCATTTAATGCTAACAAGAGTTTAAAACAGTGATTTACTATGACTTCAGAGATTAAGTGATTTATGTACATAATAAAAGATTCTGAGGCTTATGTTGAAAATTAGAGAATCAAAAAGTGCCTGTTGCAGCAGAGATACAGTGGTTGATTTGAAACTGTAACTGTTACAAAACATTTCTCATGTAAAAGTAGTTACTATTTGAGATATAACACCTCTGCTTTCATATAAAGAAAGAAATTCCTACTATGAAACATTTTGATATCTGTGATTATGGATTAGAATATCTCTGAACATGCTAGCTAAATTAAAGAGGAACAAAACGCGACCATGTGGCAAGTTGATTTTCTATTTGTATTGTCTGTGTGGTTGATAGAGGATTTATTTGTCTTATAACCTGCATATTATATTTGAAAATATATATACTCACCTTTTATACCGAAAGGCTATGGAAATAACGGGAGTTTAAGTGAGATGGGTTCAGATGGTGTTGGGGTAAGAATTAAAGTTTGGCAGAAAAAAATGCTGGTTGTTGATGAAAAATAAGGAATAATGGAACAAAAGAGGTAAGGGAAAAGGGGTTGGGGGGAATTGGATTTGGGAGGGAAAGTTTGGGAACTGCATGGGGATAGGGACTTGGAGGAAATAGGTATAAAATTCGAGATGGGAGGGCAAGGTTTGGGAATGGACAGATTTAGGGAAAAGCAAGGAGACAATTAAGTTGGATTGGAGTTTGGAGGGTAATTTGCAATTAGAGTTTAAGAGAGTTTGGAACATGGGTATAATATGGATTGTGGGATGGTCGGATAGTGGATGAGTTGAAATTCGATCCTCCAAATGTTTAAGGTCTATTATTTTCCATGTATACACTTAATTTTAACTGAATTGTAAATATTTGTTTTGTGATTATCACATTATAATTCACCATCAAACTGTCACAAAGAGATGATGTCATTATTCCTGAACATTGAGCCCTTGGTCATACTAGCTATAGGCTATAATAGCTGTACTATGAATGTTGTCAGTACAGTTTTAAATGTTAAAATATCATACACCTTATGTAAATCTGGGTAAAAACCTACTTTTATCTAAGCGATGTGATGTTACTAATTGGTGGCAGTGGACTACGTGATAATTATCTGATGTAAATAGATCTGGTATCAATCATTTGATGATTGGAGTACTTCCTGGATGGTTGACCTGATAAGCTCACATACCATTTATCAGGCTAAATTGGTGAGCATGTCTTGTTAGCTTGATTCTAGTGTTATTTACTAGGGTAGCAGGTCTGGTCCTTGTTAGCTTAATGGTAGCAACTTTAGATTTCTGATCCCCTTTCTTTAAGCTTTATTCTCATGATAATTATTAGAATATTATAACCACAAGCTGATGGCAATAACAATATGGTCTAGCAAGATTATCTCCCCTTAGATTGGAAGGTATCAAGAATCAAGAACTATACTTTAAAGCTTCATTTTATTGATATAATTCCAAGACTCTTTTAGAGACTTTATGTGAGAGGCTAAATAACAGCAAGGATATTCTTATAAATCATTTGAAAAACTAATTGTGGTTGAAAAAATTATCACAAAAGAAATTTTACATAATTGCCTCATTGTTTAACTTCCTTAAAAGTTTTCAATAACAAGTTTTTTAATTCAATTTTTTTACAAAATGTCAAATGAATATGCTGTTGAACTATATTGCATCTTTTTCTGTTCTGTGAGTAATAATTGGATAGTTATATATTATTACAGAAATTTTGTTTAATATATCACTGGAATATTGATGTAACAATTAGGCTGATACCAATTAGAATTAATTAGTTTAATTATAAGTAAACAATGATCTGTTTACTGACTCCTACACATGCGTGTAGCATTCGATCACTTCCAATGTACATTATATGGTATACTTACATAAACTCGTCAACATCTCTTGACTTACTTTTGACAACCCATGCTAATTCTCTTTTTTTATGTTCCAGATAATTTATTATCACTCATAAATATTTTATTTGACTTGTTATCACATATAAACTCCTATTTTTAACTCCATATTGGGCTGTAGAAAGTCTATTTGTGATGTCACATGTAGATCTGTGGTGTATATATGTGTCGGAAAGAGTGAATAATTTTACTTCCTTTTCCTGGCCATAGTAAAGACCATAAAGAAACTGTCCATCTTTAGACCCAGTCTGTAAGTATTTCATGTCATAAACATTTTACTCTGATACGTTCTGTCATATTTCTGGTTTTAAATCTTCATTGTAGATTCTATAAGGTTTTATATTAAAACTTATGAAGTAGGTTACAAACAGTGTTATTAGTTTTGTGGGTTAGATTGTCTGTGGTCAAACTCCTTCATCATATGCTCATAGCTTAATGGATGGCAGATAAGATTAATATAAAGTACATGTATCATCGTCAGTAAAATGTTTAACTAGTGTGTTATAGGATATATTATACAGACCCAACATGTAATGTCACATTCTCTGATAATCAAATTGACATGCATGAATGGCAGACTTGATGTTTGTATTAAAACTGACATTTTGAATATGTCATTCCATTCATAATCACACCTCCATCCCTCACTGTGTTAAATCCTACCTACAGTGTTTCAACCATGGAACCTATCTCACTCAACTCTTGGATCAAGTATTATTTTCAGTTCAAGGTCATGTGTTGTTAGGTCAAATGTCAAGGTCATTATCATGTTTTTGTTGTTGTTTTTTTTAAATCTCATTATTCTTTTGTTGAGCTTTCTACTACCTGAAGTAGATTTTGATGTTTAGTATAACTCCAGTACAATGTAGTTTTCACCAAATATGAAAAAAATTAGGTTGTGGTACCTTGAATTGAATATTGAAATAATTGTGATTATAGGTAGCCATATCGTAATGCTTATATAAACGTGTCTATTTGTCATGCTGGGTTATCCTTTCTGTCATGAACAGGGGGGTGTTGAAACACAGTCTACTTGTGGCTTCCTTCAATACCTAATAGAAGATAGGATGGAGTCTTCCATATGTGTATTTATATGGTTGGGGATTTTATTTAATGATAGAGAATGAATAGAATGCATGTCCTGGTTAGAATGATGCATTTTAACTCATCTGTTTAAAGGACAAGTCTTTATAGTACATCTGATGCGGCATGTTTATCTGTTGTGGTGGATGGCCAGAAGATTGGCTATCAGACCCTAAGTTATTGATAAGATTTTCTATACTAGATTATCTCCCCCTAGACTGGCCACCTGACTTAAATTATTGATAAGATTTTCTCAGCAGAATTATAATACTAGATTATCTCCCCCTACACTGGCCACCAGACCCTATATTGATAAGATTTGCTCAGCAGAATTATAATACTAGATTATCTCCCCCTACACTCGCCACCAGATCCTATATTGATAAGATTTGCTCAGCAGAATTATAATACTAGATTATCTCCCCCTACAATGGCCACCAGACCCTAAGTCGTTGATAAGATTTTCTCAGCAGAGTTCTTATACTAGATTATCTCCCCCTAGACTGGCCACCAGACCTTAAGTCGTTGATTAGATTTTCTCAGCAGTGTTCTTTACTAGATTATCTCCCCCAAGTTAGAATCAGACATGAAGTAAAGACAAAAATAATCAAGCCAAATATAAGTGATTTTTTTCAATATTCTAGAGATCTGTGGCCATCTAGATGGCCAGCTGACTGCTTCAGGTATTACTTTTCCCTGTAAATGTGCTTTAATAACAATTTGAACAATGTATCAAGTAAATGACCTTGACATTTAATATCATAAGGGTTAATCATAGGTAAATCTTTAAACCACTTATTGATAATATAGAGACCCAGAAACCTAATATTGGACCTGTGTGTGGCATGACTTGGTAAAAGTCACTGACTTTGTGCAAATTAAATATCTGGACATTTATTCAAGGTCACAGTAGTCACATTGGATGAATGATTGGTCTTTCAAAACTCATTCTCTATTAATCAGAGGATCATAGGCCTGATGATAAGCCTGCAGTATGAGAATTAAGGATTGACATGCATTTTCAACAACATTACCATCCTTCAAGGTCACAAGAGTAAAATGCAGTTTTGCAACTTCTTCTCAATTACTAAACTAGACCTGATATGGTAAACGTGGAAATTTACGTTAGGGGGAAATTTTTGCTAATTACGCGAAGGTGGTTTGATCGTAAAAATTTCCCCTGCA
This sequence comes from Argopecten irradians, assembly GCF_041381155.1. Lineage (NCBI taxonomy): Eukaryota > Metazoa > Mollusca > Bivalvia > Pectinida > Pectinidae > Argopecten > Argopecten irradians. The sequence continues at coordinate 11,633,141 of NC_091145.1, read as the reverse complement.
TGTATAATTTTGTACATATAAACTTTGTTGTAAAAGTACGAAAGTGTATCTATCGCGAAAATATCAACACTGTGAAAGTCTTATGTGTGCAAATCGCGAAATTAAGCACTCGCGAAAATATCCACATATACAGAATTGGGTCTAAGGTATGGTGGGGTGAGGGGTATAAAGTTTGATAATTTGATTGCCTTTTACCTTAATCAAAGCAATAGAAAACTAATATAACTCAAAAATGACATTTAATTTGATTCAATGTCAGCCTCCAAAGTTGTAAATGTGAAAATTTAACATCAATTCTGTTGACTTAATCTTTACAATATGTAACTTAATTCCAGAAACTTTATCAAAGTACCAAATGACACAAGCTTTTGCCCCAAACAACTGTACCCTTGTCTAGTTGCTGTTTGAATATAGAATTATATTATTGATTTGAAACCTGACAAATATCCTTATTAATTGCGGTAAATATATAATGTTATAGTTGTCTGTATTAATTAAGATATATCTTGTTACCGAGTTGACACCTAGAAGGTAATATAGCAGGTATTATTTACTTACAAAGAACAGCTAAGCAACTTCCCTATATGTAAGAATTTGTGCTTTCACAGGAGACGACTTCCCTCTCCCTTCTACGGAAGAAGAAATCCAGACGTTTGACGAAGAATTCTTTGAGAAACACATTAGGACCATTGAAGTAGAACTTCGAGGAAAAACTCGATCCAGATCTATACCAGATCTCTCCAGTCTCAAATCCAAATTACCCAGATTCTCATGTAAGTATTTTTAGTTGTTCACTCATGCAACAATTGCATTGATATTCCTCATCTGTAAAAGGAAAAAAAACTCAAAATTTTTAAATGTTTTACAAGCAAGCAAAGTACTTTGAAGAAAGAATATTTTGATTACCAAGTACAGTTAAGCCTGTTTCAGCGACCACCTCTGTATAAAGACCACCTGTTTAATGGTAGTGTTCCGATTAATCAGGTTCGTCGAGTATCGTTGGTTTGAGGTGTTTGATCAATTTATCAAGTAAGAATTCTGTAATCGAGTTTCATCAGAGTTTTTCAGACACTATAAACCAAAGTATAAAGTTAGCTGATCAGTAAAACATGTAGAAAAATCATAGCCAACTTGTTAAAATCATTCCCTTGTGTGTGGTTGTCACTCATATCATTTCAAAGTTCAAGCGTCTAGGGAATTAAAGAGCGCATAAGCACTACGTAGTAATGTAAACGTTCAGACGAGCATGATTTGTGAAGAAAATACGCGACAAGAAAACAGGACAGCACAGAGAGCCTCGTGATTGTAAGCCTTTGAAGGGAATTTTATACGAGACTTTTTTATACATTAAGGAACAAAATAATTGATTTTAATTGATCATTGATTGGTTAAACAAAACTGATGATCAACCATAAAATTTCAACCGATTCCCAACACACCTGTTTAATAAAACCACTTTCTTGTGGTCCAAAGTAACCAATTTTAACATGATTTATCCTGTATATAAAGACCACTTGGCTATAAAACCATATTTGTTTTTCCTATGGATGTTTTTTTTAATGAATTTCGATGAAATAACAAAGGTTAAAGGTTATATAAGTGACTAGCAACTCAACAAAACAGCCCTAAGATTGTATGCTCTACTAAATATATCTATTTCTCCTTGTTAGATGTCATCTCGGAAGAAAATTAATACAAAGACATGTATATTCTTGTTGAATGTTAAATTAATTTAGATACAAATTTAAGTGTGTTGCCAAAGCTTATTTGTTAAATGATGAAGGATGGAGAGGCGAGGGTTAATTAAATCTTTGTTCTTAAGAACAGGAGAATACTGTCTGAGGTTAATCCATTTATCCTTGTAAATGCAGCAAATCAATGATATTAGCTTTGAAATTCAATTTTATTTTGAACTCAGATCAAGAGCTACATACATCACCTTCAGAATCAACAAATTAACATATTTTACCATAATTAGTAGGATATAAAACTACCTACTGTATTCGACCCAATAAGCGCCCAGGGCGCTTAAAAAATTGATAAAAATGAAAGGGTGCTAATAAGTCAATATTATTGCAAATTTATTCCGTTTTATGTAGTTTCGGTCCTTATTTATACCTGGGCAATTTAAATTGAGGCCTCAAAAAGGGGGAGGGTTGCTTATAGGGACATGGGCGCTTATTGGGTCGAGTATGGTAATTACCTTATAGAGATACTCTTGAACTTGGGATAAAACATTTAGACCAGGGCTAGCAGTTTATCATTTTCAAAATTTAGCAACAAAGTTTTTATAAGTGTATGGTTGATATAATGATAATGATGATGTTTATCAACCAATCATTTTGCCGCACAGACCTTATGCAGTTTTACGAGATTGATCTGATAAACCTGAAGTATCATTGACATAGTCAAGTGCTGAGCTAGACGTAAACTTCCTGTTAAAGATAATTTATAAAATTATATTTTTGTTTATTGAATAAACAAGGAAGTTTGTACAATAATAAGTTGTTTGTGTTTAACTGACAAACGGCAGATTTTTGGTTTTTTTAAGGACGTTCATGTTTTTGTGTGGGGTTAGGCAGGGAATCCAAGGGAAAATGGCATTTATAATATTTCTAGCGGATGGAAATTTGTATAATCATGAATAAAACAGATCACAAATAAAAAAAAATGCTCTTTCATTTTTTGAAGATAAATGAATACCATGATTCCTTATACCTATCAATATCAAGCCTATGAAATGCCTTTAGGTCAAAGTTACAGGCATTAAGGAATATTTTGTGCTCTGTTAGGCGGAAGATGCTGAAAAATGTTATACCATGAATTTTGGTAAATGCAAGTTTAGAATTATTTTTTTAATCTCTGAAGGTCAAAAACTCAAAAATCAAAATATTACAGTGAAGACTAAAATTGAAATCTTTTTTAGAATGACTGACTTTCTTACTTTTAAATACTGATAAAACTTGACCTTACAACTAATTTCACAATTTTAAAGATGCTCCACCGCTGACAAATGGTATTTTTTCACTATCAAAAACATGAGCAGACGACTTAGTATTTTTCTTCTGTTACAAAAGTTACTTACTTTATACCATTACCACCTTTGAAAAGTTTGAGCTTCTTCTTTTACTTCAAGTTAAAAATATGAAATATTATTAATTGCATCCCGAAAAAAATTCCATGGCACTATATCCTATAATGATTGACTATATACACGATTAATCACCAATTATTGTTCAAATGATGAATGTCATTTATGCTCTTTCGGCAGTGGAGCATCTTTAATCAATATAATGTTAACTAATATGGTATTGTTATTTAGTTAAGATGTTCTAGGTGTTTTTTCATTTGCTGTTGGAGTTATGTCCCTTTACACAACTCGTTCTCCGATTAATATGATTACTTCATTAGATTGGATTGAATGTCCACAATAGTACATAATGTATATGGTATTATTTTATAATCCTCCTATGTCAGATAGACCTATTTAGAGCAATAAATCTGTGCGTAATATATTTATTGCACAAGTGCCTAGGTAAGAACCCTTATTGCAACGTCAATAGAGGTTATTATATGACAGTTTTGATATCGCACCTTTATCAGCCCGAAACGGCAATATCAGTCCAAGGGCCGCAGGCCCGAGGGCTGATATCAGGTCAAGGGCTGATAAAGGGTGCGATATCAAAATTGTCATATCATAACCTTTTTATCACAAATTTTGAAAAAAAGAAGTAATAATTTTTAGAATTTAAAAGTGTATTATAACGTATTGAGCAGTATTTACTTAAATCATAATGTACTTTAGGCCAATTTAATGTTGAAATAGTGGGAAGCGTTTTATTACATATATATGCTTTACAAATATACAATCACCGATTAAATGAGTGATTTGAATATGAATTTTAAGCAAATAAAATATGAATGGCGATGGTTCGTTTTCGGCAATGAGGACATAACTCGTTTCAACCTGATCCTACTTAAGACAAAATTCCCAGTCAAATCATCATGAGCAGACTATTTTTTATTTCCGATATCTTTCTCAATACGTTTATCCGAGCTATTTTGAAACTGAAAATTTCATCCGCCGTCCAACTTATCTTCCGCACGGGAAACTGAATCGAAGCGGCAACGCTAAGATCCGGATGGAAAAAAAAGAGGATGGCGTGATATCAACCCGGGCTGATAACTCATATCAGCCAGGGCTGATATCACGTTGTGATGTCATTAAGTGATGTCTGCCCAGGCGCTGATATGACGGCGCAGACGGCACAAGTATCACATGGGCAACACGTTCATTATCAAAGACAAAAGTGTGATAATAATTGTTATTTAACGTTGCAATGGTATGATATTTCATGCATCATAATGTCCTTAAAAATTGCATCCTCAAAGGCCAAAGCGGGGAGCACAAGTTCTTATAAATGATGTGATATGAGAACAAAATACTCTTTTATATTTTGGATATGAAGGATGATAGGGACATTTGACCCTCTGAGTCATTAAGTTAAGTAAAACACTGTGCAGAGCCTCAGATTTGGCTTAATCAAGTGACACCTCGGGGAAAACATCCAAATCCTTAATAACCTCATATGAACAAAGTTACAAGAGTTTTTATAAAAATTCGCATGTTGTATTTCCTGGAAGATCCTGCTCTGTCATTATAAGAAATGTTATATAACAATCATGATGTATGAATAACGAGATAAGTGTCTGTGTATCAGTTCACACATACAATACATGTCTTAGTCACTCTTCATCATAAGAGATACTGAATAAAGTGAATTTCATTGAAATCTTCATCTAACAATATATCAATTTACAGTATAGAAGAATTAAATTCTTTTCATATCACATTATTATACCTGTGAAACAGGTTATTCTTTTTCTTTCAATAATGTGCCAAGCTCCTTAGGAGCATTATCGCACAATGCGAGATTTATGATAGAATTCCACTTTTTGCCTGGAACTGAAGCTTAAGAAATTTACCTATATTATTGCGAGGAATCCATATTATGCTCAGAAAATTAAAACCCATGTGGTCACACAAGTGACGCCATATATATAATCACATTTCACAGCTTATTCGGGGATTCAAATTTCCCATCCAGGTGAAAGGCAGACATGCTTTATCGATATGCAATCTGATTACTATCAAAAAAAATATATAAATGTTACATTGAAGCAATTCACAAAACAGTTAAAATGAAAAACATAAAATTTTACCATATTCGATTGCATATATCATGTGCATCATATTTTCTGACATAGATTTGCCCAATGTTGATAATGATACCATCAAAATACTGAGGAGTTATAATGATAAAAGACTGATTTTGTCTGGTATTTCCATTGGGATCTACAACCAGGAAGAGAAAGCTTTGTTCTTTATCCTTTTGTCACTCCATCAATCCTTCTTTTCTATCTCAAACACATTGTCACTGGAATTTCATTCTTTAATAAATAGGTCACAGGTTCTGGGTCAAGTAATGTATCATTTTTTACTGTGATCTCCCATTTGATAATTACCTACCTCAAAGACAAATCATGGATAATGTTAAACTCTGTATTTTCTAATCTGATTCAAAGGACGTACTATAATTTGCTAGAATGTCTTATTTTTATTCGCTTCATACCTAAGCTATATTTTAGGATTTAATTAAGATCCAGTTCTGGCCATGTAGCGATTGAGTTGAGAAAGACATTTACGGTTATATTTCCTTAGATAATAACGGATGGCTAATTTTAGCAGCTTTCATTAAGACTGCTACCTTGCAGAAATGTATTGTAAGACTCCAGAATTATTATCTTTAATTAAGTTTAAATGCTTCGAAGGCTCGTTAGGTTTTGCAGTAATCCTTAATAGTGCAGTATCAGCACCAGATATTGACCCGGACTCAGTGCTGGATTATCAGCATCGGAAGGATGTTTGCTTTCATTGAACATCTCCATATGCTTTGTTAAAAGACAAGTAGTTGAAATTGATTTTGCTGAGAAAAATGCATGCAAGCACATGCCCGCCACTGTCAATACATGATTGGCATGCCTAATTGATACGGCAAGATCCCGTAATAGATGGTTTGGTATCATGAGTGATGTCCTGATCACATATATGTACATGTAAATATGTGGCAGTGGAGTTTATTGATGGTGACCTGTAATCGTATAGAGACTTGGAATCAATAATTCATCAATGATCATCATTGACTCGGTATAGGAGGCCTTACTCATCATTGTATGGCTGGAGTACAGGAATTGTGTACCGGTACTAGCTCTCAGGCTACATGACCTTGCCCTCCTCCACCACGACAGTTCCACAGTGTGACAGTATTGGTAGCCAGCATCAATGGAGCCACAGCTCTCACAGACATCCATGGATTTTTGTGCTTCTCCAGCACTGGATAAGCAGAGTTAATACTGAGCATCAGTTCGCTATGTGTAGTGTATTGTGACAGGGAATTATAAGTGTCTTTGATATAGCCAGCCACCATGTGCATGTGGGGTAAGAATCTCGTTGATATATGTTGTAAGAAAAGACACTGATATATATATATATCATTATAAATTATAGTGCCTATATTACAGCCTGTTATATCTGGGATATATATATTGTGTGCCAAGCCCTCCATCACCATGTGTATGTGCGGTAAGCAATTTTGTTTAATATCTCAATTTTACTTTCTTTTATTAATATTTTGTATTTTTCACTAGAATTCTTTTAGATCACCACCTCGTTTTACTCTATCACACGGGGGACAGTATAGTGATTGATAAATATGTTTATTTTCTATCTTATTTCTTTCCTGTATCGTTTCCCGATGTTGTCTATGTAAACTATACCCGAGCTGACTCATGAATACCATTACTACTGGTATTGATTTGGGTTGGTGATTTTATAGATTTCTGTTCCTTTTATATATCGCAATGCCATTTGTGTTTGGCCGATATTGGAGCTTAGACATTAGCAGACATGGCTGTAGAATAAATTTATTGATTTATTTCGGTCTCAATTCTATATTCCACACTCATTTGGACACAGGAATATTTTTCTTCAATTAGAACTATCTCACTTAGACCCATTATTTCCCTGTGAGCTAGTGCAGTGTGTCATTGCTATTACCTGGGTATACACACAATGTATAGGATATACTGTATAACAATTATTTTCCGCATTTCAGAATTTTATGGTATTGTAATAGGTCATATCATTGCTATAACAAAACCTGTTTCATAGCTAAAACATTCTTAGATATATCAACCCTTTAGCTGGTATTTTTCTGTTTCATTCGATAAAAAAATGAGAAAATTCATTTTTTCCCCAAAAAAAACCTCAAAGATTAGTACAACGTACATAACTCACGGTATATTTTGACTATATCCTACAGTCTTCTTCAGCCATATGTGTTACTGGTCAGTGTAGCGTAGACGGACAATCATGCGACACTAGGGGGGGGGGGGGGGGGAATTTTAGTAGTAATTTAAAATTTCACTGGTATACATCAGAATGTATATAATATATTTATTCCCAATATTTTGCAAATCAAATTTTCAAACCTTATAGCAATGTCTTGTAAAATCATGAAAATGCTTTCCCCGCAAAAATAATTAGCAAGCTGTACCTATGTTGAAATTAATGGTGTTAATTAAAGTCATAATGTGCATACTCTAATGTTTGTAAGGATGGTCTTACAGGAAGAACACACAAATGGTTAAGGATAGGTTAGTTTATATTTTGTCTTCTGCCATATTAGTTTTCTATAGGGTCATTAAGGAAGGTCTTTCCTGTAACAATCATACGTGTATGTGTGGGGGCTGTGTGTGTTTAGGAAGCTGTTTTAAGTTGTACTGTTTGCCTCCTCAGGTTATAATAGCCTAAAACTACTGCTTGCTTACTATAAAATGCTACTTACAATAGGATAGGTTTTATATCATATGTATATTGGAATTGGCTTGGCTTTGTTATAGTAGACTGTATAGGGTACAAGCAGCCTTCAGGAGTCCATCTGTTACCTTTTATACCTATAGCATTACAATCGAGAAATCTCTGCTGAATCCCTATTAACAGTAAATAGTAAACTTTTAAATAAATTTTACCTCTCTGAAAGCTCACTTAGTCACTACACCTGTAGTCTAGTTTACCTGTCTGACAGCTCACTACCTGTCTGAATCACTAGTCACTACCTTAAAGTTTACCTGTCTGAAGCCATTAAGTCACTACACTGTAGCTATTTAACCTGTCGAACTCACTAGTCACTACACCTGTAGTCTAGTTTACCTGTCTGAAAGCTCATTAAGTCACTACACCTGTAGTCTATTTTACCTGTCTGAAAGCTCACTTAGTCACTACACCTGTAGTCTAGTTTACCTGTCTGACGACAGCTCACTACCTGTCTAAGAGCTCATTAAGTCACTACACCTGTAGTCTATTTTACCTGTCTGAGAGCTCACTAAGTCACTACACCTGTAGTCTAGTTTACCTGTCTGACAGCTCACTACCTGTCTGAGAGTTCACTAAGTCACTACACCTGTAATCTAGTTTACCTGTCTGAAAACTCACTATCTGTCTGAGAGCTCACTAAGTCATCACACCTGTAGTCTAGTTTACCTGTCTGACAGCTCACTACCAGTCTGAGAGTTCACTAAGTCACTACACCTGTAGTCTAGTTTACCTGTCTAAGAGCTCACTAAGCTCACCAAACCACTACTCCTTAGTATCAAGTTGTTACTTGAATGTTACTAGTTATAGTGGAACACTGGGGTTGTTAAAAGTGAACACTTTTCATTTAGTTTTTAGAGTTTTGTGCTGTGGGTATTCGACTTCTATTACTAGCCAATTGACCTTCACCGGAAGAGGCTAAGTGGTTAAGGTGTTTGACATTTTGCTATCAAGTCTTCACTCCAAAAGTTGTAATGATCAAGAATTGTTAGGCTGATATCTGACACTTTGAAACTAGGTCTTCAACGGGTCGATTGATTGAAAGAAAATGTTATAATGTCAGACATCTTAACCACTTTGCAACAATATGCCCAACTAAGAAACTGAAAAAAAAGAAAAATTTGAGAATTGCATGAGGACCGTTATAAACAAAATAAAAACATTATTTCATGTTCCCAGTGAATTTGCTCAGTCTAATTTGCTCAGACTAAGTGCTCATTGAGTAGATTAGAATCTAGATTTTAAAAATGCATACATTTTCCTGTTGTATCATCAAGCATTCACAGTCTCTACACTTTGGGTACGGGAGGCGTGCAATACGCATCATATCTCTTGTCCATAGTTCACAACATTTTGAGGAGTAATCTTCAGATAAAAGAATAAACCACCATGAAGTTGATTCATGTCTTCATTAGGAGCTAGAGCCTAACAGATTATATTGTGCTGGTATTGGTAATGAACTTGTCACTGTGTGTTACCCAACACAAAGATACTGGCTGACTCAGGCAAGACACCATTTGTATGAATTAAACATGACCCATTCTCACTGCTGTGATCTCTTTGTGTGTAGGTTTTTGTACCCCATATATAGACTCTCATGGCCTGCATGTATCTCAGCTGCATCAACATAGAAACAAAACAATTATACCACATAGGATGTCATCAGATGAATTAATTCTCATCATGGATCAGAGTTGTATTTATGTATACAATCTAAACACTAATGTAAACAAGGAATGTTTCTATTTTGTCATCTAAACACCTGTAAGACTTTGATGGTTAAGTGATTATAAAGGTGTCTGACATTCTACCACCAACCCTCTACCTCTGGGCTGAGAGGTGAAGATGTCTAACATTCTACCACTAACCCTCTATATCTGGGCCGAGTGGTTAAGGTGTCTGACATTCTACCACTAACCCTCTATATCTGGGCTAAGTGGTTAAGGTGTCTGACATTCTACCACTAACCCTCTATATCTGGGCTGAGAGGTGAAGATGTCTAACATTCTACCACTAACTCTCTACCTCTGGGCCAAGTGGTTAAGGTGTCTGACATTCTACCACTAACCCTCTACCTCTGGGCCGAGTGGTTAAGGTGTCTGATATTCTACCACTAACCCTCTATATCTGGGCTGAGAGGTGAAGATGTCTAATATTCTACCACTAACCCTCTACCTCTGGGCCGAGTGGTTAAGGTGTCTGATATTCTATCACTAACCCTCTATATCTGGGCCGAGTGGTTAAGGTGTCTGGCATTCTACCACTATCCCTCTACCTCTGGGCTGAGAGGTGAAGATGTCTAACATTCTACCACTAACCCTCTATATCTGGGCTGAGTGGTTAAGGTGTCTGACATTCTACCACTAACCCTCTACCTCTGGGCAGAGTGGTTAAGGTGTCTGATATTCTATCACTAACCCTCTATATCTGGGCCAAGTGGTTAAGGTGTCTGATATTCTACCACTATCCCTTCTACACTAACTCTCTATCTGGGCAGAGTGGTTAAGGTGTCTGCATTCTACCATATCCTCTACCTCTGGCTGAGAGGTGAAGTGTCTAACATTTACACTAACCCTATATCGGCTGAGGGTAGGTGTTGAACTACACTAACCTACTGGCTGAGTGGTTAAGGTGTCTGATATTCTACCATTAACTCTCTATCCCTGGGCCGCATGGTTAAGGTGTCTGACATTTTACCACTAACCCTCTATACCTCTAGGCTACTGTGGCTGAGTGCTTAAGGTGTCTGACATTCTTTCATTAGCCTTCTCCCCCTGGATTGTGGTGGCCGAGTGGTTAAGATGTCTAACATTCTACCATTAACCCTTTACCTTTGGGCCAGGTGGTTAAGGTGCCTGACATTCTACCACTAGCCTTCTCCCTCTGGATTGTGGTGGCCAAGTGGTTAAGGTGTTTGACATTCTTTCATTAGCCACCCACTTTTGGTCAGAGTTTCAGTCCTTCATTGGACTCAGTTAACAGCTATGTATATTAGACATTGGTTGCTGTTTTTGCTGCTATAGTGAAATCTGGCATTGAGACAAATTGATGGTCAATTTAATAAAATGCATTTTTGTTTAGGATTTATTTAATATTTCCTTTTAAGCTGGTACAGATATCAAATTTAAATGTTTCAAATCATACTTGTTGTAATAATGATTGAATTATAATCTGAATTTCGGCTTCGAGAAACTTCACTTTGGATGCCCTAATGGAGCATAAATAATGGAAGCAAAATTGGTAACTACCAGTTAACCTGAAAAAAAACTAATCTATTTTTGGTGCGAATTTTACCGTAGTTAAATTTCCTTCTTTTGAATGAAGCTTAATCTTCTGTGCATAAGATCCGAGAAATGTTTTAAATAATTAACGAGAAAACATTAGATTGTCGAAGTTATAGATCGATATCGGTGATATATTGACGTTCAGCCTCCTCAACAGGGATAATGACGGCCTTCTTACAGTTGTCCGCATCACTTGTACAGACACTCCACAACATGACCCCAAAATCAATAAGGGAACCGGGCCATCGGGTGTCTAATTGGTATTAGGAGCTCGGATAGAGCTGTGTCCCCTAGTTTGGTCCATTGATAGTCCCTCTGGATAATTCAGATAAAAAACTAGAAATATCTAAGTCAAAATCCCCCGCCTCGATTTGAAATCAAAGAATGGGATTTGACACCATGGAACATATGATGGGTACAGTAACACTATATACACCCTCTCCCCTCCCTCCTCCCACATTTGTAAGCTTAAATATGAGGAGTAATCAATTGCTAAATGGTTGCTTGAACATCTAAACTAGTGAGGTTTGTGTCCACTAGAAGTCAAATGGCAGAACCTGTTATTGAAGACAAAGTATCCATATCATATTTGACATTGTGAAATGCTCCACTTAGGCCTACTGTATAGCTGTTTATTTTCGCAGTTCAAAATTTTCACAAACTAGATTAAAAACTAGAAAATGAACTTGTAGCTGTTTAAAATTTCATGATTTGGCTATAAAAGTGCAATATCTAATTCATTTATTTCTCATTTTTTCCTAGATTTAATTTTCACAACATAGCAATATCTTTTGAAACTGCGAAACATCAAACTGAAAATAATGATGATTGAAATAAATGACAACAACAATAATTAGTGCTATATTGGAACTCTTTTATCAGGAGGTTGTCCCGACTACCACTTGGGACTACCACTTGGAACATCGTTTCTGTCGGAGTCCGGAGTCCGTGTGTTATAATGTGTCCCCCAGACCTTGGCTGTATCCTATCAACAATATACTTGGTAGTCTCACCACATAGTGATGTCCTTGTAGTGCCAGCAAACGCTCTGTATAAAAAGTCCTGGGTTATTCTAGAATACACAGCCTGCATACAGATCCAGAAAATCAATACCTCTCCCTCCCCAATACTACAAGGAATCCTGTCAGGCTCTCCTGGGAATCGGCCACCTTACAATTTTTGTTGCATGCAAAAACCACATGGCAATATCACAAAAATGCTTATCAATATTGAAATTTATTCTTTGCTGAAATGAAACTACATCAGGATTTTTTGTGTAATATTAGTAAAATGTGTCTATATGCATATTAGTTATAGATATATGTCTGATATCTCTCAGAGCTTAAAATATGGCAAATATAAATTTTCTATTAAAAATTAAACATGATTGTTTGCTAACTCATTTTAATGATAAACAGATTTTATTGTCCAAAGAATCAGATTTAATTTCAATTGGTAAGCAAATTGAAAGAAAATCTTTAATCTCTGAATTAATATTTATGCTTCATAGAAAAGATGCAGTTACATGTGATATTGATGCTGGGGCAGAAACGAAACCTCCATGCTGTTAATTAATGCATAAAATAGGAATGCATTGAAAACAAATGTATGAGAAAAACCGTTCTAACATTAGATAGCCCATATGTATTATACATGGTATTTTTTTGTTTAGTGTACTTAAATATAGTATTTTCTGAGTATTTTCTCTTGATGATAAAAACATTAGTCAATTCCAGCCACACAATTTGAATTTTAACCTTAAGGTTAGGTCCTATTTTAGCCATATACAATCATCCCCCAGTTTGTTTACACGGATATTTTCAATAGAAATCACTAATGATCTGTACTCTGTATCTAGCAGATGCACCTAACCTAATCACTAAGAATAATGTATCCATTCAGTGTTGCCTTTAGAGACGAAGTTTTCACCCTCACCATGCTCTGTGAAGCTGAGTACACCTTCAGTTTTAAACACCCCAAGGTAATTACCGTTAGGTTTGTGTTATAAGCCGTGCAGCAAATGACTTAATAGCACCTAGGGATTAGAGCACCAAGTAAATCCAAGTTCTAATTTCCTTCCCGCAGCTGATCCATTGTAGGTTTGGAAAAGCTTCGTTTACGGTGAATATATTTACTTTTTGGCTGTTCCATTAGTCGACCAATTTTGAGCAGTTGATTAATGATTCAGTAAGCCAGCCATCCACAACATGCATGCAGCCAACATCTGCCTCTGTTTTTTATATGTTGTGGTTTTTTAATGCATAAGAAAATTATTGGATTTTATCAATCTTTTCCAAATACGGTAAAAACTGCTATAAAGCACACATATATATAAAGGCCACCTGTCTATAAAGGACACTTCTATATTAAGGACACCTGTTTATAAAGGACAGACTTATCAACCCCATTTATTAAAAATTACTGTATAACTGGGCTCCGTAGTCCATTTTTTAAACTAACAGTATACATATATATATTATAGTATCAAGGGTATGAACTCGGCAGTCGAGAAAAACGGACCTATTTTTTTAAAACCATGATTATTTTAATAAATGGGTTATATACAGTATTGACGGATATCTTACCTTAAAAAGAAATAATTTATCTTTCCATTGAGTGCTTGATGAACAAAATTGGCCAAGTATTGACGAAGTTATGGCTTGATGAATCGAGAAATTTACGAAAAATATGCTAGGTAGACATTTCCCTGTCCGGTCGAAATGTCGTCTCGGCTCTAATGGGCACCTCAAAAACCAAGCCAAAACCACAAAATCTACGCTTGTGGTGGTAAACAGTACCCATAACTGTGTTCATCCACAACCTCCTTTGGAGGTGTCATGACCCGTACTTTGTAGAAAACTCCATTTAAACATCGTGTAGCTCACTTACTTTAACCGTCACCGCCATGGTCATTTGTTTTTCGGAACGCTTCTTGACTTTACATATCGTGACTACATTATGCAAATTATGTAATGTTGTGCTTGTAAATAAACTCGAGAAGCGTTCCGAAAAACAAACGAACAATTGGCGGTGACGGTTAAAGTAAGTGAGCTACACGATGTTTAAATGGAGTTTCTACAAAGTACGGGTCATGACACCTCCAAAGGAGATTGTGGATGAACATAGTTATGGGTACTGTTTACCACCACAAGCGTAGATTTTGTGATTTTGGCTTGGTTTTTGAGGTACCCATTAGAGCCGAGACGACATTTCGACCGGACAGGGAAATGTCTACCTAGCATATTTTTCGTAAATTTCCCGATTCATCAAGCCATAACTTCGTCAATACTTGGCCAATTTTGTTCATCAAGCACTCAATGGAAAGATAAATTATTTCTCTTTAAGGTAAGATATCCGTCAATGTTGTATATAACCCATTTATTAAAATAATCATGGTTTTAAAAAAATAGGTCCGTTTTTCTCGACCGCCGAGTTCATACCCTTGATACTATAATATATATATGTATACTATTGGTTAAAAAATTTTCGTGCCAGGTCCCTGTGGTATAACTGGGCTCCGTAGTCCATATAGATATCACCAGTTTATAAAGGATACCTTTCTGTAAAGGACAGACTTATCAACACAATTTTGTAAAAATTACTGCATAATTGGCTTCCGTAGTCCGAATAAAGAGCACCTGTCTATAAAGGACACCTGTCAATAAAGGAAATTTGTATGATATCAATTTGGTGTCTTTATAGACAAGTTTGACTGTATATGTGAAATTATTGAATCTTGTAAGATCTATTAGTAAGGAGTCATTATATTCTTGGATTATTTGCCTAAATAGTACAGTTGAACAGAGAAACATTTTGGCCTAACACCAAAGGTTTTGCCATGTAATACATTCTTTACCTATGTTCCAATTTCGGAGAAGATAGAATGAAAGGTTTTGAAACAAATGAAAGATGAAAATATAACTAATCAAATGATTAAGCTTATCAGCTTTTGAACAACCAGGCCCAGATCAAAACAAATACATTTGTGGGTTTTATGATGCTGACCATTGTGATGAAAGCGATTGAGACAATTAAGTTTAAGTGGACAATCCTGATGGTCAAGATGTCATATTACAATATTGTCTGACAATTGTGTAGGTCAGATGTTCATGTACATTAATCAAGGCAGAAGTCATAGGAAGTTACTGGGTCATTGTTTTGATAAAAGGTCAGAGGAAATTTTGTTTGGTCATTGCGATTGTTCAGCTGATCAGAAGCATTAGGAGTTGTTCTGATGATGGAGCAACAAAGAACCATTGGCCAAGTAATCAGAGTCTTACTCTAAAGATCCATGTCACTGTAATAATCTACTGCACTATCATTCATTTATATGTAAACTAAGACCCACACAATAATGGCAACAAAGGGCAATAACTGAAAGCCATCATCGGTAAGGAGAGTGTGAAGAGCAGCAAAGACCCTGACTAAATGGTCTTCCCTGTACATAACTTACATAGACAATAACCATAAATTCATAGTTCAGAGAGCAAATCATTTGCTCAGACATATTATAGTTACGTTAATAGATGTCGGAGTGTTCCGATGTTATGTTCAGTACATCAAGTGGTCGCTTCCTGCAATAGACGGCCTACGATGAATGTTTAAACAGATGCCACGAGAGCTATAGCCTGGCCTCCGTCCCCACGGTCTGCATCAGTATAGGCGATCTCTGGAGATGCTAGGTAAAAGTAGCAAAAAGAAAAATCCATACAATTCTCTGATATTAGATAATGATGTTTTATGTACATACAATACATTGTGGGTTTGTCTGCAGAGGCTCTCGGTACAAATGTTTGTATGTATGGTAAGACATGCAACCAACCAAGTTAATTGAAATATAAAGTTGAATGTTGTCAATTGAAATTATAAGAGTTGCAAGGCTGCAGGGGCAAAATTGTCCTGACATATAACCAAAAGCCCTCCACCTCTGGGTCACGAGGTTGAATCCAATGTGGGGCAGTTGATAGGTACTGACTGCTAGTCGGTGGTTTTTCTCCGGGTACTCTGGCTTTCCTCAGTCAACAAACCTGGCACATCCTTACATGACCCTGGCTGTTAATAAGACGTTAAACTAATAAAACAAAACCTCTGGGTCGCAAAATTGAATCCCATGTGAGACAGTTGGTAGGTACTAACCCAAGGACAGTGGTTTTTCTCCAGGTACTCTGACTTTCTTCAACCTCCTAAACCTGGTGTATCCTTAAAGGACCCTGGCTGTTTATGCAATGCTTAACAAAACAAACCACACCAATGAGTTTTAATCACATCATGTAACATCAAAATTTTTCATTTGTTTTTCTTACTTATTGCTAATAGAGTGTAGATGAAGGGTTTGCATGGAAATAGCAAAAGCCAATACATTTCACATCCAATCATATTTAATCTTCATTCCTTCTTTCAAGGAACCAAAAGTTTTCATTTATTTTTCTTACTGATTGTCGGTGTGCAAGTGATGGAGGGTTTGGGAATAGGGAGGCCATTATAACTTGCTGTACTAAAGCTCAGGACCTATATATTTACATCTATATCAAGGTGTATCTTCATATTTTAGAAATATTTATGCTAATATACCCAAGGTGATGCCCTGAAGTATGTGTTTGATCTAGCCAGGTGCATACATATGATGTACCCTGCTATTTGGTCAAGTAACCCATGCACACATTGTACAGAAAGATTCAATGCAATTTTTATGTAAATGCGGTCAAACTCAACGTCCACTTTGAATAAACAAAAAAAAACTGGCAATTTATTTCGCCACGTACATGAATGCTTTTCTCTTTTTTATTATATATAAAATTATATACATCATGTACTGACACATCACCGATGTTTACTGACTGTAATAAATGTATGTACACATCTTTTCTGAACCTCAAGGCAGGACTTCACTCATATTATGTTGCACAATTTTTTCTGCAGGGTAAGTTTTAATCAAATAATGAAGGTTTAATTGAAAATGCATGAGCTATGCCAAGAAATTTGGGTCAATCTTTTTTTACATTTTGTAAGAATGTCACACCTGTTTTCTGAGAATTGACTGAGGATCTTTTAAGAATCAATTATTTCATTTTTTGATAATTTGTTTGTTTCTAATTACAGCGCCAAGCAAACCCAAGTTCTTGGACAGACTGTTCAGTAACGTCAGTTTTTCTCGGAAATCTGGTCGGAAATCAAAGAATGGATTAGTGATTCACACAAGAACTACGCTTGACAAAGGTGACGACGATGATGAAGATGACAACGAAGATGATTGTCTCATAGGAAGACTTGGCAAAAACTCTGACAACTCCAGAGGCCAAAGACCTGTTGCTCCATCTACTAGCAATTCAAGTGATTCTGGGAAAGGATCCATTTTAGAATCTACTTCTGATTTTTCTCCAACTGGATGTGCTAACGGTTCTAGACCTGGTTCACCTAATATCAGTGGTATAGTGCAAAAGCGATTACGTGATTTTCAAAATTTGAATAGTGTAAAGGACACTTATTCTGCTCCTTCTTCTCCTGGGATATACAGGAGTCGGACTGTGGTCCGCAGTGGTGGGAAAATATTCCTGTTTCCTAGCTACTCGGATAAAGCTAGGAAACACTGTTGTGCATTTTCGCGCGACGAAAAATTTAGTAATCTAGTTATGAAAAAAGGTTTTGTGAAAGCAGTTGTTGAACAAATTAATCATAATGATCCTAGCGGTGAGAAAAATTCCAATTTGGACAAAGAAGGTACAAAAAGTGTGCGTGAATTAAAACAGAGATTTGAATGTTCCAGTAGTGTTGATGAATCTAAATTATTGAAAAACAAACATAGACCTCGGACACCACAGGGGTCGCCACGACTCCGTCGTGACAAGAATGCGACTTCCTTGGATACTTCCGATAACAGTGCCAGAAATAGTTTACGATCTTCCGAGTTTGGAGGAACTTCACAGTCAGACAGTATCTCGAATGGCCACGATCGGACGGAGGCCGAATCTGGTATCGCATCAGACTGTAGCACCGTGGGGTTCTCCACGGTAAATGTGGTCGAGTTGTTTGACTCGAGCTGGTCTGATTCCGATATGAGTTTTGATGAGTACAGTGACTGGGATAGTGATGTGGACAATCAGGAGGATGATCATGACTTAGACAAAGTAAGTAAACTAGGTGTCAGGTGGATGACCTTGACCTATACAAGGTAAATAAACTAGGGGTCAGGTAGATGACCTCGACCTACACAATGTGAATAAACTAGGGGTCAGGGGGATGACCTTGACCTATACAAGATGAAATAAACTAGGGGTCAGGGAGATTTTGACTTAGACAAAGTAAGTAACTAGGGGTCAGCCAGATGACCTTGACCTATACATGGTGAATAAACTTGGGTCAAGGTATTAACCCTGACCTAGTTTAAGTAAGAACTGGGGTCACAGTTGTGAGTGATGACCTTGATATAGACAATGTAAGCTAGTTAGAAGAATGACCATGAACTATATAGACAAAGTGACTAAATATTGTCAGGAGACTTAAAGACATCATTACTGTATTGAGTTAAGACTATAAAATCATTACCATGGTTACTGTATTATTAAAAATAGCCCAAAAATACATTTTAATAATACCAATATTGAAAGATATAGACAAGCCATTTTGTTTCAGGCATGTGATAATAACGTCACTCCTGAGTGTAAACTACATAGGATTGCAGAGGAACTCTTCAAAACAGAAAAGGCCTACGTGTCCCGCCTCTATCTACTGGATCAGGTAAAGAAACTTATAACACTGTGGCATCTTTAGAGTGATAATTTCTGTGTTAGATCTAAATGATAAAATTTAACAGTTTTATGATGTTTTGTGTGTTATGCAACAATGCACTTAAGGGATGATCCACAATTTGAAGGGTGGTACATGAGTGCCCATATTCATTAATATTCCTTAACATAAGGAAATTCCTTATCTTGAAATTTTTTTATAGGAAAGCACAAGGAGAAAACACAGGATCTTGAAAATTCCATGAGGTCTTTATTCATGATTAAGGTTTTCATATGAGTGTTGAAATACTGGTATCCAGACATTTGGTCTTTTGATACAGAATTGTATAATTGCTGTTTTGGTTATGCGCAATTTGAAAATATTAAGAGAGTAAATGGGCCAAGTTTAAGTTTGTTTTAAGGTTGAGTGTTGGAACACTTTTATGCATAGCATCTGCTTTGAAACAGGATTAGAAGTGTTGTTATGGATATTGGCAAATCATATTTTAATAGAGACAACCGAGAATTTATATATCAAATTCTTGAGGTGCAATGGGGTAAAATGTACTTAGAGTTAAGCTCTTGTTATTAATGGCTGCCAGAGGTAAGCTTTGCTGTTCTCAAACAGCTCTTGCTGATGGCAAGCTTAGCTAAGAGATTAAAGGTACACACACTTGTGCTTGACTGACAATAAGAGACAGATAGTATGTACTTAACCCCTCTGTCCTGATGCCAGTCGTAACTCAGTTCCTGATGCCCTGCCTGAAGAGGTGATAGCTAATTATGACCAATTGGGTATTGGACCAAGAAGATTTACTGTAAATCTGTGGCTGTTACTGTATCTAGCCGGAGCGAGGATCAATAATTGTTAATAGGTGATGAGACGGTTCCCCCTAATGTTCTGTTCAGTCGTCCGTCTGTTTACTTCGTATTTTTACACGATTTGACTCCCAAGATATAAAATATGTTGGCAAATTCATCATTTTACAACTTGATATGTACCAAATGACTTTTTTTCCTATAAAACTCCCAACAAATACACATATCATATGTCAGATAGAATTGCCTCTCTTGTCGATTGCTATGCTTATAAACTACCAGTCAATACACAATGACTGGAGCCTGCTTTGTGGTGATGGTGGAACATTAGAAATTGTGTGACATAGGTCCATAAAAAGCCCAGCCATCAGTACAGCCACATGGTCTGTAAGATCAAACATTCAGAGACATCTAGAAATTCTTGTTAGGATGAGTGGTGTGCTGAGTTTATCAAGCAATAAGTTCCTGTCTGAGAATAAGGCTAATGTTTAACAATATGCTCTGACAATGAAGCCATTTCTGCTAATAAGCCCATGCCTGCAAATAAGATCATCACTGTAATTTTATACTCTTTTTAAAGTTCAGCTTAAGCACTGAAAAATGCTTCACTTAGCTAATGTCTTAACCAAACCACCTCTATTTAAGCCAGGTACTGGTGATTGGTTTTTTTGGTTTTTGTTTTTTTTTTTTTTTTTTTGGGGGGGGGGGGGGGGGGGGGTGGAGGTGGCGTTGGGAGGTATAGGTTAGGGTACTGCTGCTTTCCGCCGCCACCAAAACCTAGCACCAGATCACCAAACAGATCAATTCAAACTGTTCACTCAAGTGTTATCCGTTAAGAGGACCATTGTTTTTACCAGAGTAAATATGGTAATATATCGAATGTGGACTGGATTTAGCAGTTCCTAGAATAAAATTGATTAAGGTTTTAGTGCAGTGCTGGATCTTCTGAGTTTGACACTTCTGTTTAAATTTGTGCAAGCTATTCCAGTTCAGCAGGCATCAGAAGACTATCTGAATGATTACATGTGAATAAAAGGATTTTTTTGTGAATTATGGACCAAAATGAAATGGCTGCTTTTAAAAGCTTGACTCATGTTTCTGGCTAATGTGTTGTATTAGAATATATTTAACAAGCTACAATGGCTGTCTGGGCTGGCAACACTCTGTACCCACAGGATGATGTTTGTTTATATAAAAATCAATCACTATTGGATTCATGATGTCGTAGGTTTTGTGTAGAATACCACCACCACACTCAACCAAAATCAAGACAATAGAACATGCTGATGAGAGAGAGTATATAGTATATAGTATTGCTCATATCAGTTTGTCCCCTTTAATTCATGCAGAGGTAGAAACATTAATGAGTGTCATCCATAGTACATCAGCATATTTCTCCAATGTTTAGGGAAGAGTAAAACTCAAACTCCATCTATCTGAATACTCCCGTTATCTGAATACTCACATTATTTGTATATTTTCTTCTGGAAAAGCATATTTTGTAAATAAACGGAATTCCTTGTACTTCTTTTACTACCTGTATAAGTATCAGAGTATTTAAACTACCAAGTTTGATACCTATATGATATGAAGCAAGTTACACTATAGTGACTGGTTGTACTCCTGGAACTCTTGACTGAATCCCCCCACCCCCCCCAAACCCCACCCCGAAAATCATTATTTACCAATGCCATTTTGTCATCAATGTTTTTGCAGATGTTTAATTATACCCTAGTAAAATTATGATAAATGTGTCTGACATTTAGTACCCTGCTGTCCATGTATCCTTTCCTCCTGTGATTGTATTGTAGTGGTGGCAGTGGTGGGATAATACATGCGGAATATAACTTCAAAATTTTACTTGGAGGAAAAATCAATTGTGTTGAAATTTACTGATCAATCTGTTCTGAATGTTCATCTTAATTGACATATTATCGAGATGTACATGCTTCCTGGTTTATTTATGAGAGTTCATTTGTTTGCATATCAATTCATATCTGTTCAGGAAATTTACTATCATTTACATTGTCTTGTTTGCTGTCAGTGTTTTAATTTTAACTTCAAATAAAGTCAGAAACTTCTGTTGGATTCCCAAGGGAAGAAATATAAATTAAATATTTTCCAAGCAGATACATTGTAATTTAACAAAATCACACAAACTATGACGCTTCTATGCAATATAATAGCATATTTACATTCAGATGAGCAATTTGATACATATTACATTTGCTAGCCAGAAAAACACTATCAGCAAAGCTCTATTAGATTTTCCAAATACAGGTATAAATTATTACAGAATAAAAATATACATTATGTTAGTGTCAAACAATATGACTTATTGTAGATTTTCTTTCTAGGTTCTTAAAGAAATTAAATAAAAAATATATACTGAAACAAGATGCAGCTTTCTATGCTATAGCGACAAATTTTTGTTGTTTTTCCGCATATATCCAAGGCACAAGTTTGCAAAGAGTATAAGACCCCTTCTTTCCTATGCTATAGAAAAAATTGTTGTTGTTTTTTCTCCAGATATTCCAGGCTCGTGTTCGTGAGGAGAACAAGGCCCATAACTTCCTGTCGGTAGAGGTGATGAACCAGATGTTCTCTAACATTACCAGTATATACCAGTTCCACAACAACTTCCTGCTACCACAGTTAGAAAACAGGATGAAAGAGTGGTAAACATTTATTTATCTACTCATTGTAGTAGTATCCAAAGTTTTCTTCTCTCTGTTAAAGCATTATTTGGGTCCTGTATCGGAGATGCAGAAGACCATATCTCCATGTCTGATTGTCTGTCCGTCCACAATTGGTTCCAACAGATTTTCACAAATACCAATAAGCTTATTGATGTAGAATTGCACATGGGAATCATAAACCTTGTAGTCTGTAGATGGGCAAAAGGGGTTTAAATAGATATGTATATATTCCTATTACCATTTCAAACCCTTTCTCTAGATCAACTTACAATTTTATAACAATCTATTGCTATATCGTCTTTGTAATATTATCCCTAATTGAATCACTTGGATCATCTAACACTCTTTATCATGAGATTTCTGTTTTGATTATTTTTACAGAGAATCTTTACCAAAAATTTCATGAAATTTCTGTTTTGATACTTTTTTCAAAACTTTTCCCTAGATCAACTCACAATTTCATAACATGACAATCTATGGTATCTAAAGTTACTTCTGTAATCTTGCCAATTACTCTGTATCATGAGATTTCTGTTTTGATTATTTTTACAGGGAATCTTTACCAAAAATAGGAGATTTGATGCGAAGCAATGCTCCATTTCTGAAGCTTTATACAGAGTATGTTAAAAATTTCGACCATGCCATGAATCTGATCAACGTGTGGTCAGAGAAATCTTCCAGGTTTGCAGCTATCATGCAGGAAATACAGGTAATCTGCTATTTGAAAAGGTATATCCTAAAATTTTAACTCAGAAAATGTTCTGAGTATTCTTATACACGTGTGAGACAAAATCTACATTATTTCTTTTGTAAATATTATTACATGTACAGTAAAACCTGCCTTTGTATAAAGACCATCTGCTGTAATAGCAAATTAAACAAATTATGTATAGTACAGTGGAACTCGGTTAATACGAACTCGAAGGGAACGAGATAAAACTTTGAGTTATCCGAGTGTTCGAATTAAGCAAGTTCTCAATTAAGTCTAGTGACGATCTCTTTACATGGTAATAGATCAACTTGTTCCGTGTCGTAAAACGATGTGCAAGAAAGATATCAAAATCGTCGGTGTTGGTTGCAAAATTATAACAATAAAACCGAAATCAATCCAAAATATCGATTCATCAACTGCAGTCACAACAATTGTTTCACGCACATAGAAATACAGACATAACTTACGTAACTGAGACACATGTGTTCATAGGAAGTTATGTAGAAAGTAATTCTGCGCATGTCAACTCATGATCAAACGATAGTGGCAAGTGGACAGTGTAAAAGTCTATTTTGCCGAGTAAAAAGTTCTAACACTAACATTATTCACACACTAAATAATTGTAGCATCGCTCTATAAAAACAGTGATCATATACGGCTCCAAGTTGTGATTTCATTTGGAACACAGTGCCAGGTGGCTAGAGATTAGTTCCGCTCGAATGATCACACCATACATGTCACAGGCGGCCGAGAGCACCTGTGTTTTTATCATGTTCGCTATTTCAGTCGGGGTAATGTTTATGTAAGTAATGAACACGTACTGCAGCTTTACACGTGAATATCGCTGATGATTGTTGATACAAAATTAACTTAGGTTCATTGCTAAACATTAAACAGTTTTTCCATGTTTTTGTAGTTGTAAGCGGCTTTTGAAATGCCGTTTTACGGCACATTTATGAAAAAGAAATCGGCATTTTCGGCGATCTCGGTGTCCAAATAATCTCAATTCGAGTTATGCGAACATTTTTTGTATGATTTTTGTCACTCGGACCAAAATTTTACTTCGTATTATCCGAGTTTTTCGATGTTTTCCGAATTCGAATTTTCCGAGTTTATTAAACAAAGATAAAGAAGGAATCCAGCGGGGACCAGCAAAGTACTTCGTATTAAGCCGGGTTGTCAAATTATCCGAGTTCGTATTAAGCGAGTTTGACTGTAATTTATATCTACAACTTTCTGTAACTTTTACAGAAAACTCCAGAGTGTGGAAGTCTGACCTTGCAGCATCACATGTTAGACCCTGTCCAGAGGGTACCTCGTTATCAACTCTTGTTACAAGGTAAAGGTCGCATTTCATGCTTCTCACAACAATGTCACACAAACATGGTAAAGGTCAAGGTCACATTTCACACTTCTCACAACAATGTCATACAAACATGGTAAAGGTCAATGTCACATTTCACACTTCTCTTAACATTGTCATACAAACATGGTAAAGGTCAAGGTCACATTTCACACTTCTCACAACAATGTCATACAATCATATTATATTCTCATTGTTTACTAAAACACAAACATGTAAGTGGTTATTTTCTTATTATTTTATCATTACATTTTTATAGAACAATTACCATAATGAAATATTCATATGATGTATATATTTCATGAGTCTGGTTAGAAACTGACACAATTCTCAGAGTTATCTCCCCTTCTATTAAATTTGGGAATATTGTGGTATATGTGCTGTGTCACAAAAGATGTCATGTAATTGGAGACGAAATATGAGCCAGCATGGTGCCGCCATTTCTCTGTTTGATGGACTCCTATCTAGAGACTCATTCTGAGATTGGTTGGCATGGCGCTACATCAATAATCGGCCTCGCTGGCCCACCATCTGTCAGCCGTAGATCGACTCTCGATCAGAATCCCGATCAGACACACCAACAATAGCAGTCACACAGCCGTCCACTCTTTATTCCATTAATTGATCATTAAATCAAAAAGGAAATAGTGGTGGAATTTATCATCTCAGCAACACAAAACATTTAAATGCCACTTTCATCCTTGAAATAGTTTTCATTGGCAATGTGTTATAGGATGAAATATATCCCATGCAGTTTTGTAAAATGTGAAAAATATGTTAATATCTGTATTCATTCAAAATCATGATTTACAGACTTATTTTGTAGTGAATAGGTAATGTATTCTTCTAGGCTGCTATATACAGACAATTTTATATTTATTTTTAAAGTTTTTGATTTAAATGTTTTTTATGATTTGTAAATTAAGTATCATTGTTAATATTACAGGGTTTTTACAATGATTTGAAGCTATGTTAATTTTTTTAAAACCAGAACATGTACTCCATGTTATGAAATTTTGTGTACCGTGTATATATGATTATCATAAACAATAGAATATATTATGTGATTATTTGCAGATTACTTGAAACATTTACCTGAGGATTCTCCTGACAGAGAAAATGCTGAAGGTATGTGCTAGATTTATACTGAAGTAATTACTATAAGGCAATTATTTCCTAAGATATTCTGTTCGAGAAAATGTAACGGGTTATCCTGCATTACATGAGGATTTTCGAGGAGAGGAAATGGCAAATGTAGATCTTATCTATTATCTGAAGATCTTTGTGATAAAGACAATGGCGCGTTATCATCAGAGACTATGTCTTGTTAATTGTATTAACCCACCCATATGATTATATATAAGTTTTACCTCATTAGAAGGGCTAATATCATTTTCTATATGGACCCACTGTTTCTGAAACTAAAAAATAATAATTAAGTTGAACTTAATTACTATGATATTGCCCATTGTAATATGCAATTTCAAGACAATGGGGAGATAATCTTATAGAACCTATGTAACTTTACTATGTGTGTTTATAGTGGCCTTGGAACTGGTTACTAAGGCAGCTAGTCATTCCAATGAAGCTATGAAGAAAATTGTAAGTATCTCTTTTAATCACTGACTTTTTCACTGACTTTGTAAAATATCCATGCAACCCATTTGTATATTGGCTGATCAGTATACTCAGTTCTACCTGAAAATTCATAACGAACTCTTCCAGTCTTAGAATAAATAGAGTTCATTTTTGTCAGGAGGGGTTATTGAATTTCAAAAATACAAAGCTGTTCATTTGAAGGATAAGCTTAAATATTAGTCATTTTTTTTTTAATATAAATGAGAGCTAAAGTACTAGATAGAAAGAAATCTACAAAAGACGTTGACAACCATGTTAAAAGGTAAATTGAACCCAAGTTTGATGTTGATTATATTTGGAATACAATTGTACATATTACCTGTGTTTTGTTTGTGGTGTTAAAAAAACATTCTCGATTTGTTTTGTAGGAGAAGTTCCACAAGTTACTGGAAATTAACGAAAAGTTTGGTGCTGCTATCGACTTAATCAGTCCCACCCGAGAGCTTGTAAGGGAGGGGCGTATCACCAAGATCTCAGCGAGGGGAGGCGAAAGGCTGGATCGTTACGTGTTCCTGGTCAGTATCAGTTAGCATACTGACATGTTTGCATGATCAAAGATCATCAAATGGTGAAATAATCATATTAATGTGTTTAACACAGCACCAAGTTCACAATGTCATAATCTGTAAAACTCATGAAAATATCAAAATGAAATAGATTTTCACACCCAAGGGTAAAACCAAACATCTGTCATATCCAAGGTCTAAAAGATGATATTTGTTATACTGAAGATTGAAATGAACCATTATTAGACTTTAAACGCTTTTCCACACCTAAGTTACATTTGAAATAATTCTCACATCCTACAATTGAACCAACAATATTTTCATATCAGAAACTAGTTAATATCAAACAGTATTTCTATACCACACCGTTTGTTAGAAAATATATCAAAAACCTCAAAATATATTGATTTTTCCTACATATAAAAAGGTTGTTAGCATAAAAACTTTCGAATAATTGGATGTCATGACTCATTTACTCTCATCTCTCCTGGGGATGAGATATTCAGACTTGTACATTATTGAGAAGTGGATTGGCTTCTAACATGATGTTGCTCAAGGGCCAGAGAATAAACAGAGATTTTCAATTAAAACATTGTTATAATGTGTTCTGAAGACAATTAAACTTTGATTACAAATCAGCTACATTTTGGATTGACAATTATAGTTGTAACTTTTGATTGTTTAATTTGTTGCGTGGAGAAGTGATCCGAGTTTCTCTCTAGACCGAGTGACAGTTATTTGATTTTATTTTGTTTTGTGTTGGGTCTTTTCTCCTATTACTTTGGCCTCGATGACTCCGGGAATACACTCAATATTGCACTATCATTGATTTTAGAATGTGTACGAGGCAGAGAGTTATTGCTCATTACTAGGATCGTGTAGTTCCAAAGAACCAACTCCAATGTCGTAAAGCTTTGCCTAAGCACTACAGGGTTGACACTGTTATCAGCAAAAACCCAAAATTAGCTTTATTAGCCAATTGTTTTTTGTCTGTTTAAGATTTGTAGTTTTTGTAATGTTAACAAAGACAAATTGTATCCTGGAGGATTCACTGCTATCAGCTGTTTTATGTCCATTGATCAGCTCTGGTCATTTTGGGATATGACAGATTTTTATGATGGAGGAAATGTAGAGTACCTGGAGAAAAAGCACCAACCTACGGTCAGTTATGACAACTGTACCATGTACATCTCTAACTTGTGACCACGAGGTGAAGGGCAGGGGATCTATGCAGTGTAGAATATCAATAGTTGATACTATGTAGCTGTGATGTCACCACCATGAAAATTCTATTAAAACATATCTACATTTTTAGAAACTTTGTGTGTCTGTTTTCAAGTTTTCCAAAATTTACAAATGTATATATGCTGCTAAGAAGCGGTTTCTTATTATTTATTACATTTTATCCTGTAGGAACGAATATCAGTTATCACACCTAATTCATTTCATTCCATATCTTATCATGCCCCCTTCTTGAGAGGGAAGTTGAATTGTGTTGAAATTGATCATTTGAGACCCTAGAAAAGTGGTCTTTATACAGAAGTGGTCACTAAGGCAGGTTTTACTGTACCTGGTAATTATAATTCTAAAATGAACATAATTGTGAACACACCATGTACATCAATAATATTCTAACAACTGCTTCCCAGACTCATCATGGTTGGAAATAGAAGGTCAGAAACCTTACCCATTTTATACCACTAAAGGAATGCCACAAAAGCTCTAAAGTTAGTAGCCGTATTGATTATTCCTCTTTGTTTGATTTTGGCTTTAGTTAATTATAGCCTCTATGGAATTTGAAAGATGCTCCCAGTCGACTGATGGTTAACCATTTTTCCCAGTACAAAAATAATAACCATGCTCTGACCAAAGGTCTAGTTTGTTTTCTTGTACACTCCTGTTTAACAGAGTTTTCTCAACCTCTCAAATCTTTGGATTTGATTTTAAATCCTATGTGGGACAGTTGCCATGTACTGACCTTAGGTTTTTCTCCTGGTACTCCAGCTTACCTCCACCTTCTATATCTGCCTTGATCTTAAATGAGTCTGGCTGTCGATAGGGACAACCAAACCAAACCAAAACCAACCCAAACCTGACAAGCTCTTCAATGTTAAAATAGGATATTGGACAAAATTCAAAATGAAACCCAAAACTTACTTCAGTACATTTCTGATACATCACTTTTCTGACACCTATGATTTCCTCCCATTATCATCTACAAAATGTACCTACACCTTTACATAAATTTGCTTCATTACTAAGACCTAATACTACAACATAAGTTATGAAGTTCTAATTATCTGAATTAATTTTTGATTTCACAGTTCAATGACCTAATGTTGATTTGCTGTGAACAAATCCTAGGAAGTTTTCGTATCAAAGCCCAGCTGGACATGGAGGGGCTAGAAGTAAGTACATAACATCACAGTATCTCCTGACTGTTGTTGTACACTTTTATTATTTCTCGACTAGAAACCACAGTTTTTATGTAAAAATCTGTTATCATTCTCTGAGTTCAATTGTTTTAGAAGATGTTTTGTTTGTAATCCTTCCATTTTTGTAACTGATTAATAAACAGTCAAACCTCATTATCTCTATGTCTTTAAACACATTCACCCCTGAAATTTCATAATGGACTGGTCTAGTCTTTGATTTAGAAGAGTCCAAATGTGTCTTCAGGGGTAAATGAGCTACCACAGTAAATTCTTGTAAAACATCAAGATATCTAAGTGTTTAAGTGAATTAAGTATTTAAATCAGTTGTAATATTGGAGTAGCAGGTGCTTTGAATATCAAGCAAATGAAATGGGGTTGAAACAGTTATTCAGTATAAAGTGTTTATTATGCCTTGACCAATCGCATATAACTAAAAATTCCAGCGGTTCAATCTAATGAGGTTTAGCTATATATTATTGGTCAGTGAGTAGAAACAATACTTAGGTGTGTATTAATTGTGATAGTAGCATTTTGTTAGAAATGCCCTTTAACACTTAGAATGAACACATTCTTGTTTAGAACAGAATTTTCAATAATGCTGTAAAATTCACTTTTAATAACTTCAGTAGTAAGTAATGAATTAGATGTGTCATATTTGTGTAGTAAAACCGATCGATATTTGTTGTAATTATTGTTGTTTATTTATCATATTGTTTATTTATTGTATTGTTGTTTGTTTTCTGGTGTATTTGGTTTTGCATGATGCACTTTTTCGTTTGTTTTAGTTTGTTTATTTGCGTTGTAGATAATGGACCGCAGTGACAAGTGTGTTCGCTGGGTAGGTGTTACAAAACTCAGCCATCATATTTCTGTTATATCTGTACATTGGAATGCTTTTAGAAATATTTTACTTTAGGCATACTAAAAATGATAAGTCTCTAAAAATATCAATGCATGTGGTTTTATAGCATGCATCATAAATATGAAACAGATTAATGGACTGCTGTTTCTGTCATTAAAAGTTAGATTATAAGAAAAACAATATTTCTAAATATTTTGGAGTTTTAAATAATGCTTTAAAGTATTATCACTTTACTAGTAAACAACAATATATTATAATACTCCCTCCATTAAAACTTGGTTTACTACAAGTAAGAGGTCCATAGGGCCCTCACAGGTCATCACTTAGTCTAATACAAACAAGAGGTCCATAGGGCCCTCACAGATTATCATTTAGTCTAATACAAACAAGAGGTCCATAGGACCCGCTCAGGTCATCACTTAGTCTAATGCAAACAAAAGGTCCATAGGGCCCTCACAGGTTATCACTTAGTCTAATACAAACAAGAGGTCCACAGGACCCTCTCAGGTTATAACTTAGTCTAATACAAACAAGAGGTCCATAGGGCCCTTACATGTCATCACTTAGTCTAATACAAACAAGAGGTCCATAGGGCCCTTACATGTCATCACTTAGTCTAATACAAACAAGAGGTCCATAGGGCCCTCTCAGGTCATCACTTAGTCTAATACAAACAAGAGGTCCATAGGGCCCTCACAAGTCATCACTTAGTCAAATACAAACAAGAGGTCAATAGGGCCCTCTCAGGTCATCACTAAGTCTAATACAAACAAGAAATCCATAGGGCCCTCTCAGTTCATCATTTAGTCTAATACAAACAAGAGGTCCATAGGACCCGCTCAGGTCATCACTTAGTCTAATGCAAACAAAAGGTCCATAGGGCCCTTACATGTCATCACTTAGTCTAATACAAACAAGAGGTCCATAGGGCCCTCACAGGTCATCACTTAGTCTAAAACAAACAAGAGGTCCATAGGGCCCTCAAAAGTCATCACTTAGTCTAATACAAACAAGAGGTCCATAGGGCCTTCACAGGTCATCACTTAGTCTAAAACAAACAAAAGGTCCAAAGGGCCCTCACAGGTCATCACTTAGTCTAATACAAACAAGAGGTCCATAGGGCCCTCTCAGTATCATTAGTCTAATACAAACAAGAGGTCCATAGGGCCCTCTCAGGTCATCACTTAGTCTAATACAAACAAGAGGTCCATAGGGCCCTCTCAGGTCATCACTTAGTCTAATACAAACAAGAGGTCCATAGGGCCCTCTCAGGTCATCACTTAGTCTAATACAAACAAGAGGTCCATAGGGCCCTCTCAGGTCATCACTTAGTCTAATACAAACAAGAGGTCCATAGGGCCCTCACAGGTCATCACTTAGTCTAATACAAACAAGAGGTCCATAGGGCCCTCAAAAGTCATCACTTAGTCTAATACAAACAAGAGGTCCATAGGGCCCTAAAAAGTCATCACCTAGTCTAATACACACAAGAGGTCCATAGGGCCCTTACATGTCATCACTTAGTCTTATGCAAACAAGAGGTCCATAGGGCCCTCTCAGGTCATCACCTTGTCTAATACACACAAGAGATCTATAGGACCCGCTCAGATCATCACTTAGACAAATACAAACAAGAGTTCAGTAGAGTCTATTTTCTCGGATCATCACTCAGTTTAAATTTCATACAACCCTCGATTTGTTCAAAGAATACCAAAACATGCTAAAATTATTGTTTATTTTTTAACAGATCCTAGAGGGAGAAAACATTGACATTCCAAATACATTTTATGTAAAAAGTCGACAGAAGATTATCCAGTTCTTGGACGAGTAAGTAAAGGTTTTCTTCAAATAACACTGAAAAGTTAGGATTGTCCGGGATAAATTTATTGTTGTTAATATACAAAATAACAGTCAATATGCTGTCTACAACACACTTAGAACAAATGGCATGTTAATTAAAATGTAACGGTTCTTTATCAAATTAAATGCCAGTAACCAGGTTGCTCAATTTGTTGAGCAAGGGCATCATGCATGCCAGTTTAATAAGTGTTGAGGGGATGGGGGTTGTGGGGAGGGTGGGAAGGGGTTCAGGTTTGAATCCTATCTGGTCTGGTTCGTTTCCTACTACAGAAGAAACTGACCTACTCATTTTCTAATTTTTCAGGAACACTGCTGGGGAATTAATGGGCTGGTGTGAGGTAGGTATATAAACATATTCATTACAGATTAACAAAATTGCAAATAAGGCATATTGTTTAATGAACATCAAATGTCAACTTGAAAATTTGATGGAGCAGATCTGACTAAACAATATATTTGAGGCCTGTTACATCACGAGTAATCAGGGTAAAATATCTTTCTTAGTGACAGACCCATGTTATCACAATAATGAATGATCTGGTTTCTTAATTAGCTCCCAGAAAAAAACATAAATCACCATGGTTACATTTTCATCTGTTTGAGATCTCTATAATCAAAATATGATTTGAAAACCAATCTTTGTTATAATTTTAGAAAAGCTGTTTTATTATAACTTTGTCTTTATAGCAGTATTGTTATATTTACAGTCTATGAAGGACACACTGAAGGACTATCGACATCGGCGACAGTCACTGAGGGGACATGAGGACCACCTGCGGGACAGTGGGGTAGGTATACTTGTTACAATGGATACTCATGGTGACACAGCAGCTAGGATTAAATTATAGGAAGTTATAGGTACAACAGCAGCGTAGGTATATGTCTACTTGTAACTCAACTCTGTTGATGTAGTAGCTAGGATTAGGACACAGGAAGTAAGTTAAAGTGGCCGGAGTAGGTGTCTACTTAGGAAGCTGTGACACGCTTGGCATTCATAAGGCTGGTTCAATATCAACAACTTGCTGTAGAGTCACAAAGTCATTGGGATATGTTGTAAGTTTTTTCGTTTTGATAACACAAAATGCTGAAACTTATTAAAGCATCAGCAAACCAACAACCTCCACCCATCACAAAAATCAGACCATAATAAACATGTACATTTGTAACTTATTCACTCACATTTAGACTCTTTAAAATCATTTTATCATGAACTTTCAGGTATAAATGATTTTATCAATTACAGTACTCCAAACCAAATGTTATGATATTTGTGTATCTAAATACTATGGATATCCAAACATTTCTTGTTTTAGTGGAGAAGTAGAGAATCGTCTTCTTTCTACTCAGACATGTCTAGAACAACTAGTCTTAGATCCACAAGTTCTGATACCTCACGACAATCCAGTATCAAATCTCCTACGGATATCAGAAACTCTACTTCTCATGAACTACTGAGAAATGATGGAAAGCATTCCTCAGAAATACGGAAGAGTAAACTTCATAGGAAGTCAACTCCGTCCGAGATTGTAAAGGTACAATCTGTACCATGTGATATATTATACATACATTTGTAAACAATGTATAAAAGTGTACTACATAATATGCAATATGTAATACTTTGTATTGTCATTTATTCTTGGTATTACACTCATTATACTTTGCATTGTGTATTGCAATACAACTTCTACGTAAGGTATTTCATATTTCACTGTGTAGATTTTTTTGATGTTTCTATGCATTGGCTATTACATGGTCACATGACGTTCAATATATACAGTGCATTCCATTTGCAGATTCGTACCAGTTGTATCAATACGAATCTGTTGTATATCTCAAATGGAACGCATCGTACCAGCAGATCTATACCTGTACAACTGGTTCTTTTTCAGAAGCATACCACTTGGATCCAAAATGATGGACTCAAGTGTTTACACTTGTGATTGAAATGTTTTCTTTGTTGAAAACAAGAGAAGCGATGGCAATAAAATTACATGAATAATTTATTTCAATGTATACTGAAACTATTTAGGTATTACTTTTATATCAAATTTATTGTTAACAACGAAAATTCTTGGCTTTAATATTCGAAGCGTATCTTTCATATAGGTGCTGCCATCATGGAAAAATCCAAACGCATTCCATTTGGCTGCGCCGTATCAAGTTAGTATAACTGGTACGAATCCGCAAATGGAATGCACAGATAGCATAACAACTCGGTGATTTCTTTTTTTTAGAAACATTAAGTTAATATTCCTTCTGTGACGCTTTTACCCAAATGTTGAGTTCTTCAGGGTGACGTCTTATGTCAATCCTTCATGAAATTAACCTATACATCGAATAATTACTTTTGACATTTGTCAAAGGAACTGCATATTTAATACAAATATTAAGGATCTTTGGTTCAGTACGTATAGTGTTATACCGCCATAATCACCTCACGGAAGGTCAATAATTGATAAATGTTATGAAGTTTATGTCATTATATATATATATATCAATGTGACTGGCACATGCCAAAAATATGTCTCCACTGGTTTCTCACCCCCTTTTATGTACTGTATACTGTCCTGAAGTGCTAGATGGCTTAAACTAGATGTTTGAATGAAGAAACTTGAACTGTAAATCTGTGATAAAAACAAGACATAAATGATATATATTGCCTATCCATTCATACAAGCTAGGCAATCCTTAGATAAAAATACTAAGGACATTCAGTTGTGCAGCATTTCGTTGTTCAATTGAATTAGTCTTTTAGTCTTCTATATGTTTTGCATTCTCCTTATTTAATACATTTACACTAATAATATCGACTTAAATAAAGGGGAAGTAACTCCCAAAAATGAACTTCTCAGTAACTTTGATACCTATAGAGTGATGAAAATACAAAGACAGTGAATTTAGAACTCCACTTGCTACTGAATGTTTCAGTAATACTGGCCCATATTTTACCTGTATATAGTAATGGTACACATAAGTAATGCATAAAACTCATAAATCAATAGACAAAAAACATATACTGATGTATCATAATATGGTATAGAATGATATCTATGTACTAGTATTACTCTATTATACAAAACTTTGACTTTTTAATTGCTTTGGCAGATCACATATACCTTTCATGTTCATAGAACTATTTAATGTCTTTGTTATGTAAAAAAAATAGTGCTCAAAATATTCAGGAGATATGTGATGTAAATATTGCCTTGTGCATGGAAACATATATTTTGTCAATTAAGACTTACATAATAAGACTTTTATGATGTAAAATATACTTAAAGTAGTTGACCAGGTGCTATATCCTAGATAGATTGATAATTGACATATATTTCAGTTCTATTCTATCAAAAAAAAAAATTCAAGATTGCACCACATTGACTATCATAATCAGTATAGAAACATTTAAACAGTCTGGCTTCAAGTAAATTATCAAAAATGTTGAAGTTAAGTTTGAAGGGCTTGTATAGCATATCTGGTATATTGATAGTGGCTTTGATGACCAAAGAATTAATTGATTGAAATAATTTCATCTTTTTTCAAGCTGAACTGTAGAATGTCGGTTCAGACTGAGTTAAGGAAAGTACCAAAGGTAAAAACTATGCATTAATCTACCTGTATCAGTCGATCATTCTTACTTGATAATACACATAACTGGCATGTGACAGGTGTAATCAGTCTAATTGTATGCAAGAGTTATCTGCCCCTATGAGCTGATGTTGGTGGTTGCACAGTTAAAAATTACAAGAGTGTAGCATTACATTAATTTGCAAGAGTTATTGTAATCTTTCTGAAAATCGGTGTAAGAAATAATTTTCTCAAACAAGGCATGCTTGACTTGACAATTAGTACTGAATCATTCTTCCAAGAGAGATAACTCTGTATGTAAAGAGGAACCAATATATGTACACTTTTCTGAATCTAATGGATGTCTTTCTGGGATCTATCTTTTTTCAAACTGATCGTTTAATGTTAAACACAAAATTTTACTTGATATTTTGCGTATGATGTGTCAATTTTCACTAATATAATATCATAACATCATGATCTTTTATCCTAAATTCTGAAATTATTACAATGAAATGATCTTGTTTATTGCACTTCCTTAACAAAATGTATTGGAATGTAGCTGTTTCTTTGTTGTATAATGTGACTTTTGGAGATAGTACATCTGTAAACAAAGCCCTTTCTTTAATATATCACGATACATTTGATAAAAATGTATATCTAAACTTTGTTCTATGTACATCTATCGTAACTTGCATAAAAACCACTAACCTCGAGCTCTCTAACTAATAATTTTTTCAGTTGTCTAAAGTCAGATATAATAACAAAAATCTTCTGGAACGGTATAGATGATTAAGGGCCACGATGAAAGATTTAATATCAAATAATTGATCTTGAATTGTATAATTGCTTTATAATACCCCATTCAAAGGATGTTTGCAGGAAAAAAGGAAAACCTTATTTGTGTCATTTTAATTGCTACAATATAGTTGAATGATATTTTTAATTAAACTTTTCCCTGAACAGCTAAAGCTTATCTTTTTTCAAGGGAGACAACTGAAGAAGTGCATCTTGCTAATCATACAAGATTACCATTATGAAAATATTTTTTAATTATTTCAGCTCCCAGAAATGGAGATTGGAAAGTTAGCCCCAAAGTGGATAAAAGATGATGAAGTCACGATGTGTATGCATTGTACAAACTCCTTTACAGCATTCCGTCGGCGACATCACTGCCGTGCCTGTGGCATTGTAAGTTGTTACCACTGTTAAACTATAGTTTCATTCACAACATAAATCCAAGCAATGGCTAATTTACTGATTAACTAATTTACTAAGAACTGACAATAGCTTTACCTCTATTGCTTTTATTAGTTGACCCAGCTGACCCTATATTGACCTTTAACCTTCTTGGTCATTAGTAATAATGGTAAATGCTGGCATTTGATTTATATTTTGCCTTCTGTTATTGATAATTTGCATGTGGGACAAAGTTTACCATATTGACTATTTGTAATAGATATTTGATCTAATGATCAACATTTCAGATGGATTGTACCTAAGTTAATAATATAGTCATTTGACCAATGACCTTACAATTGACCGATCACCAGATTGAACAATTGACCGATCACCAGATTGTAGAAGCAAAAACTTTTGACCTGTAAGATGGTTTGTAGTAACCGATGTTGACCTTTGACCTTACATGTTTTTGGTAACAGATATTGACCTTTGGCCTTACAGGTGGTTTGTAGTAACTGATATTGACCTTTGACCTTACAGGTGGTTTGTAGTAAATGTTCTGGAAAGAAGGTGCCCTTGGCTTATGATAACTTCAGAGACAATCGTGTGTGTGACAAATGTTACACGGTCCTAAAGAATGGAGTGGAGGAGGAAGAAGTGAGTGAAAAAACGTCAACCACCAACTCTACACGCCGACGGGTGCTACAGGTAACAGAGTAATATTAGAAAAATAATGTAGATCTTGTTGGATTTCTAGGTTATTCTAATTATTAGATACATTAAGTTTAATCAACTATGTATATATATAGATAATTATGTAGTTTCTGCTTAAATTAACTGTACTTATTAAATTCTTGGCAAATAAATCATTTCGTAAATCCATCCGAGCAGTCCAGATGGACAAAATGATGGTTGGTAGTTAAGTCTTGACAATGTTTTAATGATGAACTATATTTTATCCAGTTTTGTTATTCTATTATTATTTTTTTATTTTTTCTTAAATTAGAAAAAGGCGAGTGATCCGTCGGTACTGTCCAGTTACCTACAAGTCAGCACGGACCGCGGGAAAAGTTGGACGAGGCGATGGGTGGTAGTCCAATCTGATTATGTTCTCTACTGCTTCAAGGCTCACCAGGTACACTAACTTCTTTTTTCTTTTTCTTTTTTTATTATTCAAATCATTTATTCTTTCCTGCAATGAGGATTTCCATTTTTTTTCTTTTTAATAGTATTATTCTTTATACAATATTACATGTTGAATATACCGGTAATACATTTTCCCTTCAACAAAAGGCCTCTCATTCTGATTTCCATATTTCTATATGATATTTTCCCTCTCTTTCTTCCTTACAACAACTTTCAATATAATTATTTATATATGAATATAAATCCTTGATAATACTTTTCTTAATATGGGTTTTTAATTTTGTGTTTAATTGACCTTTATAAGCATTATTTAACAGTGCAATCTATAATTGCTGCATATATATTGAATTATATATATACATATATATATATATATATATATATATATATAATCTTTTTATATCATAAGCATAATTATAAAATACATTGCTTTGATGTATAGCTCAAAATCATTTTCCCAGGTTTTTTTTTTTTTTTTTTTTTTTTTTTTTTTTTTAAATAATGAGTACATATTATCTCTGCTTTGATTACAAATACACTGAAATATATAATTGAAGACAAAATCTTTAGAAATTATAATGTGAATTATGTACGAATGTATTTTAATTTTGCATTTGTAGGATGTTTGTGCCCTATTTTCCATCCCCCTCCCTGGGTACACTGTGGAGGCCACAGACTCCGACTCTGTTGACAAAGAAAAGGGCTTTAAACTCTACCATAAAAACCAACAGGGACAAACCCATCACTTTCTGGCTGGAGAGCAGAACCACCGAGACAAGTAATTAAATCTTTGTTTTAACATAAATCTGAGATTCAAAAACAACTAATCATACACTTGATAGTATGTTAGAGATTTTCAAAACTTTTTACTTCCAATGTACAGTAAAGAGTAGTAAGTGTTTGAGGTATGCACAAATGCGCATGAAAATGTTGCAAGGGAGATAATCAATGTGAACCTACATAATCATTTTATATTCAAATGGTTGTATGATACAAGGGAAGTAACTCTTAGATTACTAAATTGACATTTTAATTACAAAAAATAAATATATCTTAAAAAAAAGTCTTTAAAAATTAATAAATTAAATTAAATACATTTAAGAATGTGCAATATTATTAAATCATAAAGATGAGTTGATAAAATAGTGATGTTCGGATATTCTTAGAATCAAAATTAAAGTGTATGTAATAGTATGATAATTATCTGAACTTGTATGCTGATGTCTTCATGTGATGATATAAATATTATTTTCACCACTGTAATTTTGCGTAATTTTCGAGCGTCATAAGGTCGCTTTTTATATTTCTCCAGTTGGATAACACAATGTTATCCCACCCATAACCAAAAAAAAAAAAAAAAAAAATCAGACAATGAACAGTAGTGTGGTGTTAAAAGCTGTTATTTATAATTGATTTGTCATTTCATTGATTTTCTTTTTTTATCATTTTAGATGGATAAATGTGTTAGAGCGAGTTGCTCGTCTTGAACTGCCAGAGTCTGAGGAAAATAAAAGGGCTTCAACTCAGTCGTCTAGTAGCAGCAGTGGGACCGCAGAAATCCAACAATTATAGTACATAATATATATATTCTTCATATATATGTATATATGGAGAAGTCACATAAACCTTGTGAAAAATGTTTTTTCCGACAAGGGAAAGACTTACAATTTATTATGCTTATAAGGGGCGAACCCATAGACATGCACTAAAGCAAGATATCTACCTTTTACAGGAAAAACTCAGACATTGCAACAAGTTGTCTCCCCTTGATAGGGCACAACTCATAGAAAATTATATTCCTTTAAAGAGGCAAATGAACAGACATTGAAGAAATTTTGCAGCTAGTATCTTTCCCTAATATTGGGAGCTTCATAGAACTTGTACCTAGTTGATCAGTAATTGATTCATGCTTTCCTGTATGGATTTCATGGAATAACTTTTTTTTTCAATCGGAAACAAACAAATGATAGATATTCATTGAAATCCTTGAATCGTTGTGTGCTGGGTTTATGTTCTGAGTTCAAATGAAGGTAAAGAAGCTCTTGTGACATTATTGTATGTGTTTCCCCTAACGGCCTTCTCATTCGAGTTGATCCTTATAGCTGACCATTCCGTTTTGTGTGTTTTTCCAACACTCAATTTTGTATGCTAGAATCATGTATACATTATTTATATAACTGCATTGGAACTAGTGTCTTGGAACTACTGCTTACCTGTATAACTCACCGTCATCAGTACTGTGTACACCTGTGCATTGTAGCTGTAGAATGGGACCTAATGTATAACAATGAAATGCAAGTGTTGTGTTGTGGAGTATGTCTGTTCTATGTGGTTTTATATGACAATGAACATGGAAAGCGTGTACTGCATCTCTTTAAGTTTCTGTTGGAAATTGTTGACATTATTTTGTGAATGTACCATTTTCAATCTTTTAAAAACTCTTATGAAACTAATTGAATTACTTTAGGTCATCTTTTCCCAATTTTTAGGGCTTATCCATTTTATCTATTTTGAAGAGTTTATCTAAAGGTTAAACAACTAACTTAAACAAAACCAATCAAGTTTATAGAGAAATTATTCATTGAGTTAAATTTAAGTTAAATTATTCAATTAATTTACAAACATTGTAGGTTAATTAATACATCGTATCAATGTGTGTGCTTATGAGTTACCTCCCTTTACATGCAGTATGGCCGATATGTATGAATGTTTGGGTCTAAATCAGAGATATTTTTTAATGTGGCTGCTTAAACAATGTACTTAATAGCTTCGATGGTCTATAAATTTGTGCCCTGAATTTTCATGAATGTATGCAACTCTGCTTGAATATTTCACAGTCCTCATCTTCATGTAAGTTCTCAATATATGGAGCTTAATTTTTTCAGCAATATTTTTTTTTGTAACTGTGAATACCTGTTTTGTATGTACAATGTATTGTTATTTATGTTAGCCAGGCCTGTACAGTAAATCAATGTGTCTACTCTTATATTTATTAATTCCACTGCAATTATGAGATGCTGAAATTATAAATGAATAAATAATGACATTAAATGTCTATCTTGAAAAAAACCCAGCTGTCCATTAATGCTGTTTATGGCTTGATTAAGCTATATACAGTGAAAACTGTTGCATCATAATTTAGCAATTTCACTAGAATACGTACGTTATATTGACACCTGTAACAAGATTTGAGTACATTAGATTGTGTTAAAAAATCAAGAAATTATCAAAATAGCTTCTTGGCTTAGTCAGTTTTGGTAGAAATTTCGTACTTTTATTAACTTTTATATTACAAATATTTGTTTGAATTTTATTAGACTTATTCATTATTCACTTTGTTTTGTTTTTGCTTGTTTGTTAGTACAGTATTTGTTTTTTGTTCATCCCTTTTTAAAGCAGAGACAAGGCAAGTTTTTTTTAAGTCTATTTCAAATATTATACGACATTGCTTCCAGGACATTTGTGTTCGTTATCATAATCATCAGTTGATGGTGCTGAAATCCTTAAAAATAGGGCTGAAAATGCAGTCAATTTTTTATATAACATTTATAGATGGGTTTTTTTACCAGAAAGTTTGTTTACTTTATAAATGATGAAGCCATGTTAGTAATTTGTGACTTGATTATAGTTTTTCAATATGAAACATGTCACCCTTTTTCTGTGATCATCATAAATTACAGACCTGTTCATAGAACTCTGAAAATGAGGTGGTTTTTTTTTAATCATACATATATTTATTGCTTTTTCTTTATTATCATTTGATTACTTTTGCTATAACTGATGACATGAAATGAAAAAGAGTCAATAATTCCTTAGACACATATTGGCATTTGGCCCCAATACGATTCAACTGAAAATGTGTTTAAATACCCTACTACTCCTTAATCCATGAGTGAGAATTCAACCAAATTAGGTCAAAAGTTAAAATTGGCCCATAGGGAAAGAGGAATTGTTTGTTATTATCAGATAACAGTAACAGTTGAAGCAAATCACAGAAAAATCATAATAATCACTTTTGTCAACACATATAGTACTTAGTATGCCAGCTACAGGTCTTCATTGAATATCGTTGACATCATGCAGGCACATGATGACCCATACATCTTCATCTTACATCATAGAATCAAGGCCAAATATATGCTATCCACTGTTAAATTATCATCTATCATTGATTTAGAGTAGGTGACCTAGAAGGTGCTATTTATGATGTTTTTATACAGAGATAATAATCAATCCTTTTCTGAAATTATTATTTTATTAATTTATCTTCATAGAGTTGCTTTACTGTATTTTGTTTAAGTTTAAAGTAATTGTTTGTATTATTTGTTATTCTTTATTAGTAAACCATTTTTAGTGAGATCCTTGAGTTATTTTTAAACTCTGATGTGTACAATTTGTTACATAATTTAAGGTCTCAGAATCCTTAGAACTACTTGAGGAAACTCCATTATTGAACAAA
The DNA here is from genome assembly GCF_041381155.1 of Argopecten irradians. Taxonomy (NCBI): domain Eukaryota; kingdom Metazoa; phylum Mollusca; class Bivalvia; order Pectinida; family Pectinidae; genus Argopecten; species Argopecten irradians. The sequence continues at coordinate 11,590,958 of NC_091145.1, read as the reverse complement.
ATGTTTCAATGGTAACTCTAGGCAAGGGGTGGGGTGTGCTGTCTGTTGAAGTGTTTTGAATGAGAATAACATAGAATGTAATGGTATGCATGTTATTAAATGTATTGTTTATCATTCAATAACCGACTCTAAATGAGATTTATTTTCCTGTTAACTACGTTAATTGGTGCATATGAACAACAGTATCTGTGTTATGATTTTTGTATAGCGAGATGACTCCTATTGATGGTATCGTCTGTGCTATCATTTCATTTCGTAATAAAATTCAAAATGTTAAAAATGAAAAGTCTGTGATCTTTTTTATTTTCTACTTTAGAAGAAATATTTGTGTTTTCAATCACATATCACTGTCTTATATTTATTTTTTGGATAAAGGAACAACATAAATATTTGGGGGGGGGGGGGGGGGGGGGGAGGTTGCAGGGGGAGGTGACTCCACAGTCTAAAATGTATATACTTCACACATTAAAGGAAGCACTTTCATTATTGGTATCTTCTGTCATTTCATGAATCATGTGTTTCATTCTTGAAAATTATGGAAACAAGCTTCAGATATATATGAATGAATAATTATTGGTTTAATGTCCTCAATTTATCTATAAACCGTATGTGGAAAAATGACCGTATGTGGAAAAATGACAAATAGTAGATCAGATGTGTTTCTTCATAAGATAAATCTTAGCCTTACAACTACCAGCCTCCCTTCCTGCATCTGCTGTTATTTGAAAAACGTGTTGACAAGACATAAAACAAATCTGGGGGTTTGTGTGAACAGAAAGCATATGCCTGCTATAGCATGTTAACAGCAAGGGATCAATGACAGCACCTTACAACACAACATATTGAGCATTAAAAAAGACATCGTTTTACTCCGACTTTTTGGCCAATTTTTTGTTGGTTAATTGCTTAGATTAACGTCCTATAGTAACAACCAGAGTGATTTAATGATGGCCGCCCGTATATACAATATGATACGTACGTGTGTAAAGTGCATGCTGTTTGGGACCTGCATTATGATGTGACTCGGATATATGATGAGGTTACATAGCACTTTATTCTTCATCTTTTCCAATCATTTTATGTTCAAACAAAAACATATTCTACATTTAAACATTTCCCAAGAAATATGTATACAAATCAATGATTTAAAAAAAGACATCCATCCCTATTTCATTCGATGGAAATCTGGTGATTTTTATTTAACATTCAAACTTTCAAACCAGAAATCAGGACGAACATATACATTTCGTTTGTATGTAACTACATCCAGCAGTTTATGGCTTATGCACCATCTCTTCCAAAAAGTCCGATGAAAGCCCGTGGCAGCCAACTCTCAGCCACCGCAATACGATTCATGACTTCTTCAAGCTGCGCTACTCAACACACCCTATTGTGTGTTAATAATCTATTTTTGTAGAAGGGATTCCTCCAAAATTACATATTAAATTCACAGTGGAAATAAAAAAGATAATCTTAATCGTGAATTGTAAAATGTTATTATCTATCAACATTACATTCCGAGATCCCAACTCCGTTTGAGCCTCTACTGGAATCCACCTATGGTTTTGAAGATATCTAAATTGGAGATGTCTCAACTAATTTTGAAGAAGATTCCTTCCTTCGTTTTATAACAAAGCTGATTCAAAACTCAATTTATTTTTATAATCCCATAGCGCATTGTGTATAAGATATGAATTGACCTTAATGGAATGCGCCAGTACAAAATCGACGTGAAGTTTGAGGCACGAGACTCTGTTCCTATTGAAAAACGACATCACCATTGGATGTGGCCTACAAAATCAATATGTCGATATTGTTTGGATTTTGGCCTTCACTTTTATGCCAAATACAACATACAACAAAAAATAACGAATTCCACATATAAGTTTTCAATTCATTTTATTATATCATTCACATGTACAGAACAAACTTTGTGAACATCATAAGGCTTAAGAATAGATCTTCGTAGCATTGGGCTTTGGTGAAATGATTCTGGAATTATTTTGCGCCCCCACGAAGCCGAAGTGAAGTTTCAGTCACAAGACATTATCCCTATTGAGAAACGACATCTGCATTAGGTATGAACTCCGACATGTCGATATTGTTTGGATTTTGGCTGGAAGTCGTTTGAAATAAATTTGACCGGAACTGTTTAACCGACCCGTTCTATTTAATATTCTCGCTTTTCGTTTTAATATCAAATACTACACAAAAAACAATTCTACAATATAAGTTTTCAATTCATTTTATTACATTATTTACTTGTACAGAACAAGACTTCAGCTCAAAAGCTTTTTAACTAAGAGGGGAATGATCTAGAAATAGTTTGCGCAAGAATGAACGCGACGTGAAGTTTGAGTCACATGACAATGTCCCTCTTGTGAAACGACATTAATTTATTATTGGATGTTGACTCCAATATGTCGATATTGTTTGGATTTTGCGTTTGAATATAGTCCAATCCGCGTCCCTTCGTTTTCGTCCCAAAATACTCATCGAAAATCAACTCCACAATATACTTTAATTCACTTTATAGCACTAACAATATATCAATATCAATATGTATGAGTCGAACTGCAAAAGAAATCACTAAACATAACCAAATCAAATAATTTGTGCTAATACAAAGTTTAAGTCATAAGACAATGTCCCTATTCATTATCATCACTGGATATGAGCTCCAATATGTCGATTATGTAAGGATTTTGGCGGGATAAAAGTCTTGCGAAACAAATTCGTCCGGAAACGTTATATGTATAAAATAGCCATTTAACCTCCGTAAGAATAATTGAATTATGTATGAAAGAACGTGGATAATATAGATATACAAATTGTACATTTAGAAAACAAGCTTTCGCATTTATTTGATGAAATTGATTCTGAAATATGTTGCGTTACTATATAACCGAAGTGAAGTTTGAGTCACAAGATGTTGTCCGTATTGAGAAACATTTCCATTGGATACGAACTCCAACATGTTGATATGGTTAGGATTTTGGCGGGATAAAAATCTTGTGAAACAAACTCGATTGGAAACAGTTTAACCGACCCCGTTCCATTTACTAGTATCCTTGGTTTTATATAAAATACTACACACACAAAACAAAATCACAAATAAGTTAATAATTAGTTTTATTGCATATATATTCAGATGTACATAACAAGATAAAGCACTTTGTGAGCCTTCATACAGCCTCGGTCGGGAGTATTTTGAAAATCTGTTTCAATCCGCGTTCCCTCGTTTTCGTAGCGAAATACTTAACCAAAAAACAATTCCACAATATAACATTTCAATTCATTTTATTACATTCAAAACATTTCAATTCTATAGCAATCATATGAATGTATGGGTCGAACTGCAAAGGAAATAACTAAACATAAAAATAATATACATGTATTTTGTGCGAGTACAAAGCCAAAGTGAAGTTTGAGTCACAAGACATTGTCCCTATTGAGAAACAACATCATTATTGGATGTGGACTCCAATATGTCGATATTGTTTGGATTTTGGCGGGATAACAGTCTTGTGAAACAATCTCGGTCTTACCTAATTCATCGGCGCCCATTCATTTTCGTCAAAAAATACTTCACCAAAATTAAACTCCACAAAATAATATTTCAATTCATTTTATTGCATTCAAAATATATCAATATATGTATGGGTCGAACAACAAAAGAAATAACTAAAGATACACAAACAAAATATTTTCTACTAGAAGTCGAAGTGAAGTTTGAGTCACAAAACATTGTTGTGAAACAACATCATCACTGGATGTAAGCTCCAATATGTCGATCGCGATATTGTTTGGATTTGGCGGAATAAAGCCTTGTAAAACAACCTCGTTCGGAAAAAGTTTAGACTCCATCTTAACTCAACTTAGGTGTTAACAACCTGTTTTCAGTTTCGACAAATGCTATTTGTTACAGTATACAAAATTCACATTATTATTCATCATCACTGTTCAAAAGTTGTCATAAAAAAAAAAAATCATATACCACCTTTTTTATAATTAGAACTGGTTTTGTGTTCGGCACAGCAAATTGCGTCCGTCTTCTTGCAGTCTTCAAACTTTGTTTAACGTAAAACTTTCAAATATGGCTACCTTTTTGTGCAGACGACACCAACTTCCAAACGAAATTCTAAAATATTCACGCATGCTCCACGAATGAAACAGTTTGATTGGTCACGGCGAAAAACCACGCCATTTTGATTGACATGTAATTTCGATTTCGGGTGTGGTTTGAAATGCAAATTATATTCCGCACAGAACCAGTTTTTTTATTTGTTATAACTCGTTATAAGACATTGGCAATAAAATATCAAGGACAAAAAATTACAATTTAAGTAATATTATATCACATCATTGTAAAGCAAATAATATTCCACAGGACATCAGAATGTAAATTTGGATGAAACGTTGCTGACACGTGTAGTTCAATCTGAAACATTATATAGAAGTTCGGCAATTACTTTTTGCTTTTTTTTTTGGCAGAGTAAACATTGATAGAAACAGGTATACAGAAGGAAAAAAACAGATTTTAAAAAATTACACTGGTTGTTCAAATTTCCAAGTCCTTGTTCAAATTTCCAAGTCCTTGTTCAAATTTCCAAGTCCCAGTGATTTCAGCTTTATTCCTTAATGATGGGAATTGAACTTCAACGTTTCGCTAAACAAAGACACACTTACTTGAGGATATCTTACCGATCCTGATATTCTATTATCGGCTTACTATACCTTTCGGCCGGTCCCTGTGTGTCGTAGTGGAGCCCTGCCTCCGGAAATCACGCGAGCACAGTTTTCTATACTTTTTTTGTAGGTTTCCGATTATTTTATGCGTATACATGCATTTACATATTATTTTTGTCCAAAACAAACATAACTACCATTCTTTATATCTACCGTAACGCTCACAAGACGTCAAATTCACAATTTGTGGACTTGCCGCATAAATTCCCTTCAGAAAGATCTTCGTATGTATTATGTAAAAAAAATAATGCCTCGATGAGAATTTGATATTTTATGTGGTTCAGTTTTATTGCAGAGTAGGTAAGCGATATCAAACAAGTACGATATAATGCAAACAGACGTTTTATAATGGTTTGCATAATCATTACTTTGCTTCATTAGCAGTAATAGGCACCAATTGTAGCTCTAAAGACGACATCATTTTCTGTCTAAAAGTCTTTTGAGCTACAATATTGCAGCTATATTCAAACATGATTGTTATGTATTGCGGTGCCCTGATATATGTGTGAAGTCCCTGTGGTTTTAGCTGAATATCTTCCTGTGACCCAGTACCTTTGACATGTAATACACAATCGTCACCCATATCCTGTCGACACACATTTAACAAGAGGGTTCGAGTGTTTGTACCAATATTATTGTTTCATTAACATTATAACTGATCATGTAGACTTCCTTTTATTCCGTTCTTTATTTACACCAATGATTTCTAAGTCTACGTCCTTGATTTACATACAGTAATATCTTTCGTTCTCAATGTCCGAACGAATATAAAATACTGCTGTGTAAAATATTGTGTGAATATCTGTGATATGAAATGATAAATGGAAACTATCATCAATTGCGCTCACCTCTCACAATGTTTTAAGAACAACTGGTTTCTAGATATACATGTAAAATAATCATAAACATGTACTTTTCAATTGTTTTATGATGTCCGACATTGTATTACGAATATTACTCCATATATGGGCCTAAGTTCGAAACCTCTGCTGGACAGGCGGTAGAATTGGTAATTTGGAATATTTTAAGTGATTAATTTGAAAGTAAACAAAACAACAAAATTAAAAACAAACAAACAAATAAACAAACTATAGATGCATACTGTTCTGTTGGGACAAACGTCCTATTAAAGGCCCACTACCTTTCCCAAACGGCTTTTATTTTTTAAATGTAAATGTAAAACGAGATCGATAATTTTGTAGAGTCGCAAAAGTTACTAACTTACCGTTAATACTACACTCAACATCATCTTCTGAAACATTTAATTAAAAGAGATAAAATGTTAATTTTCATAACGCGGGTCGTCTTATGTTTCCCGCCGTCGTCCTAAATACCGCGCGGTAGTTGAATATCACTGCGCCAGACGGAAAAACAGCGAAATAAATCTCCACATATATCATATATTACGTTGAAAATTTTGCATATGTTTGGTGTTGTTACCTCATCTTAGTCATCGATATGTATTTTCTTATGTTATTAATGTTTTTTAAGAAACCTTTAAATTTTGCTCCGGAAAGGTAGTGGGCCTTTAACACCTAGGGTCATTTAAAGGAAACCCTCCCCTGTGGGAGGTGGGAATATTTTGGGAGACTGCAGTATGCTATCTCGTTGAAGCACATCCCATCCGGTCACATTATGATGACCCACCATTGTATTAGTAATCATTCTACATTATATAACCTCTCAAATAACTTTGACATAGATAGAAAATGGTGGATATACACACCGCACCGGCAAACACTTTATCCACCCGAAACACACTTTATCCATCTGCATTCACTTTACACGTTTATGCATTTTACCGTTTTCCGATAACTAAATGTTTATACCGGTTTGTTTCCTGATATTCACGTAATCTCACTAGATATACAAAATGTAATTACAAAACCTTAGATACTTCCGTGTTTTCAGAAATTCTATTCACTGATTGTTGCATTCAGAGAGGGTTTCTTTGATCGACTTTATTGTTTCGCACTGCTCTATAAACACAAATCAATCTGGCGATAACACATTCCCCATACTTCCTAAAACATCTTCTTCCTTGTTCAAATGGCTGTTACGGGGATTTTTTTTTATTGAAATTGTCCTTAGAGAGGAAAGTGGCTTAACTGCGCATGAATTCATTATACAACTTTTATTTCTATGGGATCCGCAGAATTTTTAAAAACGCTATGAGTTCATCTACACTTTCCTCTGTCGGTGAATCTGGAGACGTATAGTATTTGTCTGTTCACAGGTTTACGACGCGCAAACTAAAAATACTAAAAATACTGAATATTTTTTGGGTTTTTTTTTTTTTTTTGGGGGGGGGGGGGGGGGGTTGCGCATCGTAAACCTGTGGTCTGTTTGTTATCTAAGGACAGTGTCACGTGTTGCGGCGTGTGAATGTCTGTATGTTTTGGGAGGCTGCGGTATATTCGTGTATCCTTGTTATAGTGAAACTAGAATCAGTTTCAATTTACAAAAGAATCCTGGTCTATCTATGTCCGTGAATCATTTTAAACTTTTAAAGGCTGTAGATTAAATTTTGCAATAAATTTGTACCTTTTATGCTTTTATATGTGCCAAATGCACATAAAATGATCTATAGCCCCTAGAATAGCTAAAGATATATTGTAAACTGCATCTTACTCTCAGGTCCCTATGGGGAAATTGCTAACTAATCAAATGATAGAATCTCATATTAAACTAAAGTGGATGCTATCCAAATATTCAATTCAAACTAAAAAGGTTATTAAATGATGTAGACATTCTATACCTACCTATATTTGTCATGGTTCGTTTAAACTTTGTACCATCCTATGTACAGCAGGATATATCTATAGGTCAAGTGTAAATATCCTGATCATTTCTCAGGATCCGGTATAGAAGGGTGTTAAATTAGACTTAATATAGTGTGTACTCAGTGAAACCTGTCTCACCTCTATATAAAGACCATCTGCTTAATAAGACCACCTTCTTCAGGGCAACTCAGTGAAATTTTTTCCACCTCTGTATAAAGACCATTTAGTTAATAAGACCGTTTTCCTCAGGTCGACTCGGTGAAACCTGTCTCATCTCTGTATAAAGACCATCTAGTTAATAAAGGTGGTCGTTGTAGAAAGGTTTTACTGAACTGGGTAGGTTAATCATTTTCAATGACAGAATTTCGACAATTAGGAAGCAGGGAAATCGTTTAAAATGAAACAAACCATTTTCTTTTTTAAAAGTGACGTCTTTAATTATTTAACACGTGAAAAAATATATGGTATTATGCATATGGTACATGAATGTCAGAGCTTTTCTTTATCGGTAAAATCCACAGTAACCCGGGAATTGGTTACTAGCAGTTTATTATTCCAATGCACGTGTCCATACACACATGTAAAAAAAAAACTTATTTTCAGACTTTTAAGAAAGGCTTAGATTCATATTCTGTAAAAATAAAGGAATAGTTTTTAATTTAGATCCATATATAGGGATTGGATTTCGCTTTCATGTTAACCATGCTTGTGTGGAGCAATTCCTCTAAGAATATATTCTATGTGGCGCGTTAGTCCCTTTACGTTGCATATAACATTTTCATACGTAAGTTCAAAGTTCAATGTTACCATGCAGTTATGGTAAACAAAATCGGCTAGTATTTGCGTATAGTGAACAAGCCTAGCAAGTGTAAATATAATCATTTATACATAGAATGTGTTTCTGATACTGAGGAATTCCCAAATAATCATAATGATTCCCGGGTCCCTGTGCAAACAACCATAGACAGGAAAATTTTGACTGGGTACAGTAGGTAGACGGAATATTCAATATCTGATAGTATGGAATGTATACTATTCCTACATTTGTAGTATTGTTTGCTGAAATACTACGTGACTCTATGAAAGAGCGTTATTTATCAATCGTATCTCTGGACCACACCGCGTGCACGTGTACAGTATACATATTGACAGGTGACAGGAACACCCGATAACTAAAGTCACCTCCTAAATTGTATTGATCGGCATTAGTGGATGGAGTCATATGTTTGTATACTGTAAATCTCAGTTAAGTGACTCACTCCAGGGAGATGACGAAAGGGACATTACCAAATGTAAATCAAATGTTTAGAACATGTATGACATGCATCATGTGTATGTACTTAGGAATGAGAACGATCTACACAAATTGTTTAAAAAGTTTCCAAAAAATCACAAGTAAAACATATCCAGGTATTGCTATCCTTTCACCCATATCCATGAAAATAAAACGAAAAAACGAAAAGTATATTTTTTCATTTACATCGAATTTAACCCCCCCCCCCCCCCCCAAAAAAAAAAGAAAAAAAAAAAGAAAAAAAAAGAATAATTATAAAGGTGCAACAGAGATAGGCAGGGGGAATATATGAATTGTATAAAGATACGTAAATGTTAAAAACAATATTTTGCTTGGTTGTGTATGATATATGTTAGCCAATCATTTTTATAACGTTTAAACTAAAACCGTTAGTTCTCATTACGTATAGATTTGATTATGAATTATGTGGTTAGCCAAAATAATCTTTAGCGGAAAGGAATTTAAGAAACGTTGTGTAAGATCATAAGGTCATTTTAGCGTTCTATTTTCATTCCATTACCTCAGTTTTTATTTCCCCGTATCGGACGAGCTTTTACCTGAGTTTATAAATATCCCCGCGCGATGAGTAATGACAATTCGGCAAGCAACACCTGAGGTGACCCTGTACCTGGTGTGACGTCACTGGCCATACTTCCGTACTGAGGACACACAAGTATGTAAACTGTCGTTAGTTCGGATTGACAACTGAATTAGAGAGGAAAACGATTCCAAAGAATTTGGATATATTTCTGAGAAGGTGTACAAAACATGGTTATGTCGTGTTTATACACTTAGACCGTGTGTACAGTGCGTACTTCGGCATATAGCGGCCTCGTATGCCCACACATTGATTGTTGCAGTTCGCTCAGTGGAACATGGCTGACGATTTTTGGTAGCTACGATTTAGTTGTAGCTTTTATATTGTGAATTTTACAACGGATGTACGTGTAGGAATGGTGCACAAAATGGGGGATTTTATCGTCGAAAGTGATTCTGATAAAAAGGTGACAGCGGACGAGCTGTGGAGGTTACTTCAAGACAGAGAAAAAACGATACAAGTACAAGGAGAGAAAATAGAATGTCTTCAAGAAGAGCTTTCTCGACTAAGAGAGGAGAGGGATAATCTCCTGAAAAGGGTGGCAACATTCACTCTAAAAACACCAGATATCAGGTTTGTTTCTTAACCTCTAGTATCTTTCTTTCTCAACGAATGTCATGGCGCGACATTTGTTTTCAACAGTTAGGCATTACACATGTGTAAACATGGGCCGAGTGGTTCTATCAACAACGATATGTAACGAGCGACGCGGTACAGGTATTATTTTTGTACACACAGCAGGGGCGCCAGTGAAATACAAAGATATATACAAGTCAAAGGGATATGTCGTTTAAACTATTAACCACCCAGTACGATGTAATTCACAAGACATTATCTCAAAAACAAGACGAAATAGGTCAACTGTTATTTTCACTAGTTGAATGACCACTGTCAAATTATTCATGCCCTATAAATATCTGAATATGTGTGTACGTGCTTGAATGCCTTTCAATAATTCGGGGTATAATCCCACGATAGGTCTCATGAATATTTAAATCAGATAATGCCATCGTTAAGTAAATTGGTGTTATCTGAATATTATATAACTTTCCATGTGGTGTACAGTAGGGGAAAAGTATTACCAAGGATATTACACATAAAATATGACCACCCCCCCCCCCCCCCCCGAACTAAAAAAAATAACCTCCACTCCCCTCAAAAATTCCTTTCCTGACAAACATATAATTGCCCCTAACCGCTCTTTTTGTTTTTGCCCCTCCAAAAAAACCCAAAAAATTTGAGACTTTAAAATTAAATCCTCATGGATATTTGGGGTAGTGTATGTGTGTAGGGGGAGGGGGCTATTAGCTCCTCCCCCAGGGTGTTTGTGGAGTGTGTGTGTGTGTGTGTGTGTGTAGAGGATGGGTGGGGCTACTCCCCCAGGGTGTTTGTGGAGTGTGTGTGTATGTGTGTTTGTAGGGGGAGGGGGCTATTAGCTCCTCCCCAGGGTGTTTGTGGAGTGAGTGTGTGTGTGTGTGTGTGTAGAGGGTGGGTGGGGGGCTACTCCCCCATGGTGTTTGTGGAGTGTGTGTGCAATATCACTGTTTTATATTATACATATATATGTCATTTTAAGTTTAATACAACTGATCCACATTTGTAAAATTGTCCAAACTAATATACAAACAACTAAATAACTTAAATGACATTATATATATATGAAACAGTGGTTTTGCATCCCTCACTCTTGTTGTGTACTTTTGTTGTACAATGTATGTAAATATTGTTGTACAATGTATGTACATATTGTTGTGTACCTTTGTTGTACAATGTATATACATATTGTTGTGTACCTTTGTTGTACAATGTATATACATATTGTTGTGTACTTTTGTTGTACAATGTATGTACATATTGTTGTGTACTTTGTTGTACAATGTTTGTACATATTGTTTGTAAACATTTTTGTACAATGTATGTACATATTGTTGTGTACTTTTGTTGTACAATGTATGTAAATTTTGTTTTGTATACAATGTATGTACATATTGTTGTGTACTTTGTTGTACAATGTATGTACATATTGTTGTGTACCTTTGTTGTACAATGTATGTACATATTGTTGTGTACCTTTGTTGTACAATGTATGTACATATTGTTGTGTACTTTTGTTGTATAAATGTATGTACATAATTGTTGTGTACTTTTATGTTGTGTACAATGTATGTACATATTGTTGTAAACATTGTTGTACAATGTATGTACATATTTGTTGTGTACTTTTGTTGTACAATGTATGTACATATTGTTGTGTACTTTTGTTGTACAATGTATGTACATATTGTTGTGTACTTTTGTTGTGCAATGTATATACATATTGTTTGTGTACTTTTGTTGTACAATGTATGTACATATTGTTGTGTACTTTTGTTGTACAATGTATGTACATATTGTTGTGTACTTTGTTGTACAATGTATGTACATATTGTTGTGTACCTTTGTTGTACAATGTATATACATATTGTTGTGTACTTTTGTTGTACAATGTATGTACATATTGTTGTGTACTTTTGTTGTACAATGTATGTACATATTGTTGTAAACATTGTTGTACAATGTATGTACATATTGTTGTATACTTTTGTTGTACAATGTATGTACATATTGTTGTGTACATTTGTTGTACAATGTATGTACATATTGTTGTGTACTTTTGTTGTACAATGTATGTACATATTGTTGTGTACTTTTGTTGTACAATGTATGTACATATTGTTGTGTACTTTTGTTGTACAATGTATGTACATATTGTTGTGAACATTGTTGTACAATGTACGTACATATTGTTGTGTACTTTTGTTGTACAATGTGATATACATATTGTTGTGGACATTGTTGTACAATGTATGAATATATTGTTGTGGACATTGTTGTACAATGTATGTACATATTGTTGTGAACATTGTTGTACAATGTATGTACATATTGTTGTGAACATTGTTGTACATATATATGTAACATATTGTTGTGACATTGTTGTACAATGTATGTACATTTTGTTGTGAACATTGTTGTACAATGTATGTACATATTGTTTGTGTACCTTTGTTGTACAATGTATATACATATTGTTGTGTACTTTTGTTGTACAATGTATGTACATATTGTTGTGTACTTTTGTTGTACAATGTAATGTACATATTGTTGAATAAACATTGTTGTACAATGTATGTACATATTGTTGTGTACTTTTGTTGTACAATGTATGTACATATTGTTGTGTACTTTTGTTGTAACAATGTATGTACATATTGTTGTGTACTTTTGTTTGTACAATGTATGTACATATTGTTGTACATTGTTGTACCAATGTACGTACATATTGTTGTGTACCTTTGTTGTACAATGTGTTATACATATTGTTGTGGACATTGTTGTACAATGTATGTATATATTGTTGTGGACATTGTTGTACAATGTATGTACATATTGTTGTGAAACATTGTTGTGGAACATTGTTGTACAATGTATGTACATATTGTTGTGAACATTGTTGTACAATGTACAAACATATTGTTGTGAACATTGTTGTACAATGTATGTACATATTGTTGTGAACATTGTTGTAAAATGTTGTGAACATTGTTGTACAATGTAGACATATTGTTGTGAACATTGTTGTACAATGTATGAACATATTGTTGTGTACATTGTTGTACAATGTATGTACATAATTGTTGTGAACATTGTTGTACAATGTACAACATATTGTTGTGAATATTGTTGTACAATGTACAAACATATTGTTGTGTAACATTGTTGGTACAATGTACAAACATATTGTTGTGAACATTGTTGTACAATGTACAAACATATTGTACTTTATTTGCTTCTGACTGTCATATATGTTTATGTGAACCATTGTAATTTATTCAGGGCATCCTTTTTGGTCTCCCAAAAATCATATTTGACTCTTTTGAGTTTGTGTCTATTTGTCATATGTTTTGACTCATCAGATTTGTGATTTGACTCCTGAATTTGCTAAAAGTCAATGGTCAACTGGATGCACTGTTATTGTAGGATATTGTTGACATATTTGGTGTTTATTGTTTGTAAATGGATTTTATAATTGTTGCTCTGTGTATTCAATATTATACTAAGTGCCTAAATACCTGAAATGGATAAACTTGAAATTGTTCTTTATCCATACAAAATGTTCTTCCATCCTTTCCTCAAACCCCCTTACAATGTTGTCTGTCGAGGTTTATATCACATGTGCTGGTATACAGTCAAACCTGTCTATAAAGACCATCCAAGGGTTCAAGAAAAAATGGTCATTATAGCCAAGTGGCCTTTATACACAGGTCAAATGTGTTATAAATGAGCTTCTGGGACACTGAGGAAGTGGTCTTATTAAGCATGACAGGTGATCTTTTAAAAAAGGTGCTGTTCCAGTATATATCTTTAACACACAATATGCTTCAGTGAGATTGCACTTCAAAAGGGCGAAAGTTCCGCTATCAGGGCTTTTTCTCACTGCTTTGGGAATGGGGCCTGTGGCTTTGAATTGGTGAAAATGGTGCACCAAAAGCAAGATTTGGGAAAATTATGAACTATGAAATAAAGCATAACAAATAAAAAATTTTTTATTGCCAGTGTAGTTTATGTACTTTTCTGAAGCCAATTCACAAATATTTAAAGCCTTTACCAACTAAGTTTATGCAATATTTTTGGACAGTTATTAAGAAACTTTGATTTTGGGAAATTTTAGGCTTGAAATGGGGAAAATTAAAAGGTTTTGCCATGAGGAATGGGGCCGAAAAAACCCTGGCTATTACAGGGACATACACAAATACATTAATATACACCGTAGCCACCCAAAACATAGATTTTCACACACACAACACATGTCATTTGAGGCCGTCCTTAATGATCTGAGCTGTAAAAATGATGTTAAGCCTTAATTGACCAACAATTGCTCAGTTTTCTACGCTACATATCGATAGAACTTGGCACTTCGGTCATGGGTTTGACACTGTGAGACATTGTTTTCTATCAAAACTAGGTCTCTTTCACCTTAATTGTAATCTTTAATTGATGTAATGAAGCCATAATGAAATTATATGAATCCTTATTTAGTAGTTTTTAATTAGCAAGTTGTCTTGTTCTGTTGTTATTTGACAGTGCATTAATTAGTCTAAGATTCAGTTACATTTCAAAGATAACATGTTTAAGTGAATATAGCTTGTGTGTTAATAACAGTTACTTGATCCTAAAGACAAAATGAACGGCATGAGTTGTAAAAAAAATCATAAAACATTGGGGATAAAGGAAAGAAGAAAACTGGGGGCAGAATTATAATATACTAGAAAGTGGAAGTTGGTGTTTGGGAGAACAGAAGTTTCTAAGAGTGCATGATAATTTTAAGCCAGGGATTTAGTTTCATCAAAAACATCATACATAACTTGGTCGTCATGATGATGATGTCACAGGATGAAACGGTCTCGTGTGACCTTGACCTTTGAGTTTATATAGGATTACTCACACTTTTAACAAAAAGCCTTGATCAGGACAAGATTTCTGCTTGCATTAAAGCTGTTTTTTATCATCCTAACATGTAAATTGAGGCGATTTTTCTTTACATGTTGTTAGTTGGTCCCCGACTGTTGCTCTATCTGAAACTAACAGCTGTGAATGTATACGTCTATACATCTCTTTATTGTGGCTTTGAATTAGTAATATTCGACCTTAAAGGCCAAAGTCTAGTTCTTGTTAGTTTGAAACACATTTAAATTGCTAAATGCACCAGTGCATTCATACTTTTTATGCTGGATATTTTTATATCGTAGCCATGAAATTGGGGATTGGGAGCACATGCAGTATTACTCATATTTAGATCTGTTCATCGTATGTATGTGTTCCTCCCTCTTCGTTGTACCCATCGTGAGTTGGGGACAAATTCATATATGGAAACTTAGAGGATCTTATTCATATGAATCAAGACTAATTAATTTGGAGACATGGGAGTGGGGTAGGGAAGGGCATAAATATTTATCTTAAAGACATATATAAGAGGTTCATATAATATAATGCTGCATGAAAATTATTTGTGTAACAATCACATTATCATACAAAAGTTTAAACAAAAGGTACAATTATTGATAAACTTGAAAAATGAAGAAAAAAATAAAGCTTTGGTAATAGTTATGGTTAAGCTTTCGTTAAATCTGGGTTGATCGTTTAAAGATGCATGTGCCTGCATGATTTATAGATTGCAGGTTCAGAACTTTTTGTTTCTCTCTATTAATTAAATATGACTTGCTATCATTTAATTGATCAATAGAACAGCTTATGTCTGATACATTTTATTTTTGAATATGTCTTATATATGCAATACATTTAGATCTTTAGATACAAATCCTAACCATTAAGGGTATAAGGCAGGGAGCGTTTGCAGCCTTATTTATATAATCAGGCCAAGGGGTACACGCCATTGATAAGCTGCAATATTGTAGCTCAAAAGACTTTAAGACAGAAAATGGTGTCGTCTTTAGAGCTACAATTGGTGCATATTACTGCTAATGGAGCAAAGTAATGATTATGCAAACCATTATAAAACGTTTGTTTGCATTTTATCTTACTTGTTCGATATCGCTTACCTACTAAGGCAATAAAACTGAACCACATAAATTATCAAATACTCATCGACGCATTTTTTTTTACATAATACATATGAAGGTGTTTCTAAAGTGAATTTATACGGCAAGTCCAGAAATTGTGAATTTGACGTCTGTGAGCGGTACGGTAGATATTAAGAATGGTAGTTATATTGTTTTGGACAAAAATATTATGTAAATGCATGTATACGCATAAAATAATTGGAAACCTACAGAAAAGAGGCAGTGCTCCACTACGACACATAGGGACCAATTCGTAACCGGCCGAATATATAGTAGGCCAGGTACGTATGTTCGTTCTAGCCATCGATACCTGACCTTGCAGAGTTTGAGTTGGCTATTTTTGCTCTGAGGAAGGGAAGGTTTCTGTCCCCATTGCTTATCTACATGAATATGATAGTTTCTGCACATGTTATTGTTTATACTGGTCAGCATAAGCGATTGAGACAATGTGAGTGTTAATATCATGTGACCAAATGAAGACAGTAAAAAGGGGAGAGTTCCCTATCACAAGAAGACTCAACTCAAAAACATGGCCATCTACAAAACACACACAATAAATTCAACACAAACAGGGGCCACACCAGATACAAAGGAAGCTATCATTTAATGAGTTTAGTTGTTGATGGGATAATAAGATAAAATATTACTGAAACAAAGTCTTCTTTCTGCCAACAAGTTACCATTATCGGTATCAATAATTACAATGAACAGGCCTTCCATGTAGCTCTGACACATTGGATATAAATGCAAATGTATAATTGATTTCTGTCTTTCATGCAGTTCTTATATATGCATGTATCTATGGATATGAGCTGCAGAAAGCTATTTATGTTGCTGTCTTGTCGATACTTTAGAAATAGTGAGATGAGTTGATACTGTAGAAATCGTGAGATGCGTTGATCTTTCCGACAACATTTAGTACTCCATGCAGTGTATACAGACATATAGCCGTGAGATTACGTGTTTCGGCGACCATATTATGACTCCTATTGATGCGATATGCCCTAGCTAGCTATTTTATTTTCCTCTGTTGTGCATTCAGGACCTTTTTATGGTAAGACATTCATATATTGCGCAGTGAAAGACCTGTCTTTGCTCAGTAGATAGCAGCGATCTTATCAGCTACTGGTGCATTTCATAGTGGTCAAGTTTTGATTGAGAGACTCGGTTATATCAAGTCTGTCAAACTGAGACTGTGGGAGCTGTTCGGGGTTGAATATATATGTTTTGTACTAAAGGGTGTGGTTCAATTTTGTTCTGATAGAATTCGAAGTTTAAAAAACAAATAATGGATTTGTTTTTAATCTTAATCTGGATCCTTTCTGTTGATTACAAAAACTATGAGAAAAAACCTGAATCATAAACCGAATATGAATGAATTGATCGATGAAAGAAAATTATGTAATTAATTATTTTTAATTTGATAATCAATTTTAATTTGTTTCTATGTAAAAAGATTTTTCTATTGTTTGAAATCATAGAAATCAAAATAGTCCGTTTCCCGCATTAAGCAAAAAGTATTGCTGTTTATTCAGACTGCAAATAGTACGTATGCATTCACCGTGAAATTGATAACGACAGGAAATCAGTAATTTTGTTATGGTAATTGCTCCAATAGATAAATAAATTCTATTTTCTTTCCTTGTCTAAACACTTTAACAGTATTTTTTGTCGTGGGTGATTTCTGTTTTATAAAACAAGGTGTATAATACGTTATACAGGAAGTGGCCTTTTTAGTGGTTTCATTGATAGAGCTTTGTACATCCTGTTACGGAAGGAATCGTTTAAAATCAGATAGCAACTTTATTTGGGAGTACGTTTGACCTTAAACATGATGAAAATTGGCTTATAGCGGTTTTATGTAGATATCTGTTACACATAGAAATAGCAAAGATAGAGATTCTTTCAGCATAGCTCTGGCTGGACAGGAAAATATAGAGATTCATTTAGCATAGCTCTGGCTGGACAGGAAAATATAGAGATTCATTCAAGCTCTGGCTGAGACAGGAAAATATAGAGATTCATTCAGCATAGCTCAGCTCACGGCGGGACAGGAAAATATAGAGATTCATTCAGCATATATAGCTCAGGCTGGACAGGAAAATATAGAGATTCATTCAGCATATATAGCTCAGGCTGGACACGGAAATATAGAGATTCATTCAGCATAGCTCAGGCTGGACAGGAAAATATAGATATTCATTCAGCATAGCTAGATAGACAGGACAGGAAAATATAGAGAATCATTCAGCATAGCTCTGGCTGGACAGGAAAATATAGAGATTCTTTCAGCATATATAGCTCAGGCTGGACAGGAATATATAGAGATTCATTCAGCATAGCTCAGGCTGGACAGGAAAATATAGAGATTCATTCAGCATAGAATAGCTCAGGCTGGACACGAAAATATAGAGATTCATTCAGCATATATAGCTCAGGCTAGACACGAAAATATAGAGATTCATTCAGCATAGCTCAGGCTGGACAGGAAAATATAGAGATATTCATTCAGCATAGCTTAGACTGGACGGAAAATATAGAGATTCATTCAGCATAGCTCTGGCTGGACAGGAAAATATAGAGATTCATTCAGCATAGCTCAGGCTGGACAGGAAAATATAGAGATTCATTCAGCATAGCTCTGGCTGGACAGGAAAATATAGAGATTCATTCAGCATAGCTCTGGCTGGACAGGAAAATATAGAGATTCATTCAGCATAGCTCTGGCTGGACAGGAAAATATAGAGATTCATTCAGCATAGCTCAGGCTGGACAGGAAAATATAGAGATTCATTCAGCATAGCTCAGGCTGGACAGGAAAATATAGAGATTCATTCAGCATATATAGCTCAGGCTGGACACGAAAATATAGAGATTCATTCAGCATAGCTCGGGCTGGACAGGAAAATATAGAGATTCATTCAGCATAGCTTAGGACTGGACAGGAAAATATAGAGATTCATTCAGCATAGCTCTGGCTGGACAGGAAAATATAGAGATTCATTCAGCATATATAGCTCAGGCTGGACAGGAAAATATAGAGATTCATTCAGCATAGCTCAGGCTGGACAGGAAAATATAGAGATTCATTCAGAATAGCTTGGCCTGGACAGGAAAATATAGAGATTCATTCAGTATAGCTCTGGCTGGACAGGAAAATATAGAGATTCATTCAGAATAGCTTGGCCTGGACAGGAAAATATAGAGATTCATTCAGTATAGCTTGGCCTGGACAGGAAAATATAGAGATTCATTTAGAATAGCTCTGGCCTGGACAGGAAAATATAGAGATTCATTCAGAATAGCTTGGCCTGGACAGGAAAATATAGAGATTCATTCAGAATAGTTCTGGCCTGGACAGTAAAATATAGAGATTCATTCAGAATAGCTTGGCTGGACAGGAAAATATAGAGATTCATTCAGTATAGCTTGGCCTGGACAGGAAAATATAGAGATTCATTTAGAATAGCTCTGGCCTGGACAGGAAAATATAGAGATTCATTCAGAATAGCTTGGCCTGGACAGGAAAATATAGAGATTCATTCAGAATAGTTTGGCCTGGACAGTAAAATATAGAGATTCATTCAGAATAGCTTGGCTGGGACAGGGAAATATAGAGATTCATTCAGAATAGCTTGGCGGGGACAGGGAAATATAGAGATTCATTCAGTATAGCTCGGGCTGGACAGTAAAATATAGAGATTCATTCAGTATAGCTCAGACTGGACAGGAAAATATAAGTAGGGTAAGATGTGGCTGAATTTGCTATATATGTGCAGGTTTAGTGAAAGAGGATTTCACATGAGGTCATGATCAGCAGGCCTAGGGGCTGCGGTGGCCGAGTGGTTAAGATGTCTCGACATATTATCATAATTGCACGCCCTCCACCTCTGGGTTGTGAGTTCGAATCTCATGTGAGGCAGTTAATTGTTGTCAGGTACTGATCGCTGATCCACTAACAAACCTGGATGACATGTCCTTATATGACCCTGGCTGTTAATAGGATGTTAAACTAATAACGAAAAAAACTATCGGAAAAAACCCAAACCCATGATCAGCATGCATATGTAAGCTCTAGCTAAGGGATTTTGATAGCTACATAAAAAGTTTATCAAATATATGAGAATCAAATGTTTATGGAAGTGAGGATAATAAGGGATCTGGCCCCAATCCCTAAAAACTCACTGACGTCAAAAATGGACCTAAAATTACATAACTACATGAGATCTGAGAACTCATAAACCTGGTTGTTATATCAGTATAGTGGATTTTGATTCCCCTCATAACCAGATGATTTAGACATCTATATTAAGTAGTTACAGGTGTTTACAAGCTGTGTATAATTTTACAAGTATTCCATAATGATCATTCATCATCGTTATAAATTTTTGTGGGCTTTTTAGTTCAGCAAAGGTCTAGATCTGTTGATAATAAATAAAAAGTGTATAATTTTATGATGTATCATGTATTTATGAATATATATGTACAAGTCAAGCCATGCATCTGGTATATCTATGATACAATCGATAATGGAATTATGCATATCAAATTTGTAGATTATTTTTACATGTTAATTGATTTTACATGTACATTTGTATAAATAAATAAAAACAAAGATGGCGACAATAAATTTATTTAATGTAAGAAAAACTGTGACAATCTGTCATTTTCTAATATCACCTTATAGGTGGAGAATATTTATATGGACTATTCAACACTTGCCGTGTTCAGAATTTAAAGTCTCCCGAAAACTTGATCACCCTGAATGAAGTCTTATAACAAACATAAACAAAGGGTTGTAATAAAATATTTTAAGCTTCTCACAGTATTTACAGATTACTGGTGTGTAGGGTTTTAAAGCATAGTCAACCATTCAACTTTCATAGTATACGAATAACGGAATGACACAAAGGGGAGACTACTCATAAATAAACAATAATGGTCGAAGAGACTTCGTTTCACAAAAGACAGAAATAATCAAGAAACGGTTAAAAGCTCTTTAATTCACATGTGAATACAATATCCACCTAAGCTTTAAATTTACACTGAGACAAATTTCATTAAAGTGCTCAAGGTCATATTGTTAATCGGCCTAGATATTGTATTGGAATGTCATGGTTGATTGAGTCGGGTCAGTATATGTT
This sequence comes from Argopecten irradians, assembly GCF_041381155.1. Lineage (NCBI taxonomy): Eukaryota > Metazoa > Mollusca > Bivalvia > Pectinida > Pectinidae > Argopecten > Argopecten irradians. Next base: position 11,569,770 of record NC_091145.1, on the reverse strand, counting down.
TAGATTTACCTGACACCTGTGATACCTGTACACTAATAAGCAGAACACCTGCAGGAGAACAGATTCACTCACACCAAATTAACCCACGGGCTGCACATCATGGCTGTGTAGATCTCTAAATTACGCATCTATCTTGAGCCAAAATGTATATTGATCAAGCATGACCAGATCTGAAATATACACAGACAGCTTGTACACTGTGTACACCAGAGGTTCTCTTAGATACCTGGTTCAATATAGCATCTGTCAGAGCCAAACTCTTGTTGGTATATACCTGATCGGTTACTTTTACCTGGTTCAATATAGCATCTGTCAGAGCCAAATTCTTGTTGATATATACCTGATCGGTTACTTCTCACAAGGGTCAAGTCGTAGCTTCTCTCTGGCTGAAGGCCGATTGTTTCTTTTTTTGTCTGAGGATATTTGTTAGAACAAGGTATATACATGCAGCTATAAGGCTTCAATCATTCAGGGACTGAGAGCTTTTCTCAGGCCCAGAGTAGAAAACTTCAATCAAGGTCATAAAGCTTTTCTCAAGGTCATTTATTTTTAATACCAGAGACCAGATTGTTTCTTCTGAGTCCAGATATATAGCTTCTCTCAAGGTCAGATAGCTTTTCTCAAGGTCAGGTGACTTCTCCCTATATCAGGTGCACGTGGCTTCTTTCAAGATTAAGTAGCTTCTCTCAAGGTCAGATGGCTTCTTTCAAGGTCAGATAACATCTCTCAAGGTCAGGTGATGGCTTCTCCCAAGGTCAGGTAGATTCTGTCAAGGTCAGGTATATATATATAGCTTTCTTCAAGGTCAGGTTACTTCTCTGAAGGTCAGATTACTTCTCACAGGTCAGGTAGCTAGCTCAGATAAAAAGCTTCTCTCAGGGACAGATACATTCTATTAAGAAAATGCATTCTCTGTGATTCCATATTTTTCTGCCTAGACCATAAAGTTTGTTCAGTTGAACAAGGCTTTAAATCATGCACACACTATGCAAAATCTGACCTAGATATATTTCGTTTCAAACCACTTAACTTCAGAGCCCAAACAAAGTGTACATGTACATATGATGTGAAGGCTACTGAAGGCAGACCAATCTTCACTCCCAGTTATATATATAAATCAGAAAACAAGATCTCAACACTTCATGGCACTGCTGTGCAGCTCGAGATTTCACTGAAATCTGCAATAAACAGAATCGACACTCACCAGTCAAAATAATCATTTCTGAAGTTCCTCTGTTTTCATAACAAATGCAGGTCTACTTAAACCATATACAACTGTACATGTTATTATAATTAGTTTTGAGTAATGCTGATGGATTTGTCTTAACGTGTGTATTTTTTTATACACAAAATTCACCATTAAAGTTTTTATTAAACTAAGTAACATTTAATAGTTTTTCATCAAAATGAAATATATTTCAACACATTGACAGTTGGTTTAAACATGTTTTGGGACTGCAGTGGCCGAGTTCGAAGTGGGGCAGTTCCCTGGTACTGACTGGTGGCCAGTGGTTTTTCTCCGGATACTCCGGCTTTCCTGCACCTACAAACCTAGCATGCCCTTACATGACCCTGGCAATTAATAGGACGTTAAACTAATAAAACCTAAACCCTTAGATATGTTTTATTTGCCTTTTTTTAATATTGGACAAAACGTACAGATTATTGGATATAATCAGATTTTAATCACTTCAGTATTTTAATTCATGTCATTTTTAGAAATGGCAAACAGTGGACCTTATACATCACTTGTAGCTTACATAATATAAATGTTATCGAGGGTCAAGTATGTATTTGTATTCATGAATTCTTAGAGGAAACTAATGATGTATGCATTTTTAAGAAGAAATATTTAACTGTCTGCACTTTATATACATACATGCATACCTGCATTTTATATTGCATTGTGTAGCAGAGTACATAGCCTTGCTAAGCTACATTAGACACGATTTGGTGATAGTAGGCCGACTTTCACTGATCATTCATGTTGCTACACTCTAGCTACCATAAAGGTCCTACCAGGACTACACCATATATATTTATATACACTTACTGAATGTTCTAAAACAAAACCCAGCCATACACTTGTGTCTTCAGAAGTTGTGTTGGCACACATTATAAAGCTACCTAGTGCAGCTTATCTCTCGGCCTGACATGACCTGGGGAGGAGAGAAAGCACTTGAGAGATTTAATTGGGTTTAAATAGCATGGATGTGGGCTGTGACCCAAAGCATTAGAACCATGAGAAATCAAATTACTGGAACCACAGTTGAAAACGAATACAGAAATATATCCCAATTATTTGCATTAATGTAGGTGTATTATTGGATACTTTAAAGAAGGCAGGTTTTTCTCCGGGTACTCCGGCTTTCCTCCAACAACAAACCTGGTACGTTCTTATATAATTACATGACCATGGTTTTAATAATATTGTGTTTCAACTAATAAAACCCAATAAATGTAAAGCAGTTTCAGATCTGTTAAAATTTGTATTGGGTATATCATATAGCTATACTCTTGAGGTTACTTTTAGATGTTCCTTCTGGTATATTATGTGATATGCCCCTCCTATTTTAAAATATTGAAATGATTTCTGTGTCCCAACTTGTTAACACATAATGGGCAAGAGATACCATTATTTTATAGAGACACAACATGAACATACCGCAGCCTCCCAAAATATACAGACATTCACTCATACACATCACATACATGGGCAGTCATCCTTAAATGACTCGGCTGAAAGGACAGAAGAAAAAAGCTAACCAACAAAGTTTCCTTATATCAAGCTATCAATTTCAAAATCTGCTTATTTATTTATAGATAAAATTGGATGAGAATTTAGACAGTATATCACAGAAATAAATGTGAACTGTGTTTCTTTATGTCATTCTATTCAAGCAGCAATTTTTTGGTCCAGTATTGATATTTTTGCTCTGAAAACACTCTCCTACACTCTTAATAGAAATTTATATGATTTAGTCGGTCCGGGTGTTTATTATGATGAATATGGTAGAATACACTTTATAGTCGTTTTTCCAAAGATGTATTGATGATAGAGATGACTCTGTGTACATTGTACACATGTGACCGGGGTCATGTGACTATTCTGGCTGAAGGAAGCTCGTTACATCAATAACATTCTCAAACATCAATTAGTGAAGTCCCTACTTAATGGTCTGGGAGGGGTGGGGTGTACAGGGAGAGCTCGTCTGACATCAATAACAACAGCAGGCTTAGACAGCCACATAATGTACAGCTTCTCTACACAGTATTGTTTACATCAGAAAAAACTTTCATTATGATGCCAATTTGGCTTCGTGTTGGGGAGTAGGAAATTGGACCCAGTTGACAAATACTATAAGGATGGTTTAAGTGCTGTTTGATTTCTACAGCTGTTTCTATAACTAGTCTGAGAGAACACATTATTTTACATGTTTGGTGACGTCAATTTGAATAAAAAACATTTATGCTATGTACACATGTCATTACAATTATTGACTTGCATGGAGGTTAACATGTAATTATATGAACCTGAGAAAAGAAAACTGAAAAAAGAATACGAAGAAAACCTTTGAAGTGAATGACTTTTATTTTAGAAAAGATGTGTAGGAATATTACAAGTACAGTCAAACCTGTCTTATTGATGTCCACCTCTGTAGAAAGACCACCTGCTTCATAAGGCCACTTTGTCGAGGTCCAAAATGGTCAATTTCAATACACTTTGCACTGTGTATAAATATACAATACACTTTGTACTGTAAAAAAATATACAATACACTTTGTACTGTGTATAAATGTAAAGACCACTTGACTATAGAGACCATTTTCCTTGGTCCATTGGATGGTCTTTATAGACAGGATTGGCTTTACATGTATAGCAGAAACTCCTGAAATATCATTGGAAAGAGTTACATAATTTTGGGCATAGTTGGGCTGGTGTCCATTTTATAACCTGATGAATCTAAAAAAAGAAATTTCAAGACACGACCAACATTGCATTTATCACAGACCCAACACATTTCAAATCAGTGAAAAGATTAGAAAAGTTCTTAGCCAATATATCTTTGTGGTCTGTGGTAAAGGCATCAGATTCACATTATAAAAGTACTGAATGCTTGAGTACAGACTTAAAATTTATTGTAAAAAGAGACGGAATCAACGTGATGTAGCGGGGTATAAATTTGTATTGGTTATGATCAAAAGAAAGAACAGTGGCATTTCCTGATATTTAAATGTATCGTCAGTGATTTTGAACCTATTTTATTGGTGTTCATTGAATGAATTCAAATCCATGCAAGCTTCGTTATCAAGAGAGATTGGATGATCAAGTGAAACTAGGATAGGAAATTATAGTCCAACACTATGTTGTAAAAATGCTGTATTCCATTAGCTGTTTTGTTGATGAAATCTGTGCCAGCTGTTAAATTGAAAAACTTTCTCCATCAAATTGGGACATATTCATGATCAGCTACTTGAAGAGGATATCAGTGAAGAACAGGCCCCGGATTGTTGTTACCATATGGCACGATTGTATTAAGATATAAACACTGGCTTAATTCTCAGTTAAAGTTCCAAAGTAGATATGTTGAATTGAGTCCAAGTTTGAAAGCGTTGTATATTGGGGTTAATTTGCGTTGGTGTAGAAGTTGTCTAAGCTAGCTACTTCACTATCAACACTTATTCTCTTTCCTGAGTGACAGATACTTTTTATACATGAAACAAAAACTGTAGAAGTTAGCTAAATTTAAAAACAGAAAGTGTAACTAGTTTTAGTAACTTTGTATATATTAATATGTATAAACAATTGCAGCTATAACATAAATGTCCCCGCCTCATCCCACCCCGCCCCAACTCAAAACTCCCTACCTCATCTCTCCTGACCCAAATCTCTTCTGTTCCTCCCAATAAAATAACAATACAAATTGGTTATTAATCATATCAAATAGCATTCAAACCTCTCCAAAAAAATCAAAAGAACAAAAAATTGTCTTCGTTAACATTGTAGCTAATGTGGTCTTTGAAGGTGGCCATATAATACAGAGCTCGTGGTTGCTATATGGTAGGTTTTACCATTCATATTTAAATAAAATCTAAATGCTGTTTTATGTTGCCTTAATGAGAAATCCATAATTAATAACTTTACCTCTCTTGAAACTACAGTAAAACCTGTATTTAGAGACCACCTCTGTATAAAGACCACTTGCATACAAGGTCTATGTTCTTGGGGTACAAAATGGCTAATTTAAACAACTGGACCTGTGTATTAAGACCAGCTGGCTTTAACTTCACTTCTGTTGAAACTACTTTAAAACCTGTCTAACCAACCACCTCTGTATAAAGACCACTTGCATACAAGGTCTACCTTCTTTGAGTCCAAAATGACCACTTTAAACACAACTGGACCTGTGTATAAAGACCAGTTGGATTTGAAGATCATTTGTCAACCCGTTATTGGGCTTTATAGACAGGTTCCACTATACACAGATCATGATCATTATTAGACATAGAATAGAAAAGATAAGGATTCACAGTATAGTGTGTAAATTTTCTAAACTGGATGTCACTGGGACCAGCATATCTGGTTGATTTAGCCAGGTTTCTGGATTATACAAGTTTTAATCATAATAAGTTAAGATGGAAAATGCTATATAATTACGTCAGAATACAGAGATCCATATTAGACAAGGGCCGGTTTAGACAAGTTATGCTGTACATAGTATGAAAAATAATGATTTATAATAATCACTATAAATCAAGATGGAAAATGCCATAAAATGTCAGAATACAGGAATCCAGATTACACAAGGGCCGCGGTTTAGACAAGTTATACTGAAGTATGAAAAATAGCGATTTATTATTTAATCACTATAAATCAAGATGGAAAATGCCATAAAATGTCAGAATACACAAATCCAGATCACAAATCCAGATTACACAAGGGCCGGTTTAGACAAGTTATACTGAAGTATGAAAAATAGCGATTTATTATTTAATCACTATAAATCAAGATGGAAAATACCATACAATGTCAGAATATGCGGGTACAGATAAGACAAGGGGCACGAATCCAGATTACACAAGGGCCGGTTTAGACAAGTTATACTGAAGTATGAAAAATAGCGATTTATTATTTAATCACTATAAATCAAGATGGAAAATGCCATACAATGTCAGAATACACGAATCCAGATTACACAAGGGCCGCGGTTTAGACAAGTTATACTGAAGTATGAAAAATAGCGATTTATTATTTAATCACTATAAATCAAGATGGAAAATGCCATACAATGTCAGAATACACGAATCCAGATTACACAAGGGCCGGTTTAGACAAGTTATACTGAAGTATGAAAAATAGCGATTTATTATTTAATCACTATAAATCAAGATGGAAAATACCATACAATGTCAGAATATGCGGGTACAGATAAGACAAGGGGCGGTTTTAGACAAGTTATACTGAAGTATGAAAAATAACGATTTATAATAATCACTATAAATCAAGATGGAAAATGCCATACAATGTCAGAATACACTAATCCAGATTACACAAGGGCCGGTTTAGACAAGTTATACTGAAGTATGAAAAATAGCGATTTATTATTTAATCACTATAAATCAAGATGGAAAATACCATACAATGTCAGAATATGCGGGTACAGATAAGACAAGGGGCGGTTTAGACAAGTTATACTGAAGTATGAAAAATAGCGATTTATTATTTAATCACTATAAATCAAGATGGAAAATACCATACAATGTCAGAATATGCGGGTACAGATAAGACAAGGGGCGGTTTAGACAAGTTATACTGAAGTATGAAAAATAACGATTTATAATAATCACTATAAATCAAGATGGAAAATGCCATACAATGTCAGAATATGTGGGTACAGATAAGACAAAGGCCGGTTTAGACAAGTTATACTGAAGTATGAAAAATAACGATTTATAATAATCACTATAAATCAAGATGGAAAATGCCATACAATGTCAGAATATGTTGGTACAGATAAGACAAGGGCCTGTTTAGACAGGTTATACTGTAATGGAAACAATAATGGCCCTATACTGTATAAACAGATGTAGGTTTTTTATAGAAAAAAACCCTGATATAAGGCAGTGTGTATATGATGTATGAGTAGAGCCTGGGAAATGGTATAATTACAGCAATACACACTCCTACACTACAGCATTGATAACCTATATTGATCAGATCGGCCAATTTGTATGTCCCTGGGGTACAGCCGCAGAGGACATCTAAAGATATCATTATATGTTACTATGTAACTATCAGTACGGCACTGATTGGACCGGCAGCTGTTGTCTTGTTGTTGACCGACTGACCACCATTGTCCTAAGCCTACAGACATGGTCAATACTCTCTGTTACAGAGATTCAATATGTTCACCTTAGGGGGTCAGTTATTGTGAGAGTACTCCACAATTTATTCTCTGATAAAATCAACAACATGTTCAGTGAATATTTCATGACGGTTATATTTTTCTTTCATTTCAATCGTATGCATGTCATGTGATAATATATTTTTGGTTTAAGTGTAATTATATCTAAAGACAAAAATAATATATCCGTAGTAAGTATATTAATTTGCTCTAATCAGTCTAAATCTGGCTTAATTTAGTGAATTGTTTTGCTTTAAGAACTGAGGTTTTTTTCTCCTCTAATTAAATCTATTTTTGTGTGGTTTAATTTTGTCTAAGATCCTTTTAAGAGCCGTTGACATTTATAGCTATATACCCCAGGTTCTGTGGAAGAGGAAAACCAAAGTACTTAGAGGAAAACCATTAACTTTTAGCCGACTAGTTCCAGTCATTCTACCCCACATTGGTCTCAATCTTGTGTCTTGTAGGTTGAGAGCAAGCTTGGCGGAATATTAATGTTTTAATTTATACTTAATATTTTGCCTACTGCAGCCCTAAGCCAAACATAAAAGCTGACACTTGATTTAACAACCATAGTGATAGATATTGGGCTAACAGAAGATACCAAATTAAACCAAACTGCTCAAGGAAGAATAAAAATTTTAGCATAGAGATTACACATATGTATATACATAGGGAGGGCATTGACATCAACCTAATTAATAAGAATGTAGGAGTTGCTTCCCTTTGTACTTGTGCACTATTTTTCCTAACCCATCAGGAGATAGGTTTTAATGCTTTCAGTTTTCTAATTTAAATTATTCACCCCTGAAAATGCCTTTGGATCATTCAAGATCAAAGACTTGATCAGTTCATTTTGGATTATAAGCGGTGAATTAATTAGTTAGTATTAATTATGTAATATTAATAGATTGACGAACATTGATCATGCAGGTTTGTTAATGATAATTTTCTTCTTTATTTTCAGGTAAGTGAGTTTTCCATCAGAAGTTATAGTTAAAATGACAATCGTCAGTGTGTAAGTACCACATCCTTTCTAAAAACTAAATATGCTTGTCCTGTTTGATTGCGTCCAACAAAAGTATGTTTGGGGATCATGGTCTTTAAATGCATGGCTTTCACTTCCCCGGAGAAGATTGAGACACACAGTTTATGACATATGACTGGTTGTATATCATTTTGTCCCCCTAACAATAGATCCATTACCTGCAGGTACTGTTAGAATTTCTTTATTCTCGATTTGAAGATTTTTGAGGAAGGATTATTTCATGTACATATAACCCTATCATTGATAATGGAAATGGGTCGACATTGTTCAAAAGATGACATTATCGATCTTTAGTGTGTAACACATTTGTTCTTATTATTAAAGGTAATTGTACTACTGGTATTTTGATTTAATTCAGTTCAACAAGTGGTTTAACTTACAAATTCCTTTATTCTCAATTTGATGAATTTTGAAAATTATAAGGAAGGATAATTTCATGTTAATGATGTGATATCAATGGTAATGACAATTTGGGTAACATTGCCATCCAATGAAGCCAATCAGCTGGACTAAGTAAGGGGAGACAATTCCCTTAACTAAAGACATAAGGTCATTATCTTAAATCAATACTTAAGGATGAGGGTTTATTGCAAGATGTGGATAGAGTTTACATTAATAAAAAAACAAAAACAAACAAAAAAAAAAACCCAAAAACCAAGTACATGTTATTGATATAAATGAGCTGATCTAAAAACAAGTATTGGCCATATAATGCCTGATCATGTTTCATGAAAAAATAGTTATGGTAATAATAATGATATTTGTTGATATGTTGCTTGGTGACAGGTAGCTATACATCAGAACAAATCATGGTGTATAAATATTGTTTATCTAGACGCCTATTCCATGTATGCCTGTTTGGGACCGTTAGCTTCTATCTGATGATGGCAAGTTATGATATGGTAATTTTTTTCTCACATGTAATTATCAAGTTTTAGACATACCAGTAGTCTCCTTTCTAGCTTTCAGTTAATTAGGCAAAAAGTCTCTTACCGCTGACAAAGTGATGACAAGCTTGGCACACAAAGTGATGTATAGACCGCAATATAACCATGGTATATATATTTATCTGTGTATCTGTTTAAGTATGGTAAGAAATGTGTTAAATGTTTATTATACAAACAGTATTTAATGTTACATTATTTGATATACTTTTGCTAAAAATGAATTTTTAAAACCATAACTATAAGGGCATATTACATTATTATGAAGAAGGGGCCATAGCGACCGAGTTAGTAAGATGTCTTGGTACATATTAAATAAAAAGCCTTCCACCTCTGGGTTTCAAGTTCAAATCCAGTGCCAGGTATTCTAATATTCATCCACCTTCTGAACATGGCACGTCCTTAAACGTCCCTGGCTGTTGATAGGATGTTAAAACGACGAACGACGAACCAAAATTAATGTCGAGACTGACAAAATAAAACTGGAGGGTTTTGAACTTGTATGTAATATATTTCTTGTTCTATATCAGAGTGCTGCAGCAGCTAGCTAGCTATCAGTCAACATCAAATGAAATTTGAATTACATCATACATCTCACTTATCTTATTTCCAGAGAAACCTTTGGGTCCTGTAGTTTACTATTTTATACTTCTGTATCACTTGACGGTTAAGCTGTGTGATTAAGCAATAAAATGCTACATAGACAATAAAATTAAATTACTGAAGTGTTTTATTTCTGTGTTATATAATAACACTTGTAAAGAATATAAAAATGCTTTAAAGGATAAAGTTAAATTATTATGGATTATACGGTTATCATATTCATTGACATGGTTTCTGATCTCAGCTCCGAGGGGAGGGGAATTGTGGTTGGGGGGTGGGGGAAGGGGGTAGGTCTGAGATATATACATTTAAACAGCTCAGTTTTATCCATAAATTGATCTATAATTTCAATCTTGTTAGCCATTTATGCCTTCTAGCTAATGTGTATAAAAGCTTCCTTGAACATCAATTTCAATCTATGTAAAGCTACCATGCTTGAAATTAAACGTAAATGTTTTTGAAGAAGGGAGATCACTCTGTGTTACTCTCAACGATTATGAGATGATCGACAGTAGTAAGACAGGTTTGGTAAATCCTTCCTATGTTGTGATTACAAAATTAGAGAATGGTGTTGGTAGCGTACTTTGCATGCTAAAGTAATGGTAATGTGTACATGTTACTGAAATGAAAATTATGAGTCTTTTGAAATTTACAAATTCAAGCTAACAAAGTTGTACTATACATGTATTGTCATCTTTCTTTTCTGATGTTACACAGCCTTATATCATAGATAGCAGGTAAGTTAAGTGTTTACTTGGATTACAGAAAGTTATATAAACAAAGACTAGACAAATTACTGTCATGTATACATGAAACATACACCTGTGCTATATAACAGAAACAGAATCATCTTTGTCATATTATGGAATGTAAAAATTAGGTTTTTGTGTAATACATAAACCTGAAGTCAAAACAGAAAGAAAAAAATGTTATCTGGTGCTAAAATCAATGTAAAAAAAGTAAAGCCTAATATATATTCTGATATCTAGTTATAAAAAATGACTTAAATCATAAAGATAAAAGATTTGACCAAACAACAAGCTGTTACTCAGCTGTTGACAGAGCATGAAAGCTTATATATCTCATAGTACGGAGTCAGAAATATGTCCATATTTAATTCCTTTCTTGGCAATTGGAAAGGGATGAGTATTCTCCAGTTCTAATAGACATTGAGATTAATCATACTACTGAAGGGGAAAAATGCCTTACTTCAGCATAAAATCAGCATGCATTGTTTACTTAACAATGGAGTTATAATTATATATTATGATAAAACGATATATATAAGGTAACAGATCTATATCTACTATAAATAGTCACAGATGTTGATTACATCATGAAGTCTGCTTTAAGTTTTCTTTCAGATGTTACGACACAAAGTCCACCCATATTGTTCTGTATTTTACTACCCATCATGTCAGAGCGTGACAAATGTATCGGGTGTCTTTTTCAGTCTTTGACAATTTGACGTTTAGATCTGACAGATACGCTAGGCCGACTTAGGTTAGCTGAAGGGTAGCTTTTGTTATAAGTACTATATATATGATATAAGAATAAAGGTTTGTTCATTTTGTAGTACAATAACGTTATGATATGAAAACTTTGGAGAGCTTGTCTCGCCGGGGTTGTCCCAGTCTCGAGGCAAATTGAAATTGCATTTAATTTCTGCATATGAAATATTCACATTTGGTAACGGCTGTTTATGATACACATCAATGAATTGTGCACTTGAAATACTGTACAAACTGTCAAGGGATGCGAAGCAATGCTGTATAATGAACAGATAGTTCAAAAGAAATATTTTCATTCAATTTGACCTTCTTTTGAGAAGATTTAAGAATAGTATTCAGGCATTCGGCCAAAAGATATTTACCAAGATAAGTTGTGTATCGCGGAGCATATTTAGAAACTAAAGCCAAATAAAGTGGGAGATTCACAGGCAATATTATACTAGGTCGTTTGTGAATATCCTAGGGGATAGAGGTTTACACGATGAAATCTGTTTGTAAGAAAACGTGAGCTGTATATTTATCATTAGATACTGTATTCAGAGGAATAGAGACTTCTCTAACCGCGGGCAGAAACTTTCTTACTCGTGTATAATAGTGTGGACAGCAGAGTGAAACTTAATTACATATATACCTACCTTTTACCTACACAGGTTGTGTTGGTAATGTTGTGTGATAGGCATCTTGTGTGAAATAGACGGCTATTTATGAATTGTCCACAGTTAATTACCGACATTATGAGAAATTCTACCTGTGGGCTAGAAGAAGGTAACGTACAATTATAACATTGTGACTGTGACTAGGGTGTTTGTTGTTCAGAACATTTATATACATTTGAAAACATGGTCAAATGGTTGTGATGTAGTACATTCGTGATAAATAAAAGTTGGGAGGAACATCGGATCAAGCACTGGAAGCGAAAATGTATAGACAGTTGAGAAATGTCATGAACGAAATGGATGGACAGATAGTGTGAAATTGTCATTAACGAAATAGAACGTACAAATTACAAAGGAAGCTGTGATTGCTGGGCTGGCTGGGGCTTGATTTATACAGCACGGGAGGCTAGGATAGAGACCCCAGAACAGCACTGATAAATTACTACAGCAATATACTCCCACACTGACCGTGCTGGTCAGCCTCAGGTCACATGACTGGACCAGACCAGCTGTCACTTCCTACACCGGTCACATGACTCCGTGTGTTTTGGTGTGTTAAGATTTGGTTATACCTGAGATATTCGATAGTGCAGGGCAGGTGTTACCCATCCTTCATTTCACAATGACAATACATATAATATTTATGTTATCATTGGTGACGTCTGCCCTAGGCAGTATAAAAGAGCTGCTCATTTGCAAAAATCAATAACAGTTTCACCTATAGATTTTTCTTGGATTTTTCCGATAACAAATTTTTGTCACCCCATCTCGGTGTGTTTTTGTGGCGGCAGTTTCACATCTGTTGTTGGGATTATGTGTACCAGCTCGCGGTGGGATTGAAAGCTACCCAGACATACCTATATACGTTATACAACGGATTCAAGTCTCTTTTTACCACAACGGTTTGAAATACAGCACTGTCATCGTCACATAAGTGTGTCTCTCGTATATATAGCTACTGTCATCATCACATAGGGGTGTATAGCGGTACACCGTTCTAGCTCGTTCGGTGTTCGGCTGAAGATTCGGTTCAGATGCAGACAGACAGTCCGAGGGACAAATAACATTCGGACTACAGCTGTGGGATGAATTGTCCACCTTTATTTGACCATCTACCCTAGTGACAATGGACATTAGTAACAGTAACTCAGGACATATACTTATACACTATGGATGTCGGATGCTAATGTCAATATTTATCTGACTAAGTTTTCCATTAGATTCTAGTATTCAGATGTTGGTCACTATTGTCCGGTGATTTGACCATGTGAGGACTCTATTGGAACCCATTTGTTTGACCAGCTGTGATGTCTGTTTAGGAACAGGATATGAAATTGTACCTGGATATTTGTCCTAGTCTAACCAGACATATGATTAAGTCTTTAATGTGTGTAAACAACTTGTCCAGATATTTGTCCAGATCAACTGAGGAAATCTATAACATTATGTGATATATAACGACAGTTTTATAATCCTACGCTTACTACTGAAGGCCCCAGCTGGCTGAGATTGTTTCTGTGTATTGGCGGGATTATTCAATATTGAAATGTTCGATGGGTAATATTACATACATCCAAGGTTTCACAACAGCAGGTTGTGCTTTGATACACAAGACTGCTGGAATAGCTATCTATATGTATAAGGGGATCGATTATTGACTACGAAACCACACGACATAAGTAATGTAAATCAATAAGGAATATATATAGGATAACAAACAGCCTGGAATGTTTTTATCGAAGTTCAAAAGTGCATCAAATTGATACCTATACTTCACAGGGTAAAAAAGGACTTTGGATCTGTGCAAGGTACTGTTCTGTGTATTATATACAGGTGTGACACAAATTGATAGTTATTATAGACGATCATGAAGATACTATCACTTTTAAGGCCCTACCTGGAGTAGATTACAGGGTTATCAGTAATATGGACTTATTAAACTTATCATCGGTTCAGATTCCTAACTGATATATACATGACTTATATTGTGGATTATGACTAGGCTTCAGCTTTAGGGGCTTTTGGACCTGGATAGTAACTTTGGTCCAGCGTGACTTGGATTTAGCCTAAAGATATTTTAGTTAGAGATATTGCGATATATTATAACTGTGGATTATATAAATAGTGACTTTTGCCCCATGGTGAGGGTTTTATTGGTGGAGAAAACTTAAAACTTACCTAACTATCTGTGTTGACATTATATATATAGTGACTTCGGAGCATCTACAAGAGTATTCTTGTTTGAGATACTGAATGGATTAAGATATTTAGATGTTAAAGTGACTTTGTTCCAGGTTTAAGGTATTTTCCGAGGAACTTTTTAAACTTTGTGGATATTTTTAATACTTTAATACTAATGACTTTGGTATTTGTGGTGTTAAACTGTGTAGCTATATTCAGTGACTTTAGCCCATATTAAGTGACTTTAGCCCATGTGCAGGGTATTTTTGGTGGAGATAATTTATTATTAAACTGTGTTGATATATTCAGTGACTTTGGCCCATGTGCAGGGTATTTTTGATGGCGATGACCCCAGCTTGAGTGATACAGGCCTAAAGAATGTATATTTGATACACTGCTGGGGGAGAGAGAAGTGTCTAATGATTCCCCGCTGTGGGGGGAAGGGGTGAGAGATAAAGTACTGACCACACTGGTCATCCTAGATACTGCCTGTCCTGGTGGTCAGTATGACTTCTGTGGCTGGAGGGGTAGAAAGTGACCAGTAATTTGGAATGTCCAGCTGAGTTTCTGTTGATGAGCACAACAGATGCTGGGCAGTCAAGTTGATAAAAGTTACACATTTTGTTCCACTTCTGTCTACACTGACCCAGGGACAGAAAGCAACTGACCAGGAGACCAACTGGATGTTCTATTTGTGAAATAGATTTGTGATATTCTGTCCAAAGAGGATGACTTCTAAACAGCTGTCTTGTTTGATTTAAAACAGAAGGGAACCCATACAGCTGCCAAACTACTGTGGAGTTAAATTTTAAATTTGCCCAATTTTACATACATACATGTATATGTAGTTGTAAACATCTCCAACGGAATTCATTCGAAATTCTACTGAGGAAACCGGTGTGTATCTGTTGATTGCAACAGGAATATGTCAAAATTTTATGTATATCTTGCTCGATAATGTCTGCTTTTATCAGCTAACATTCAGATCGGAAAAAAAATTCAACATCACAGTATGTTTATTTGAGGAGCTATCTAAAGTTGAAATACTCATGAAAACTCGGTAGATGGTATCATTATTTTTGATCTAGTTATAATATATCTAGGTCGTTAACGTAAGCATTGGATTCAGTATCAACAGGGAATTGTCTTCTACCTGTTGGCAGACAGCCAGTGGAAATTGATGGTGGATTTTTACCTAATTTTCCTAATTACTTTGCAAGAAATTGTGTAAGCCACTTTTGTGGATATTGAAACAGAATGCTGACTGAAACGGTTCTTGTATGCGCTGGAAAGGTCTAGAAGAGGAGATATATTCAGAAATTTGACGCCATACAAGTGGAGTAGAGAAGTTTGCTCCCATCATCCACACAGCCCCAATGTACATCTGCGTAACCGGGTAGGTATCAGGGTGGGGATGGGGTGGGGTCAGGGTGGGGATGTATCGGGGCCATGATTTTATTTGTCGATCAATTCCTCCACAATTGGGATATTGCATGTTAAAAATCATAAGAAGGGATAAGATATTTTGATAGCGTCTTGAATTTGGATTAATTATCATACATATCATTGTATGTGTTAATGTGCCATTTGAAAGTGTTTGTAAAAAAATATATACAATTTTGGTCTGCTTATTGCATATTGGGAAAAACAAGTAGTTCTTAATGGCTTTGAATGATATATGGACTGTGAATACTCTTTACATACATAAACATGCATGCATGCACGCACGCCCACACAAAACAGCCCTGATGGGGCTCCCTGCTACGGCATCCCAGAGTGATATATATGTCACTCAAATTTGACTTCGTGTCTTATGAAGAATATTGTCTGAATTCTCAGAAACTTTGGCTTCAAAGCTCATCTAGAGAAGACGATACAAGCCAGGTTTGAGGCCAATGAAGAAGCTAAAAGCGACTATGGCAGGATTAAATTGAGATGGTAAATTAATTGTCTACTATGTGTGTGTACCATATTTTCTCCAATTAACACTTAATGATTGGGACAATTAGTTCTCTCTGATATTGATCGTCTAAAATATGAAAATACTCTATCATAATGATAGATTTATAAAAAAAAACAGGAGCCGCTTCCCCTTGCTTAGCCCCTGGTCCTATTATTTTGATAAGAATCTACAGTAGACTTAATTGCCATCAGTTTCTACAATCACTAGAATGGAGTTGTCATGACATTTGTTTCTACTGTCCCTTTCCAAACTAGGGGGAGATAATTTACAATTAGAATTCATTTTAGAAATTCCTATCACGATCAGTCTATACATAGTTATACAGACATTTCCTGAATCAATATATCTATGTGATGTTACTGTTGTTATATTATAAGTCAATATATGATCTCTAAGTTCATCTGTGAAAAGATAATACCTGAAGTCATGATTTTGCATTTTAAACCATACAAATGTCAAAAAAATAAATATTCATTTGATATTGTAGCCAAGAAATTTAGATATTTAACCTCCACCATTTGATTTGGGGACAAGGGCATATATATATTATACATATACATTGACTTGCATATTTGCCAACCACCTCCATTTGCCAACCCCTTCCCCCCACCCCATGCATATGGTGTCAGTGATCTATAAACATTCCATCAATCTTTCACACAAAGTAGCTTATTCAGGATCTTGCTATCTCATACCTGTTATCAAAGGAATTTCAAAATTGTGTCAAATGGGTTCATATAGATAAATAAATTGTGTCATGTATCAAATGATTTACCCACATTTAGACCTTTGACCTACATTTAAATATTTCACAGAAATTTCATATTTAAGGGAGGAGTGAGAGGGGATTGACTTCGGGGCCATGCACAGTATTCTATCTCAGATGTCTAATCAATATTTCATCCCAATTAAAGTTTATCAATTATTTTCATTTTGAATAAAATGGGCAATATTTGGAGAAAATATGGTAACAAGAATATCTATATAGCCTTCCTGCTTTACCTGGATATAGTATATATAACACATGTCGCTCTAACTCAACTGTTGCTATGTATCTCTTCAGTATATCAGAATATATAATTTCTAATTTTTATTTCGGTATTAATTACCATAACTGTGGAATACATGTATTCTATACCCACTCCCAGCCTTTGTATCCCTGTATTAAACATTTCAGATATATAATAACCTTCTTCTATTCAGTGTAGCTTGCTTTTAATATGCTAAAGAATCTCAACCTGCAAGAAAAAAAACTATTTCAAATATACATCTGTATACCCGATTCCTAATAATTTGCTTATGTGTATACATATTATACAGTATTCATTTATCACCGCTGTCAACAAAGAGGATTTAAGCTATTGAAAAATGCTTTTTCCCAGGAAAGGAAAAACCTGGCAGAGTAAAAGTTCAATAGCAAGTGGATTATTAATGATTAATTTTACTTTTTATGATAATATCAATTTAGTATTGGTTAACAAAGTGAGTGTTAGCTTCATAAAAGGTGTATATTTAATTGAATTTCTATTGCTGGTGAAGAAATGTACATTTATCAGTATGGCATGGTATAGAACATGGTATATAGAACATGAGACACTGAAGCAGGGATCATAGAAATATACATGTATATTGTATATGAGGATCGGGCACATGTTGAACATATTTATAACTGTAGGCATCAGTTCAACTAGACATTATGAACAAGGTATATTGTATGTTAGGAGAAGGCTTTATAAGTCGTAATAACTTTTGCCTGATCCTTTTGTCTTTTGTATTGACAATAAAATATGTTTAAACTAAAAAACTAAAAGCAAGGTATGTATTGAACTCTATGGCATACAAATGATACGTATACGCCAATTGACTTGAACTATAACCTTACCTATATTGAACAACACACATGTTGTATGAACATTGAACAACACACATGTTGTATGAGCATTGAACAACACACATGTTGTATGAACATTGAACAACACACATGTTGTATGAACATTGAACAACACACATGTTGTATGAACATTGAACAACACACATGTTGTATGAACATTTGGTTTTAGTTTGTATGTTTTAATGTCCCATTAACAGCCAGGGTCTTTAAAGGACCTGCCAGGCTTAGGATGTGTAAGAAAGCCAGAGTACCCGAAGAAAAACCAACAACCAGGAAGGGGTCAATGTCTGGCAACTACCCACATGGGTTTCAAATTTGCAACCCAGAGGTGCATAAAGGGCTTGTGGTGATATGTTTAGAAATTCGATCAGCCACAGCAACCATGAACTTTGTAGTAATGCGTATAATAAAAGTGTACCCATTATATTAAAAACTGTTGCACAAAGCCTAACAAATTACATTGTATGACTGCCTTGGAGAAATTAGTTTTCAGCTAATGAGCTTGTTCTACGACTCTCAATAAACTTGGACCAGGAAAAATTGACCAAATATACCGCGCCATGTTATATAGCTTGAATCCATTACGGTGATGAGTGCCTGCTAATTATACCGTATTGGACAATATATCCGTGGAGTTTTATCATATCTGTAGATGAGGTAAAAGTATCTATATGACATTGGGACGATGTTTGAGTTGATATCAAGGTGACTTTAGGTAAAGGTCGAAATAGTCCTTGTCGGTGTGATCTAGGCGAGGTCTTATTACAGATATAGGACAGGTTATTTTGATATAACACAACCTCATTATTCATATACCGAATTCATCTCAATATGTCCCCTGGTATTATGTCCTAATAAAAGCCCTTTATATCCTTTATATCTTTTCTATTCTTTTAAAATTCGTAATTATGATAAGAAAAGATTGCAATCTCCGATTTATTCTCCTTTATATTTGAACATATTTTCCAGCCCTCCCAAAACTTTTTTGTAGCAGTTTTGAATTTTATTCAAGCAAATATGGAATAGAAAAAGTGAATTTCTTGCAAAGGAAATTATTACAAAAACTCAAGACTTGTCTAAGTAGAATAACTTTCACTGTCTATAATGACCTTGTGGGAAATTCTTAGTTGGTATAGATCAATGGTTTAAAGTTGTCATACATAATTACCACAAACCCTCCACCTCTGCAGAGGTCACCCATATGGGTCAGTTGCGGGGTACTCTTCTTTTTTTCCACTGGTGGTTTTTCTCCACCTAAAACCAAGCACCTCCAAATCGACCCTGACTGTTAATAGGGACTTACCAAGCATAAAGTTATAAAATATATACTGAGTGACTTATCAAAATATTGACCAATGTTCATTCTCTGACAGTAAGTTTCTATTGAAGAAATCTGATGGATCATTCATGTATGATGCAATATGTGGATACAGAAGTCTACACCTTTAATATATATATACTTTATACAGGTAAAAATCTCAATTCTCCATCTGGCACTCGCCGTAATCCTCTTTGTCCAAAACCTACGTATGTTTTCAGCGTAATTTATTTTACTTGAAAGGTTTTGTCGTAAGGTTTGACGTAGATTTTCTGTGGCATTTACTCCAGCTCAGACAACAATATAAATGTAAATTCCGACATTGTTCATTTCTGATGAAAGAAGCAGGTACGTGTACTTTCAGGCGATCACCAGAAAAGAGGTGTTTGTGAAGGTATTGGATTATATTTACTGGATAACATGATCTGCTTTTATGTATGTCTCCAGGCGAAAATACAAAAAAGATACCCGAATGCAGAGATTGGTCTCGGATTTACTTTAACTTGATATTGTAGAGTTGTAAGTCGTACAAGATCTTCACAGTTTGGCATCCATTGTTGGTCCTGACTGCTCAGACAATGTCTTCTTCAATCCTACTAAATCATTTTATGGGAGATAGCTATAAACTTACCAACTCTATAATTTATATTATTGTAGGCAGTTTTTACTGGAATTGAAAGTAGATATATGTTAACCTTATATGGGGGGAGGGGGGGTTAAGCTAGAACATTGATCTTATTTAAATAGGGCTTAAAACATGTGTTGATAATATTGTCATTTGTATTGTAGATTTATGTTATAGATTTAGATTGCAGATTTAGATTATATAGATTAAGGATACCAGCTATGTTGTAGATCCACGTTATCCATTTAATGTTCTTAATTTATGTTTTGTTCATTGTTTCATTTGTCATAATTTATCTATTTGTATATTGTCTATAGTGATGTCAGCCATCTTGCTATATTCCTGTCCATTCATATTTGTCAAACTTGTTGACACTTAATGTTGTCCTTTATGTTCAATGAGGACAATTTATTTGTCTGTAAGATTTGCTTACACTTATATGTTGTCAATTATTTTTGTCATTATCATTGTCCATAATGTTGTCAATTTTGTTGTCTATTGTTTTGTCCATTATTTTGTCAATGGTATTGTACATGGTATGGTCAATTGTGTTTTCCATGTTGTGTTGTCCACTATTTTGTCCATTGTTTTGTCAATTAAGTTGCATCCATTGTTTGTCCATTGTGTTGTCCATTGTGTTGTCCATTGTTTGTTCCTGCTGTTGTTCATTGTTTGTCCATTGTTTGTCCATTGTATTGTCCATTGTGTTGTCCATTGTTTGTCCCTGCTATTGTCCATTGTGTTGTTCATTGTTTGTCCATTGTGTTTTCCATTGTGTTGTCCATTGTTTGTCCCTGCTGTTGTCCATTTTTTGTCCATTGTGTTGTCCATGGTTTGTCCATTGTGGTGTCCATTGTTTGTCCCTGCTGTTGCTCATTGTTTGCCCCTGCTGTTGTCCATTGTTTGTCCAATTGTGTTGTCCATTGTTTGTCCCTGCTGTTGTCCATTTTTTGTCCATTGTGTTGTCCATTGTTTGTCCATTGTGTTATCCATTGTTTGTCCCTGCTGTTGTCCATTTTTTGTCCATTGTGTTGTCCATTGTTTGTCCATTGTTTGTACATTGTTTGTCCATTGTGTTGTCCATTGTTTGTCCCTGCTGTTGTCCATTGTGTTGTCCATTGTTTGCCCATTGTGTTGTCCATTGTTTGTCTGCTGTTGTCCATTTGTGTCATGTGTTGTCCATTGTTTGTCCATTGTGTCATTGTCCATTGTTTGTCCATGTGTTGTCCATTGTGTTGTCCATTGTTTGCCTAGGTTGTCCATTGTTTTGCCCTAGTGTTGTCCATTGTCATTCATGCCTATTATGTTAATTGTCCATTGTGTTTTCTTATTATGTTGTCAATCATTTCACTCATACTTGACTATAACATGATTAGTAATATTTGACAGATAATGATATGATTTAATGTTATCTGGGTGTGTTGGTACCCATGACCTGTGATTCAGTTGGTATGTGATGTGTAAATAATTGGTTGTTTATCAGATAACACACACAATAACCTATGTGTACACTAGTTCACACTGAACAGATTACAGGACATAGGGTCTGTATCAACATCAGGTATTTATACATGGTCAGGTCTCATTTAATATACTCATCATTCTCCTCTTTTCAATTTGTTTAGTCCTTTTTATAAAGCATTCTTAAAGATACTCCGATACTCCACCACTCACAAATGGTATTTTTCACTATCAAAAATGTTAACAGGAGCAGATGAATTAGTATTTTTCTTCAGTTACAAAGGTTACTTATTTTACAGCATTACCATCATTGACAAGAATGAAGAATGATTAGAAATAATTAATTGTATCCCAAAAAAATTTCATGGCACTATGTCCTATATGGAAAGAAGTACTTATTGCACATGCGCCAAAAGCAAAATCAATTATTTTATATGATTTTTGTTTTAATAAGACATTTATATACATGGTTAAACACCAATTTTTGTTCAAATGACGAGTATCGTTTATGCTCTGTTAGTGGTGGAGCAATTTTTAAGAAACTCTTTATACCTTTCTGAAGCAATACTGTAATATCTTATAGTTGCTTTCTTACTCATTCGAGGACTGGGTGATGTCACTGATATAATAATGAACCAACAACGATTTTACAAGAAGCTGAGTTATTTATCAAAGCTAGAACTGACATGTAATACTTACTTTATATCTGAGCTTCAAAGAAAAAACTGCACAGAGTGCAAAGAAATATGTCTCCTGGACAATTTTGTTTGATTGGGTTGATGTCCTATTAACAGTCAGGGTCATTCAAGGATGTGCCAGCCATTTAAGAGATAAAGGACAGCCAGAGTACCCAGAGAAAAACCACCGACCAACAGTCAGTACCTGGCAAATACCCCTCATGAGATTCATTCAAACTCATACAGCCTATCATACATCTGAACCGCACAACCATTGCTGCTCCCTTCTAAACAAAAAGGGAGATCTACTTCATCATTATGAATCAGGAACTAGACTGTGCGATATATCAAATTAAAAGTTATTATTGTTAAAAAAGATGGCTATACGAAGCTCTAGAGCTTACATGAAGTTTTGATACTGCAGAAATATACAAGTTAATACCTACCTTGAAACATATTGTTTAAATTACTGTGTGTAAGGGTATTTATATTTTAGAATATCTCTAGAAATTGATAAAGCTGCAGGTTTAGTTTGGTCCAAGATCGGTCACTGATATTGATGTGGACCTTAGTTGTAGATGGTCAGTCTGCCTCAAAATTAACTCCTGATGCCGACCTCAGACTGTCTCTGTATCAAGGAAGGGAGACAACCCAAGGAGACCTACCAAGCACTGGCCACACACTTCACAGTGCCATTTTATTCAATAATTAGTTATTGGTTTGACATCTATATGACTCAACCTATTTCCCACAATTCCTTTTCTGAACTTGGGATGTTATTTGATATCTATGAAATTGAATCTCTGTTTGGTATTATGCTTGCTCAAGTTTAGCTTAAAATGATAAGACAAATACATACACCATGGTCTTCATCAAGATCATATTAGGGAAAATAAGCTGTCATCTTCATCAATATCATAGAAGGAATCTGCTGTAAGCCTCTTCAAGATCATGTAAAAAGAAAATTCTGTGTTTTCTTCATTAAGATCAATTAGAAAGAAAGATTGCTGTCATCATTATTATCATTTATTGGATTCCTTAATTGGGTCAGGTCGTATAAGCTAATTAATTAATTAATAATTACTTAGACTGTTTAAACAGATAACCTGTTTTACTTAAGGTATTCTACCGAGGAGACCACACAAGGTAAATGGTTCGTGGGTCATCTCAATATATACACCAAAATAAGATGTCAAACGTATTCTAATGTATCTATAGTTTGATGAAAGGATCAGAGACATTCTAGGCCCACGAACCACAAAGAATAAATTGACCTATCCTGAATGGATAGTGTAGGAAATAGAGTTTTGTAAGGTCGGGGGACTCATCAGTAATTCAGTATAAAGAGGAAATGTCGGTGTGGGTATCCGAGGCGACTGTGGTTGACATGGTTTTTACGAACTAATTAGCGGGGAGTGTTTTATTGAATGTTATCAAACCGGCCAATAAAGAGGTGTGTCACTAGAATTAATTGCCCGTTCAACAAGCCAGGCACTATGAATTCTTGTTATCAGGTTTGACACAACTGATCTCAACGATTATGCATGCTCTCCTAAACTTATTTTCGGTGATTGTCCACAAGTATATACCTGAAATAGTTTTGCGGAGATGATGGTATCGTAAATCGCTAACAGTTGACACTTTGTCTGCGGCAGACTTAGGTAAAAACATCTTGTAACTGATAGAGACTTTTAGTTGATAGGTTTTCTTCTTGAAGTCTACATCAGATATTAGATTTCAATTGATGATAACGTTAAACATACATCTCAATGTTGTAGTACTCCAAATGTTTGTCTCGACCATGAAATAGAGTAGGGGTAAAAGGATGTGGGTTTATACTCGTCCTGTTCTAGCTGTCCTGTGCAGGATTTCTTATGGTGGTCGGACACGGGACGGGATGGGGCGGGACTGTGCAGGATTTCTTATCGTAGTCGGACACGGCACGGGACGGGGTGGGACAGACATAGGTAACACTATATGCCCCCATCTCTGACATTTTCAGCGGTGCATTGTGAAAATAATAATTTTGTTTATATACACTGTATTTCAAATTAAAGGTTAAACAAAAGGTTGAAGTTGGTGATTAATGTCGGACATTACTAGTCCTTCATCTTTGGGGTCTTTATTGGGTAGCCGCTACTATTTGGTTGATATTTCTTTGGGTTTTCCTCCACTAAATAAACCAATAGCGCATTCTAAAGAACCAAAGCTGTTAACAGTACATAAACACAAACTCACAAAACAAACAAATGACATTCATGGGGAGGAGGATTCGGTTGATTGGGTCGTGATTTTCTGACACGAGGGGTTAAAGTTTAATAGTTGGGTTTAGTGTTCCTCACGACACCCACTCAGCTGTATATGAATACCCGGCATTTTCAAGCTTGGTTACTCAGGGCAAGAAGCTTTAATGAACCTAGTGGCCATTGGTAAAATTAATGAAAAATCAAAACTTCCGAAAAACGGCAAAGGATGGGTCAATATTTACTTGAAAACCACACAATAAAATTGTTGGAAGATTGGCTGTTAAAATGTCCAAGGTATTAGAAATTGCCAAGACCATCTGTTGTTGAAAATCTTAAGTAAGATATGCCCAATTGACTTGACCATATGTTATAATCGTTATTGACTAATGAAGATGTTTTATACCAATTTTCATGCTCAATATCAGAGAGAAATAAATCTTCTTGTGATACAGGCCCTTTGAACCTTTTATATGAAATATCAGATTGACATGAGAATGATTTCAGTTTCCTCGGCAGTAATTGAACGGTTTATCACACAATGTAACGTTGAATCACGGCCTTTGTCAGGCGAACTGTGATCAATCCATTGTGATGTGGAAGCTGACTGTTGAAAAGCATGTGTGTGAAAGCGATGAAAACGCGCATGTGATATGGAGGGCTGATTATTGGAAATATTCGTGTTGTCATTGGTAACGTTTCTTGCCCGTGGAGACAGAACCAGGTGGGAGTTGATAGGGTGTGAGTCACGGCAATATTACAGGTGGGGTGAGACGTGAGATGGCGTACCTGTGAGGGTTATTACCTGTACTATATATAGATACATAGTGTAATGGTATGATTAGGAGATATATACTGACCACCATGTGTTAAATGTCTGTGTGGGATATATTTAGATGTGATTTCCATGTGGATATATTTGGATTTAATTGCGACTAGAAGAGTGCAGATGTATCACAGTGTATCATCGGGAGAGAAGTTCCAGACTTTACTGGCCAAATGGAACACTATGTGAGTAACAGAGGGGTGATTTGTATGGAATATCATTAATATGTGACCTTTATCATTTATAATGTGCATAATGTTTAATAGGGATTATTGTGAAAATTGAAGAATTGTGTATCGATCATACGATATTATGGTTATTGAATTATTTTAATATTGAATGACCTTAATATTTTATATTGATAATGTTTGATATGGCATGTCATTGAGGAACAGTTTTATCTGGATATTGTAAATATTGTTGAATTTCATTTGGTGAGGAATGTCATGAATATTAAGTTAGAGGTTTGATACCGAATAATTTGATTTCTGAGTTTTATTTATTTTGAACTTTCAACCCCGATAGTGAATCTTATTAAAATCTCAAACATATAATAACAAGAATGACGACATATTTCTAGAGTTTAATGATCAGCTTTGATGTCAAATAATTTTTATAATTTTACTTTTTGTGAATAAGCTTATGTGATATTTGTTGAAATTGATGACCTTGTAGAGTTTTTAAAGGTAATGTGAGCTTTTAAAGGATGCTAAGCCCTAAAAAAAAATTCTTATATCAAACCATTTGATTATGCACTAGCAAGTACAAATGTGTAAAGACATCACCTTAAAAATTGCTATACTTTATAGATATCCTTTATCAACTTCACTTTCATTTGAACTTTTCTTTAATAGCGATGGCTAAATCTTTAAAAACCAGTTTGAGATGTAGATAGTATCTAGCCTTTATATTGGTTTTATCAAACTGTTTAAAATATTTAAAGGCTGCAGATTATTTCTAATGGCCGTTATTTACTGCTGATATTGGTATGTAAGCTGAATTAGGTAAATTTTTGGCCCTTAGGGAGCTGATTTCACTGTGGGGCATCGCTTTAAAGATGACATATAAAACTCACCTCCTACAGTTATCAAAAACAAAAACGAGGTCATAAATGAATATTTAATACACAATACCTGCATTTACCCTAAACTACTCAGCTGATATCTCGATCATCTTAATACAACCACTCCCGAACTGTAATGGGCAAATTTCTCCTTCAAAGCAAACTTTGTGTGCTATAAAAGTTTACTTGTCAATTTTATGCAGTCGGAGATCGTCTTCTTGTCGGTTCAATTTGATACAATTGTTTTACCCAGAGGGGCAGACCATTAAAGTGATAACAATGCACAGCTGGTTTCCAGTGAATTAGATCAGAGCTCTGGGGTGTAATTTGTATGGGACTAAACCTAAACACAGGCCCTGTTGACCGGACAAGTGGCTGTTCAATGAGGCGTGTCATGGTTCGTGGGCTAGCGAGGGGTGAGTAACTCCGTCTCTACCGCCCAATGTGTCTGTTATTTTCAATCAGTTAATCACAGAGAACTTGGAAAAGTAGATCTGGCGCTTATTAATTGGCGGAGTTGTTTTGGTGCAGATAAACTGTGTTTTGGAGTGAGCTGGACTGATAAAAGTTTGTTTTGGAAGAAATTGGTTAAATAGTTCAGAGTAGTTAGAGCTGGAACTTGCAGTACCGAGTGAAAATGTGGTTATAACTTTGGGAAAGTAAAACTACAGGCAGTTAGAGGTAGGTGGAACTTTTTATTTTAGTACAGTTTATAACTTTATCAGATGTACTGGACAATGCATATTGTGTAACACCATGCATTGTATTGTATCTGGGATAGAATTTATGGGACGTATCTGATATGATCAGATGAAGTGGACAATATATAATATCTGAGTTACAATTTGTGAAAAATGTGATATGATCAGATGAAGTAGACAATACATCTATTGTTTTATGTGCTATGTCAATGTTGCAGTGTATTTCATCAAAAAAAAAAAAATTGAATATCAAAAATGACTGAAATCAAGTTCATGGATGTATAAACAGTCATATTGGATCCACCGGATAATATGATTAATATAAAATTGTGCTTTGTACATCGCCTATCAACATTGTGGTAGGTGAATCGGTATAATTGAATTATACCTATATCTTCTGTACCAGTACACTGGGATGAGGTCATTATGACCATTACCTTCAGGTCAAAGTTCACGTAAGTACAAGTAATATAGTAAAATTAGGATAGACTAACCGAGTATCTTATATTTAAATGGACTGGAACTTTTTTTCCAGCTTGTAAAAATAACCAATCTCTATCTGAAAACACATAGCTTTAGCTGTAAAACAGATGGCGGAGAGAAAATGAAATCCTAGCTGTATTTGTAACTGAAGCTATTGTAGAAACAAAACATATTTGTGACGGTTGAGCTAGGACGACGTTTTTCCAGTTATATATGTGTGCCTCATCTTATAATACTTATGCCTCATTATCTTTATTTTGTAAATCGCTCTCTGCCTTGCAGCGTGTTGGATAAGCCAGGTTATTCCTGCCAATATTCAGCATCTTTCAGGATGTCAGATTAGGCAGGTAAATCTGACCAAAATGTTTTAGATCACAGGATGTCATATTGGACAGGTTTATACTGTAACTTATATATGTCATATCATGCAGGTTGTCAGGTAAGACAAAAAATATATTGTGGGCCACTGAGTGTCGGATTGTACAGGTTCTCATGTGCGTTTTTCCAACATTATAATATTCTATTATGCGATGTCTCACTTTGTGTGTCGAAGTGACACTGAAAACATGTACAAGTGTCCTGATTGGGGAAAGGATATTGTCGATAATTGTAACCTACTTATACCAAGTTTCAATCATATTCTAAAGAGTTATGGTAGATCTAGAACTGAGACTGGTTAATTAGCTATAATTTACTTATAATTCACATAGGAACCCACCTTATTTGAAATTTTGTTTGTTGAACCACTGCTTAATTTGAAATGTATGATGCATTATATATAATTTGTGGATAAGCCTACATTTCTCTGATTCTATTGGCATCTTACTTGGTATTTGGTCTGACAGAACAAAGAAGACAAGTTCTAATATAACTTCGTTATGTATGGATCGAAGTGGTAACTGCATAGTTTGACAGCGTCGTTGTACGGCTGGTCAAAATGCCATCATAGTTTTTATTGAGATGTATAATTGTTATATTAATTTCTGCACAGATGTTTAAGTCAATTAGGAAGCACTCTCTTGGGACGAAATTCCAGCACAATTAGGTATTGAAATTTGTCAAAATTCTATTGTTCGTCCAAAGCCATTTTCGTTGGAATTTAATCAGGAGTTTGTACGACGGTCCTGGGAGAATGTCCTCCTGTTTGGCCCCTGATTATTGGGTGTAATTTGCTGCTATGCTAAAGTCATGCATACCGCTGTATTGGTATTCTGGCTAGCATGCCATTGTCTTTTGACCAGTGCACTATACGGTCCCTACTGATATTGATTAGATAGGCTGGGGGTATGTGCTCTCTGTGTACGTCCATCTGTCATTCTGTCCTTCCCAATAATCCACCCATGGTTTTGTCCCCTATATTACAGTCACTACAACTTGATTCCTTGCTTTTGTCTGTTTGTTTTCGTGTACTTACAACAACCAGGGTCATTTAAGGACGTGTTATGAAATTTGGAGTACCACGAGAAAAAACATTGACCAGCAGGCAGTTCCTGGCAACTGGCCCACATGGGTATCAAACTCACAACCTTGAGGTGGAGGCCTTTTAACCACTCGGCCACTGCAGCCCCCAATCTTCTTTGGTCAACTTATGCTTAGGTTTCACTAAAGGTAGGTCACAATTACTTGTTTGGGGGAGGTGGAGGGGAGTCTGTTAGCTAGATTACATGGTGTCTATCTGTTGTGTATCTTGTAATCGTAACTACTGCTGAGAAATTCTTTTGAGAAATTTATTTATCATATTTTAATCGGACATCTCTAGTGAGTTAGGGACCTTATGTCAGAAAAGATAAATGTGAGATTAGTGTCAAAAAATAACTCTTTATTTGCTAGGTATTTAGCAAAGAGGTGTGAATTTCAATAAACACCAGAAAATGTCTGTAAATACTTGTAGAAAGCTTGAATAATTATTTTATTAAAGTCATACCTATAAATGCTATATATAATCATGCAGTTATAAATGAAAATTTTAATCAAACAGTTCATGCATGATTTAATTGTTCATTTCTGTTGCTATTATAGTTTAAATAATACAAAAATAAATGAGATCAACTAATTGCATAACTGGATGAGAACAAAATTGTTTGATCTCATTTCCACCTAAGTAAACCTATTATTGTTATATTCTACACTGCTACAAAGCCCAGAGACAAGTGTAAGGGAGGTAACTCCTGTAAGCTATCATCACATTTTCCATGTGGGATTAATTACACACTATAATCCATCTTATTAATTTGTGTTTGTGTTATATTCATCTGTCATTCTCAGTTTTGATCCATTTCTTCTCGCAAACTGAATTTTAATTAAGACTTGATGTCTTACATGGAAGTTTTTAATTAGCTCTTGTTCACATGTTTTGGGTTAAGCTAGAAAAAAAGTGTTTTCATGGGCACATAGACTTGTAATTGGTCCATGATTAAGGAGTTCGCTAGATAAATGTACATCTCAGGATGGCTGAGCATGAAATCTGATTCGGAAGAGCATGACTTCCACTGACGCTAATGACAAAAACAGCAGGAACATGTACATCAACTTGTGTATATAGCGTACACAGTATCGGCCCTGTCTTCTTGGCCCTAACTCAAATCATTTACCACGCATCTTCGGCAGCAGCAGAAGTATACTTCGTCAGGTGTCCTCTTTGAGGGAAAGCCTTTACGGCAGATCCCTAAGGTTTCGTACCTGGTTCCCCCGACTGGGTCCAGCTCACTGCATGGTTGCTCATACGTTTGAAAGACATATGTGTGTAAGAGGTCAACAACAAACTTCTTGCAACCAAGATTTGGCATGTTCAAAACCAAGGTAAAAATTACTTTTCATGCAATACCTGATGCATGCCGTTATTGTTATTCAAATAGATCTAGCAAAATGTATAATTACACAAAAATAGTCAAAATACCTTTTGTATTATTTAATATTTGATTATGCAATATATACGTCCATGGCAGTTTACATTTGATTTCAGAAAATTAAAACAATTTTGCTTTCAAAATTGATTGCAAACTTGACTTTTACTTAGGTGCATCTGAAACCCAATGATGCTTTAATGACGGTACATATGTATTTAATTCATCAACCTTGCATTATGTATTGCACATATTTTATCATTTGACTTTCTGTACTTTTCATCATATTTACCTGTGAGGTAATTTTCTCGTTCAGTCTCCACATAATTGACTGTAACCCTGTTAAATGGACCAGCGACTGCATTGTTCAACAGACCATAAAAAACAACGACAAAAACTTAACTGAAAACGAGTGTCAATGCAGCAGGTATTTTGATTTATGACTGATAAAGTTGTTAGAAGTCTAGACTTACAAGATCATGTTACCTTGGAAAGTAGGGCAGCATGCATGCCGTTTACCTGTGATAATATGTGTCCTGCACAATTCTGTCACTGTGGTGTATTGGAATGAGGATGTACTGCAGCTGATGTCTTCTTAATGGGAGTTTAAATGTTTTTCGTAAAATTTTGAATTCACAAAAGATGTGAAATTGTGTCAGGGATTGTTTTGCTTCCATCTGTCAACTTTAAAGGTGATTGTAGAAGTGACTGGTGGATTTACATGGAACAAATGTAAGTAGTATTAACAGATTTGTGGATAAGACATATTTACAGAAAGAAGGGGAGGGGGGTATAGGCTAGGCTGTATTAATGCATTAGGGCTTGTATATATCTGAATGGATTTGATGATGTGATGATGGGATGGGGAAGGGGGGGGGGTTGGTTGGACTTGACTTATAAAACTTGGGTATAGCTGGACATTCTGTAGTGGGAAGGCTAGACTGGGTTCTAAAGATTTTGGAGCATTATATTGTATTTTGCAGGGAGCCTTGACACGGATTAAAGGCTGGGAGATTTTGGGAGTTGTAGGGGTCTTAATTCTGTGGACTTGGCTAAAAGTGTTTTTACTGATCAATGCTTGTGTAATTAGCACCAATACATCTTGCTTACAAGTTCAGATTATATGATTTTAGATTATATATTTTCCCCACTTCAAACAGTATGATGGATCTCAAGTGTTGAGAATACCATGCAGTATCTACAGAAGTACCTCTTTATTTCATCATAAAACCATTATTTTGCTACCTACTGTTCTGAAGTATAAAAATGTTATTGACAATATTTTACACCGAGCAGACAAACATTGTGCCATTTTCTGTAAGCTGTTCAAAACAAGTGTATCAGCATTTGCCGTTTTTTTTTACAGGAAGATGATCAGGAAGCTTATCAGTGATATCTCTAATGTAAATATCGTACAATATTTACACCTAACATGTACCCAACAACCCGGTAATGGACGTCATATCCCCTTCCACGTCAATACACCAGAAAAATATAACGTTTTAAAATGCAGCAAATAGAAATCGCAGTTCTGATTGGTCAATCTTAGGATAACATCAAATTATCTAAAGTGTGAAATTTATATCAATGTTGAATCTTGTATAAGCAATTATATCCTCTGCATGAAAAATGTGGATGTACCAGCTAGAGTACCCCATGTTGGGAATTTGAAAACAGATTGTGAGGTTATTGACATGGAAGTCAAACTGACCTAAAATGAGGTGAAAATTGTATTTTCATTATAAAACAATACCCCCCCCCTTTCTACCCCCATTCTCTAAAACCAAAACCACTACCCCAACCCCCACTTTCAACCCCCATTATCCAATTATCCAAAATCAAAATAATTACCCTCCCTCCCCCTCCCCCAGGCTACTCCCAAACCAAACACTACTACCCCCCCCCCTTCCCCTCCCCCCCTACCCCACCAAACCAAACACTACTACCCCTCCCCCCCCTCCCCCAGGCGCTCCCAAACCAAACACACTACCCCCTCCCCCTTCCCTCCCCAGGTCTCCCAAACCAAACACTACTACCCCTCCCCCCTTCCCCTCCCCCAGGTGCTCCCAAACCAACACACTACCCCCCCCCTTCCCCCCCAGCCGCTCCCAAACCAAACACTACTATCCCTCCCCCCTTCCCCTCCCCCAGGCTACTCCCAAACCAAACACATACTACCCCTCCCTCTCCCCCTCCCCCCCCAGGCTACTCCCAAACCAAACACTACTACCCCTCCCCCCTTCCCCTCCCCCAGACTACTCCCAAACCAAACACTACTACCCCCACCCTTATATCACAAAACCAAACACTATACTACCAATGTAACTACCCTATACATCAGATAGTTTTGTCCACAGGGGGTGTCTAGAGATGTTCTCTGGAGATGATGATATAAGAAAGAAGATGTGCATGCCGTACCTATTCAACAGTCTTATTTTGTCTATATTTTATCTGATAAGGAGAAGAAAACTCTACAAGTCTGACAGATGGTATCCAAACTGAACCAAGTTGGCTGGAACATCTTATCTGATTCTGCACTGGTGCATTAGTTTGTGTTTTGATAAACGTCTTGATTCCAATATATTATAGAACAGATTGGGTGTTTCTTAACATAACACAGGTATAGGGGCTGGTCTGTGGAAGTACCAGGTGTGTTTGGGGGGAGGGAGGGGGAGAGGGGCTGGAAGGGGGAGGGGAGGAGGGTAAATATCACACATACATGAGGTAAAGGTGTTGGGGATGGGAGGGGGTTAATGTAATGGATGAAACAGGTGATTAATAATGATAATTAATTAGTCAAATTTGACTGGTCCATCATTAAATAATTATTATAATAACACTTTATTAACTTTCATAGCTGGAAGGTGAGGGGGAGGTCTGTAGGATGAATATCACATATACATGAGGTAAAGGTGTTGGGGGTGGGAAGGGGTTAACGTAATGGATGAAGAGATGATCATTTATGGTGATTAATTAGTCAAAATTTGACTGGTCCATCATTAAATACTTACACATAATTAACTTCAATATAGCTGTACTTGTTGATTGAGTGCAAATTACAAATAAATCAAACCAATTAAAAGAATATTGTGTGATATTCTGACATTATAAGGAAATACACATTAATCAAAATATACACAAACATCAGATAGGGTACTGTCAGGATTTTACAGTATAATTCAAAATAGTTTAGCTTGACCTGCTGTTATTTGTAAAAATTAGCAAACTTTGAGACAGTTATCTTTAAGTACGTAAGTTATATCAAATTATTATAGTATTTGCTTAAGTGCAATGAAAGAATTGCCTGCTTCTATTTGTTTACATTGACAACTTTTGCAGAAAGATATATAAAATATAAGATGTACTTTGTATCATTTGTTTTATTATAACAGAAGTAATTTTCAACATTGCCTATCAAATAAATTTAACAAGATTCCTTCAATCGGTATTGTTGACATTGGAAGAAGACAGGAAGTTTTTTTTTTTACTTTATTCCAGGAATAGATTGGTATAAAAACTTGAATGAAATAGTATCTGTAGCTATTATGATGACTGTCATTCTACAGTAATGACGGATTCTTGTGTAATTCAGCAACAGGAGCCACAGGACTTGCAGTTAGACTGTCCTTGGATGTGTTGGTGGTGCTTTGGTGACATATGGCCGACATATTGATGTGTCAGTCACGTTGTCCTTGGGGAGGTGACCTTGGGGATACAAATGTGTGTCCGAACCCTTAATTTGATCCCTTTTTCTCCGGATCGTTAATGGGTTCCTGGATACAGCCAATGCAATCCAAACTTGGTTCATTTGGAAATGATTATACCATTGATTGAACCCCTTTGAGAAATGTTATTTCAGACTTCATTTAAAAGCATGGAGTCGGAATGTTCTCAGAAATTTTTGTATCTAATAAGTCACCTGCATGTAGGAAGCTGATGTTGTGTTGCTGTCTGACTCCAAGCTAGCTCTTTCATTCGGCTTCATTCTATTATCAGCCATTTTCTTGAAAAAAATCTTTTCCGCTACAGAGGAAAAGGTTTCGTTTCCTAATCCGGGAATTCAATATTTTATCATGTTACAGAATGGTGAGGTTTAATAGGGGAATGGAAATTAAACGATTCTCAATTTATCTAAATGTTGCTGTAGCCAGTTTGTTGTGTACCTATTTGTGTGTGTGGTTACATTGCAATTGGGAGTGGGGGAGGAGGGTATTAATAATTTGATAACAATTCAGTCTGGTTGATTAAGCTGTTTCTTTGTACATTGTATTATTTAATACCTGCAGTATACTGACTTTTACTTAATTGTTTTGTTTTCCTATTTACAATATTTATACATTTGAACATTTTATTGGGGAAATTTTATGCATACAAATTAACACAGCTTATGAGGCAAATTGTTTCAGAGTAAATATAAACCCAAAATACAATAAGCCCCATGTGGCTCTTGTGAAAGCCTGGTTTATATATATAGAACAATAACGGAGAGAAATCTAGTACGATAAAGAAAGAAATGTTAGTAAGAAAACACATCTTTGCTTATATATCATGAACAATCTCTCAAACTGTCAGACATTGATGTAGAATGTTTCTAATTCAACAGTTGCTATGGAGTCCACAGCTCATGTGATGAGCTATTACAACATTTATGTGATTATTGTCAAGATTTAAAATGTCTTTCCTCGACTTGTTAGAAAAACACAATTAATATTTCAGAATATCGTCTGGGATATTTCATTCTCCGATGAAACAGTTTTGTTCTCAGCTTCTGCCAAAATGGTAAGATGCGGGGAGTACCTGAGCATAAAAAACAGGATAAAAGTCTAAAGAAGAGCTTCTTCCTGCTTATCGTATGACTAACAAAATTCATAAACATATTTTGAAAGTTTTCATGGAGAACT
This sequence comes from Argopecten irradians, assembly GCF_041381155.1. Lineage (NCBI taxonomy): Eukaryota > Metazoa > Mollusca > Bivalvia > Pectinida > Pectinidae > Argopecten > Argopecten irradians. The sequence continues at coordinate 11,534,426 of NC_091145.1, read as the reverse complement.
GATACATTAAAAGATAAGATAAAAGTGGAATGGCTTGAAGGATTTTGGCAATGGTTAGAAGTTGATTTTGACTTTGGTAAGCCTTTAGTGTGATACATACCTTGTAGTCGTAGCAACCTGCTGAAGGGGGAGGAATGGCCCCCTACCTAGCTACTTATACGTACCTGATTCATACAAGTCCCTCCTTCAGTTCCATCACAGAGACTCTAACATCTCTGCAATTAAAAGTATTTTTTCTCAAAAGAGAAAGAAATTGGATAATATTATGGTTGCTAGAGCACCTGTTTTGTTTATCAGATGTCGAATGGACATGTCCGCAGCGATAATGCCTACATAAATCGGTCTAAAGGTATTAACCTTCAGTGTGGTAGCAAATTCCGAAGACTTCCTGAGGATTTTACAGAGTGGATTTTTTTTCACCAAGTATTCATTTAAAAAAAAAGAGAAACTAGGGATATGGTATAGAGTTTTTCATGAGAACTTTAAACTTGTGAAAATTATTGACGATGTTTATCAGAAAGCGAAAACGATGGCATTGGCTGTTCTGCATCGGACAGGAAAACACTCTATATAGATGTCGATGTCGGTAAGTATGGATGGATAAAGCAGAGGAAAGATTCAGAACAATAGACAAAGCTATTATATTGTACTTACTGTTATAACTTATACTAATTCTGTAACTATTATTTAGTACTGAAATCTCATTCTTATGCCCTGCCAAAAACCGACTCAGTATTTTCAGGGGACATGGTGTCCCAGGGGGTCGCGATGGCCAAGTGGTTATAAGATGTCTCGATATATTATCACATGCCTTTCTCCTCAGGTTGCAAGTTTAAATCTTATGTACAGCAGTAACTGCAAAGTACTATTTGCTGGTTGGTGGTTTTTCTCCATGTACTCACGCTTGCCTCCGCCCTTCAAACCTGGCACACCCTTAAATGTGTCTGGTTGTCTAAAGAATGTTACACTAATCTAGCCAATTAAAAGTATTTCAATATTAGGGTATATAAATTTTAGCACTTCTACCTCTGGGTCACAAGATGTTTTTGTTTCTTGGCTCTCTATCTTCCTCCATCCGATTGATTAGACGTGTAATCAGCTCAAACAGATCCCTATTAGGTAACATGGGTTACGGCCCCTGATTTTTATCAGGATGTGTGGAGTACTTTTAACACAAACACGTACTTAAACCGAAGTGTCCCTTTTTGAAAGTTGAAACTCCCATACTTAGGACACTTGAAAAACATTGTATCGGGTGACCTATTTATAAGTACATCAGGCTGAAATTTTTACCATAACAATTTGTAACAATAACAATTTCTTTTGTTTAAAAAAAGTGAGTGTAAAAGTATGTTTAGTAGCACTACAGTATGTTTAATTCCTTCACCCCCGAAAGCTTGAAATGAACTGCTCCAGAGTTTGAATCAGAAGAGTCCAATGTGTCTATAGGGGTGAATGAATTGAATAGTGTCAAGGGAGCCAATATTGGATGAATTTTGTTTTACCGACCTGACTGAATAATCCAGCAACTTACTGATTTTGACACCAGGTATCAAATTACACTCCCTATATTGTTTAGTTGACACAAGTTTCAAGTGTAAAAATGATAAATGGAGTGTTAATTATTTATTTAACAGGAAGTTTCACCTGTATTTATAGGACACCTTTTTGTAAAAATAATGGACACTTGTTCATACAGAACTCTTGTGTATAAAGGATACCTGTCTATCAAGAACGTTTGTCTGTAAATGACACGTTTATATCAAGGATGCTCGGCTATAATGGATACCTCTGTATAAAGGACACTTTTCTATAAAGGATTCCTGTCTATAAAGGGCACCTCTATAAAATAGACATTTGTTTATTTAGGATACCTTTGTATAAAGGACACCTGTCTATAAAGGACACCTCTGTTGAAGGACACCTGTCTATAAAGAACACATATCTATATAGGGCACCTGTCTATAAAGGTCACCTGTCTATAAAGGACACCTCTATATTACAGACTTGTCTTTAAATGATACCTCTATATAAAGGACACCTGTCTATTGTCTATAAAGGATACCTCAATATAAAGGACACTTTATATAAAGGACATTTGTCTATTGAAGACTATTGTTTATAAAGGATACATCTATATAAAGGACACTTGTCTATATTAAAGACTATCATCTATAAGGAACCTCTATATCAAGAACATTTGACACTCATTCAGTGTATTTTACTCTATAATTTCCCTGTGGTTAGAGACACCTGTCTTTAAAGGACAGTTCTCTATACAAGATAGGCTCATCAAACTGTATGAGAAACCTCTTTATATAAAACACCTGCCTATACTGGACATTTTACTCTATCCTTTTAGTTTTTCATTATAAATAGGTGTTACTAAAACTAAAACAAATGATGGTCTGGATTTAGATTACTTATATAATGATGGTGCTTCAAGGTTTTAGATAAACCCAAGTTTTGGCAGTACTGTTGAGATCTTACTATGGTATACAGTATATATCCAGTCATGCCGAATTTGAATTTTACACATTCAGCCATATATGACACATGTTAGCCTACAGTGGTGTCAAGGGAATTGGATATATGTAAGATCATCACAGAATTTTTAGACTCTATCTCTATGGTGTAATAATGTTCACTCTGTATAATGTTTTATTATATGATCTACTGAGTATGTGGTCTCTGTGTCCAGCCATCTTGTAGTTAACTTTTCCAGTACCAGTATCAGGTTTTTTCCAGTGGCCTGAAATTGGGTCTGAAAAGGGAGATCACTCTAGCCTAGCCCACAGAGACTATATCTAAGGCCTAAGGTTTGCTGGAATTTATGGATACTAAGTTTGTTAAAAAAGGAGAACAAATGATTACAGTTGTAAGATATGCTAAATCTTAGACAATATCTTCTAAATAATAAAGCCATATGAAATAAGATATCATTAGCATACTTATTAGGAAATATGTTTCAAAAGTTCAAATGTGATCGATGTGTATCTTTTGGATTGATGCAGAAATATTATAGAAGTTGGTTGAAATGGAAGAATATTTTCGCATGGAGAGAATGTTGTACTGTTAGATCATAGGCATTTTAATAGCTTTATGTATATGAGAGCTGCCCACAAAAGGCGAAATACTCTTAAGTCAGCCTCCATCTTTGAATGCCTTCGATATTACTGCAGCATCATACATACATTGCCGTATAATGTGCCAGAATTGTTGTAAAAAAAACCTCTCCACTGAAATCTGGAGGGGGCGATATAGAACTCCGACCAACTCTACACAATTTCATTGGCTAAGCGCGTTTCTCTGTCGTGCAGTAGTCATGCATGTACAATATAACTATTGATTATTCTTAGAAAATTTGCTTGTGGCCATGCAATGCTAAAGCATTTGATTCTGTGTTTGGCATTTCAAACATCGTACACAAAGCATTGAAGCTACCAATAAATCCGAGATTATTAGATTTAAAAGTCTCCTGTTTAATGATATCTAATGATAATGTATATAGGAAGGGAATGTATTTCTGTGTAGATGTTCTATGTAGATTTTCTATGTAGATGTTCTGTGTAGATTTTCTATGTAGATTGTAACTGGATGTGTCTTGGTTCGGTGTGTGGTACTTGAGAATGAGGCTGGTCTTGTCGTGGATGTCACCCTCACATACACACACACAGGAAGCCTTCCCGACACTGAATATTTGTCGTATGATACTACACACTAAGGATGTTTAACAATCGAGACAATTAACTTGTTAGACACTGGACAATCAAAGATGGACGCTATGTGGACAAGGAGAGGCGATGCTGGGTAAAAGCAGCAGGGTTATATACGGAGACTGGACATGCTGTAGCGCGGTCGACGGCTACCATTGATTGTTTTGCGTGGTAACCGTCAACATTTGCATCCTATAGCTTACAGAGTTTGTTTTACACTCGGTCAATCAGCAGTGTGAGTCATGCTTGAAGGATATTCCCCGTTTGTCCTGTAGGAAATTGGAACATGCAAATTAAAACAGGGATTGAGAAAGGAAATTATACACAAATGGATATTGATTGAAGAATAGTTGATTTACAAAGACAGTGTGCATGGTGAAATCACAATTTCTAAAGAATCTCACAATGGAGTTCAAGCGTCGAAGTCGTCAGAAAAGGCACGGAAGGTAAGCTCGGGAAATGCACATCATTTCCATCGCTGTACGGGGAAAATATATATACATTGAATTGTGATCTGAAGGTATTCACGCTCTCTATTGTCAAAATATTTTGTCAGTGTAAACACCAGTTCAGCTATTGTACAGGGTTCACAATGTTAGGGAGCCTGGTAACAATGTCCTGTTTGTTTTCTTTATAATTCAATATAGGTCAGAACGATTCTGTTACGAGAGTTTCCTGTATAGTTCGTACACTATTGGACGTAAACATCCCTATTGTGTTGTGAGTTATGGTCTGTCGATCACTGGACCACCTGATTCGGGTGTTCTAGCTGATTAAACAGCTCAGGTACATGGGATGTCAGGGTTTAAAAGAAAATCTGAAAGTATTCTGTGAACCATTTAATATGGAAATGTTTACCTAGTCCAAATTACATTCTGAGTTGTGTTTGTATGTGTAAATGTCAAATTCCTGTCATAATTAATTTATGACCCATACATGGACTGATTGTAATAATAGAAAAATTTCAGCAGTTGACTCTCTAAATGTCCTGAAGGTTATAGTGTGTTAGCTGATGGATATTCTATGGTATACATTGTGTGTATCGATTGCTTTATCTGGTTTGGTGTTGGATGATAATATTTGATGAACCTTGAATAACCTTGAATTTGGGGGGAGCCTCTTTTGGCATTGTGAGTGAGAGAGAGGCAATATTGATTATGTAACTGTCTGTTAGTGTAAAATAAACAATCCTTTCTGAGTGTTTACTACCCGATTCTAATTTTATTGAGTTTTAGAATCGGTGTGGGAGTTTGCCTGCATAATAAACCTCTCGCTAGTCGTTTAGGCAGTTTGAGTAGACAGTTCAGTTGCTGAGAGAATATTCAGTCATGGTTCATATTCAATTTTATGCTTAATGGGTTTTACTTATAACACATGTTACCAGCGTTAAATGACTTGGCAATTTGTAGATATAGGTATTAGATACCAAGGTGTCTTCTGACGATTTATACAGGTATGATGTGACGGTTATATATAGGTATGATGTGACAGTAAATATACAGGTATGATGTGACAGTATATATATACAGGTATGATGTGACAGTATATATATACAGGTATGATGTGACAGTAAATATACAGGTATGATGTGACAGTATATATATACAGGTATGATGTGACAGTATATATATACAGGTATGATGTGACAGTATATATATACAGGTATGATGTGACAGTATATATATACAGGTATGATGTGACAGTATATATATATACAGGTATGATGTGACAGTATATACAGGTATGATGTGACAGTATATATACAGGTATGATGTGACAGTATATATACAGGTATGATGTGACAGTATATATACAGGTATGATGTGACAGTATATATACAGGTATGATGTGACAGTATATATACAGGTATGATGTGACAGTATATATACAGTATGATGTGACAGTATATATACAGGTATGATGTGACAGTATATATATACAGGTATGATGTGACAGTATATATATACAGGTATGATGTGACAGTATATACAGGTATGATGTGACAGTATATATACAGGTATGATGTGACAGTATATATACAGGTATGATGTGACAGTATATATATATACAGGTATGATGTGACAGTATATATATACAGGTATGATGTGACAGTATATATATACAGGTATGATGTGACAGTATATATATATACAGGTATGATGTGACAGTATATATATACAGGTATGATGTGACAGTATATATATACAGGTATGATGTGACAGTATATATATACAGGTATGATGTGACAGTATATATATACAGGTATGATGTGACAGTATATATATACAGGTATGATGTGACAGTATATATACAGGTATGATGTGACAGTATATATATACAGGTATGATGTGACAGTATATATATACAGGTATGATGTGACAGTATATATATATACAGGTATGATGTGACAGTATATATACAGGTATGATGTGACAGTATATATATACAGGTATGATGTGACAGTATATATATACAGGTATGATATGACAGTATATATATATACAGGTATGATGTGACAGTATATATATATACAGGTATGATGTGACAGTATATATATATATATATACAGGTATGATGTGACAGTATATATACAGGTATGATGTGACAGTATATATATACAGGTATGAACGTCCTTACATGACCCTGGCTGTTAATAGGACGTAAAACTAAACAAACAAACAGGTATGATATGACAGTATATATATACAGGTATGATGTGACAGTATATATATACAGGTATGATGTGACAGTATATATATAAAGGTATGATGTGACAGTATATATATACAGGTATGATGTGACAGTATATACAGGTATGATGTGACAGTATATATATATACAGGTATGATGTGACAGTATATATATACAGGTATGATGTGACAGTATATATACAGGTATGATGTGACAGTATATATATAGGTATGATGTGACAGTATATATATATACAGGTATGATGTGACAGTATATATATACAGGTATGATGTGACAGTATATATATACAGGTATGATGTGACAGTATATATATATATATATATACAGGTATGATGTGACAGTATATATATATACAGGTATGATGTGACAGTATATATATATATACAGGTATGATGTGACGGTATATATATAGGTATGATGTGACAGTATATATATACAGGTATGATGTGACAGTATATGTATATACAGGTATGATGTGACAGTATATATATACAGGTATGATGTGACAGTATATATATATACAGGTATGATGTGACAGTATATACAGGTATGATGTGACAGTATATATATATACAGGTATGATGTGACAGTATATATATACAGGTATGATGTGACAGTATATATACAGGTATGATGTGACAGTATATATATACAGGTATGATGTGACAGTATATATATACAGGTATGATGTGACAGTATATATATATATGTATATGTGACAGGTATGTTTTAAGGATATTGCCTTTCATAAAAATATTCTACAAAATAAGTCAGTTTTCAAAAGAAATCAGTTAGAAAACCAAAAAAGTCAAACTGCCCTAAGTCAAAGTAAGTGAAATTGAAGTCTGAAAAAGGGGAGGGGAGCTTATAGGAATGTGGGCGCTTATTGGGTCAAATACGGTATGATCTGGCAGTATATTGGTATGATATAATTGTTTTACCTGTATTGATATACACAATACTAGAATTATGTAAGTGATCTATTGATTTTAAAATGATATGACATATGCTTTATACCATTATCTGATTTCAAATTTACATGTGCTGTATATTAGCTAAAATACAGTTAATCTACCGGACAGGTAAAGTGTATAATGTTGAGTGAGGTTGTCATGGCGATCGTTAGCTAGAGATTGAGATAAGAAGCCTTTGAATCAGACTTTGTTTGTGTAATGATACAAGATTATCTTTGGACAATCTAAGCATCGCTAACTTAGATCACATGTAGACCTTTGTAATTGTTTTCTCACATGGTAATGAATATAAACAAAATTTTGCTAATGATGGGTATTAATTCTCTACTTATCATAAAACCTTGTAAATGTTCTAACAGTACTCCATGAGATTATGATAATCTGCCATAATCTTGGTTGTTACCAAGGCAACAGACATTGTCTTTATATACCCAAAGTTCCTCTAGCCAGTATGTGAGGGTCTACAGTTAGATAAAGTCCCTTCTGGGGTTGTGTGGACACTCTAGTTTTGCTAAAGATTGTGGCTTATTTCCCGTCTCTCCCTCTTTGATTTTGAGGAGAACTAATGTACTTAAAAGTTTGATATTTTGATGTCAAAGCTATATTTCCATGTGGACGTGATCTAAAGATGTCAGTATTTGAGAGAAAAACCTGCACAAAATAGAATAATACCAGCTCAAAATAGAATAAAATCAAGCATCAATCAATTTTGGTGTCTGTTTCACCGGCTTTGGGAGAAGGTACAGCTATGTGTTATGTCTATAAGATGTCCCGATATCTTACCACTAGCCCTCCACCTGGGTAGCAAGTGCAAATTAAACCAATGTAGGATAGTAGCCAGGTATTGGATCTGTGTTTTTTTCTCCAGGTACTCTGGATTTCCTCCACATTTTTACCTTGGCAATCATCTTATTAAGTCACCCTGGGTTTTAAAAGATATGATCTGTCTATTGCAAGATAATTCTTTAACAAAATAATCGACAAGATCCTGTTTTGTACTCTGAAACTGACAACAACCACACCTAATTTTCTTATTCTATAAGCAAAAAAAAGTTAAGCATAATTGATTATATACGCTTACTTCCTAGACAAATTATCTTTTGGTTTTGCGCTATAAATATCAAAAAGATATTCTTACAAACTTCGAAAGATGATCAAAACATCTTAACAGGTTATTGAACTCCCATGAGGCTATACCCCATACCACATTGTGTATAAAGCAGGGATTGTTCAAAGGCGGATTATAAACAGATAAAAGATGGAACAGATCTGTGGTTTTAGGTTGTCGAGTGTAGTTTTTTCAACCTTTGATATATAATACAAAGTGTGTTTAGACGAACTGGTGACATCATTTCCTTATCTACATCCGACATGTTAAGAGGATGTCAGCTGGCTTAGCAGGAAATCTATACTAACTTACATATATAACAGTCGAAAACTGTAATCCAAAGATAAAATGTCAGACAGAAGATTGGCAGGAATTCTAGGAAAATTCTAGGTAGGAATTGAGGAAAACCAATATATTATAATTTTCTATGATAGTCTAATTTTTCAAAGACATGAAGTTAAAACTGTTTAACACTTCAAATACATGCAGTTTGATTATTTTTGCACTTATAAAAGGAACTACAGTAGATATATGCATTAAAACATTGAAACTATTATGTTTAGTATGTATTAATGAATCTGAAATTCAGTAAGAATATTCATAAGTGCCATGTGTTCATTTTGTACTGAATTTATAATTGGAAAACTTATATGTACCTGATAATATTTTCATGATATTTTCCAGAAAAAAAAATTCTTGGGATTATCATTAAAGATAATTACAGTTCATAAACTTCAGTTTCAATTAAAGATGCTCCACCACTGACAAATAGTATTTTTTCACCATCAAAAACAGGAGCAGACGATTTAGTATTTTTCTTCAGTTAGAATGGTTACTTTCTTAACACCATTACCATCATTGAAAAGTTTGAGCTTTTGATTTTACTTCAAGTTAGAAATATGAAAAATAATTAATTGTATAATTAATTTTGTGTTAATTAGGCATATATGTACACGAATAAACACCAATTATTGTTCAAATGATGAATATTATTGTTCAAATGATGAATATTATTCATGCTCTGTTGGTGGTGGAGCAATGTTGAGCAATTTAAAATTTCAACCATATCAATAACTTAATAGTGTATGCTATCCCAGTGGATTTCTTCTGATAGAGTCAGTAACTTTTATTCCTTATTATGAAGTGATACTATAAATAAACAATTTGACTGATGCATTAATTAAAGATTCATTAATTATTGATTTCCTGGCTAATGATCCTTTACAATATCAACAGTCGAAGTCCCAGTAGGCTAATTAAATGGACCCGTTGACCAAGTTATGTAAATTTAATCACAGGATATGGTTGGTCATTATATAAGTGTTGAATAATATAAATGTGTGGTCATTCTACACAAACTTACCAATTATACTGTTAGGATTAATTACTTTATGACGGGCAAGATAAGACCTGACCCTTGATGATGACCAAGAGGTGACCAGCCCTCAATTAGAACCACATTGATAATATTTTAATTTCCCCAATTAAGTGATAGGGTGATTGTGGTCTGGTTTTCATTATGGGGTTGGTGCTATGTATATAGTGCATGGACTCTCAGATTATGTTGGTGAGCTGTGTTATCAGTACTTAGTGGTCAGTGCATGCATGGTCAGTCAGTTCACCTATCAGGATTTTCTAGCTAAATCTGACAGCTAAGTATTCTGTCAGGACTTAATTTGTGTTAACAGTGAAATATCTTACTATTTCCTCTGAAACTGACACTGTGCTTTTTACTGTGAAAAATTCTACTTGCAAGGAAGTAACATATGGATGTCTGTTTCGTCTGAAACTGACACACAACTCATTTTGTGACTTTTTTCCCTGACCCCTGGACATACATTTATAGTTTATCTTGCTAGAACTTCTGACAGTTGGATTAATTAACCAGAGATACTAAAGGTATATTTCTAAGTGTATGTGTGCATGCATATTTTTGTGGATAATTTATATTTCAGATATAATTGCACTTAGTTGTCATAAGATGGTGGCTATAGGCCAGCAAGGTACTTATGTAGTCTATATATATATGTAGGTTTGTAGGAAAAAGTTTTAAAGAAAAAGAAACAGTGTTGCAATTAACAGGTCGGCAGTCAGTTAATTAATTTATTAATCAATAATGTGAAGTTTCTATGCATTTTCATTGCAGAAAAAATTGAAATTTGTCGGTTATACAATTATTTATTTAACAGACAAAAATTCGTGTCGGAATTGGAGAGGTGTCCATTATATAGAGTACATTTATATAGTAATTTCAATAGCGATTCCTCACAGTGTCCGTTACAGACAGGTGTCGCTATATAGAGATGTTCGCAGAGTTGACTAATACTACTACTAATTTATTGTCACTGATTTTAAGAATAGAAGTTTACTATTGTGACAATAAGCTTTGTAGGCAGCATCTATGATATTCACAAAAACTGTCTTGGATATGAAATACTAATTAGAACATGCTATGACTAAAATATGTCGAGATGGAATTGAAAATATTGAAATATGACCTGTTATGATATCTGCTTGTTGGTTGCAACATGGGCTTAATGGGGCTCGAATAATATCTGTTAACATTATTCATATGAATTGTAAATTTTAGCCTAGCTGATGTAATCAGGAAGTGCTTGTTTCTGCATGAATATTCCCTATTAACTTGAAACTCACCGATCATCTGCACATGACGTGTACCATTGAAATTGGATTTATATCATTGATTAGTTATATGGCAGTGCCAACAGATAAATTACGATTCTATTTTAAGAACACATGATGAACATGATCTTATTTTTACTCTACAATATATAACATATTATAATCATCATAAAGCGTTGGCAATGTTTGCCATAGTGACAGCCTAAAATGGATAGACATTAGCTGATATTTCATCATTGAGGCTGCGGATGGTTAGTTCATGAAGTTTACTGACATTTAGCTACTAGCCCTGGACTACCGCTAGCTAAGGGGCATCAGGGGTCGAGTGATTACAATGCTTTGACATATTACCACAAGAACTCCACCACTGGGTCACGAGTTCGAATCCTAATTGGGACAGTTGCCAGATTTTAAGGGGAGTTAATCTAGTATCTTGATTTTGCTAAGAAAATCTGATAGTCATGAGTCTACATCCATACATGACCATGCAAATTAAAGACTTTGTTATTAACTATTAATGAGATGTAAGGTTATACTGTATATGATAATCATGGTTTATTATTTAGATAATTACGGTAAAATTTCAGAGGCACCTGATCCTAAGCCAATGTGATGTCTAGTTATACTAGCCCCCAAGATTGTAATTGTATTTTTTCCCATTCATGACATAAGTAAGAGCGGGTAAGGAGAAAGGTATTAATATTCTACGGGGAGATGTGTTGTAAAGCCTGACTCTACGAGGTGATCAATATATACCACATGTACAGCCGACTACTAGAATAGCTGGGACAGTCGACGGAAAAATCAATCCTGAGATGTTTACAAACATCCCTCACAGCTACAATAGGTCAGGCCATGTCAGTGAAATGGGATGGTCCAAGTTTGAAATTAGGGACAACAGGATTCCCTGTCTAGTTACTGGTTATAGATCTACGCTGAGATCAATGAAGCTATGTAATTATCTACAAATGTCTATTTTTAGATATGAAAAAAATGAAATTTGAGAACGTGAGATTTTCTTTGTACCTTTGAACAAAAATCATTATGTTTGTATAAGCATGATACAAATGTGCATGTTAAAAACTGATTTATTGAATTTAACATGCTATGAAAAAATGTAATGATTTTATGGATGCTGAGATATGTTTGAACCACTTGCAGCAATATGAACAGGTTTTCACCTTTTTTCTACATTTGGAAAACTTAAAAATTTTCTTACATTGCACTCAATAAACAACCAGTTGTCAGTCTTTGATGTGAAATTGGAATAAATCCTTTTATTTCTCATAGTTTGATTATCTTGTAATATTTGCACCAATTGATTTCTGTGGGGACACACATATGAAAAAAAATATGATTAAAATCAGGGTCAAGGTCATTTGTAAATATAGTAATGTTAGTGATTCTGCTTGGTTACAGGGTTAACAAATAAAAATGTTTTGGATTATTTTGATTTTCATGGCTTTTATTTTGTATCTTTTCAGTGTCACAACATCAAGGAATGGCGATGACCTCCTGAGGCAGAAATCTAGGTCAAGGTCGGTCGGCGGATCACCACTGGAGTCACCAAGGACCAGCAAGCTTGTGAATCAAGGGGGTAATATCACACAGGGTAACCGTTGTCAACGGCAACGCTCATTACGGAGAACAGAAGATGAGGTGAAAAAGTCAAGGTCACAGTCAGTAGCGTATGAACTGTCACAAGACCTACAAGAGAAACAAGTGGAAATGTTAGAAAGGAAGTACGGAGGTTCTATAAGATCTCGGCGTGCTGCGAAAACTATACAACGGGCTTTCAGGCAATATTGTATGAACAGAAACTTCGAGAAACTGAGGATAGCAGTGGGTGAACGAAGGCTATCTAAACGTCTCTCAGAACTAGGTCGTAGTAACACAATATGGACCGATAGAATAAGTGCAGATAGTCACTACAGTACGAGTATGGGTGCTACATTAATCCAAAGTAACGGTGATATTCAGAGACATTCAGAAACCAACCAGGAAATGGGAGGAAAATACATATCCGGTTACGATGGAACAAATTATAGGGAACACCCGAGGATGAAACCTCAAATGTCTCTAGATCCAAATATAAAACTTGATCAAAATCGGGTGAAACTACCGAGAAAGGATCGTAAACGTTTAGAAAGGTGTACTGAAGTTGTGGATCAACCTGATATACCGGTAGAGGAGAAATCGCATCTAAACGATGAAACGAACAATAATCGTAATTCTTACCCAGAGATGAACGACAGTAGTAATAGCGAGTCACCACAGAACTCGGTGGATCTACATAGTTTTCATTTTGAGACTCTTCTGGAGAGTAAAGAAACGGACATTCTAGTGGATAGTTTTCAAAGTGATGGTGCAATTCACAGTGTCCATAGTGAACCAATGTTACATCCGGATTTATCATCCAATTTAGGAATTTCCCAAAAACCTTCCACCTCATCTTTGTACTCTAACACGAGTACGGACACGTACGATAGTGCTAAAAGTCGTAGTGCTTCCTACGAAAATTTTCGAACCAATTATTCCGACTCAGGGTCGCTTGGTAGTCAAGGGGACATTCAGATTAAAGTAGAACAATTATCACCTGACGGAATTCGAACCCAGGAACAAAAACAAATGGCGGACCAGACGTTGAAGTATTACATGAACCAAGAAGTCAAAATGCGTGGTAAAAACGAAGGAAGTGCTAAAAAACCGCCTCTTGTACCTGCACGAGCGCCAGAGGCATCACCGATATGGAAACGGAAAAGTACTGCAAACGGGGGACCAGGTTCCGTTACAACGCCGACACAAAAAACTTTAGAACCAAAACGTATGAGTAACATATCAGAAATGAGTGAAGCAGATTCGCTCGATGGACGATGTTCTAGTTCTCCAAGCTCAGAAAACGTGAGTCTTGGCGGAGATAGTAGTATAGGGTATCAAAAACGTATTCGACTAAGTATGACACCAGATCACCAACAGGTGATGCCAAAGATGGCCGACAAACACAGAAAACGAACCTACAGGATAGGGCTCAATTTATTCAACAAGTAAGTATAACATATATATTTATATGTTAATGTGTTTTTGACTTCATTGTTGGCAATTTTTTTCTAGAATTATTACTATTGAAAATGAGAACTATGAAATAATTCACATACACAATTGTTAATACAGAACAAATGCTGATGCTAATTTTAGTATTGTCTTTGTTGATTTTGTATTTGTGTGGACCGAACAGAATGATGCACTGCAAAATTTCAAGTTTTCTGTTACAAATTTTGATTTCTTTAATAATTCATTTCTGCTCTTTATTACTTATGCATACTGAAAAACCATGTCTAGATGAAGATTTTATGATCATAATGTGATTGGGAGGTCAATTGGTCATAAGGAAAGTCTTTTGCTTACATTTGGTCTAAAATATTCTTCGAATAAAGATTATTGATTTGAATCATTGGGAAAACCAATGTTGTACATATGGGAGTTGATGTAACTTCCATGTCTAGATAGTTACTAAAATAACCGTATGTTCGATACAGGTCCTCTTGGCCTTTTATTTAAATTGCACCTTCGTAATGATTTATTTCCTTTGCGTTTTCAGAAAACCAGAGAAAGGTATTCGTTTCCTGTGTGAGTACGGCTTCATCGATGAGTCGCCACATGTGGTAGCGCGGTTTCTAATCACAAGAAAAGGACTAAGCAAACAGATGATTGGGGAATATCTTGGCAACCTTCAAAACGAGTTTAACATGGAAGTCCTTCAGTAAGTCATTATACAATATGCACAGGAAGACAAGTTTTATATATGCAGCAAAATGAATTTAACATAAACTCTTTTAGTGCAACCAATTTGTGATGCCTGTGACTCAGCCGTGAGGTTATGAGTTCATACAGTGACAAAGGTCATGTTCCAAATGCATCAATGTCACTTTCTGTGTGGAGTGAATTTAGGACAAAATCTGCTCATGTTTATTCAGATTTTATGAAAATATTCTGACCTGCTGTATTTCAGGACATATGTAGGCCTAGTTAATGATTTAGTGTTTGATTTATTGCCAAAGGGGAATGAAAACGGAACAGGTTCATTTTTAGGGTTATGAATATTTACAAAGTTGAAGACATCACCAATTAATGTAATTTTTTTGTCTTTACCATTAAATGGGAGAAACATAGTGTTAACTACCAGTATGTCCATTTCGTCCTATCCTTTCCAGTCCTGTCCTGTTCCATCCAGATTTCATATGGCGGCTAGGGCATCCTTTTCAGTCCTATCCTATCCTTTCCCGTCCTGTCCTATCCAATCCAGATTTTAATAGGAGGCTTGGGCATCAATAGAAATTTCAACTTTTCAATTATTTTACCGGTACTTGAACATTCAAAAAATTTTTTTTTTTTAAATTAAAGATTTAAAAATTAGTAAGTAAATATTTGGTGGATGGAGGGATGGCAGAAAGGAAGAAAATCAAGGAGTATTGGAAATCACGGTCCAGGTTCTCTATAATTAAACAGACTCAACAGCTATTGGACTTTAAATATTCAGAACTGTACTCCGCTAATCAATGCAGTACCAGAGTTTTATGGTACATCAAAAGACTGTATGCACAGCCAGTGAATTATTCAACACAACACCTACTTGGGCCCACCAATTACCAAAGATGGAGTTTGTCTGGATGTATATATGGAATCTCCTTTACATCAGATCAATTCTGCTTCCTACGAGATTCTGTGCCGTAATGGCAGCCTCTTGTTTCTCAGGATATATACTGTTAGAGCCGTTCTTCTACAATATTGATTATAATATACAACCAGCTGATGTTGTGTCTGTGAGGGGGGGCGTATGTATACCTTAACCAATGTGGGAAATCAGAATGTTCAAAGAAACAAAAATATGATCATCTAGAATCTTAGATTGATAAAAGATTATAGAAAGCAGTATGCTAAAATAATGAGGAAATGCAATGATGTCCTAAAATCACTACTAGTCAGAAAGGTCTTAATGGATTTTAACCAAAATTGATTTGATAAAGAAATTCTGTTATATCACTGATCAGTAATGATTACCGTATAGCTGATTAAAATTTTTCTGAATTTTAAAATTAAGAACGGAAAATTAACAGTTTTAGTTTTAACACCCCCCCCTCCCCACAGTATTAAGTTTTCAACCAATGGTCTGAAACTCCTTTTATAATCGTGCTTATAATTGTCAATAAAATTGTAGTGTCATCATTTTGTTTTGGATTTGGGTAAACAATGCAAGCAGGTCTTTAATGCCGAAATTCTACTATCCCTGATATTTGGAGGTCATCCAAGGTCACAAACATACCATTAATTGATGATTCCTGTATGTAATTCTTTATGTTGTTAAATTTTTCATTGGAATATCAAAATTAATATAGCTGAAGGTTTGATTCTGTCTGTAGAATTAAGTAGAAACGTGGAAACTTGAGTTATGAAAACTGAACGAGTACACCGTTGAAATCAATAAACACGCTTTATAATTATGGTGATTGATACCGAGCAGAATACCATTATATAATGTGCTGGGCTCTGTTGAGATCTCATGCAGGAGACACAATACATAACTTTAACTATTTAGGGGCTGCAACAATAAACAGAGATATTTTTCTACTTTCAGTTACTTTGCTCAAGAGATAGATTTGGCTGGTCTCCAGGTGGACATGGCGCTGAGGAAGTTCCAGTCCTGTTTCAGAATGCCAGTAAGTATTGACCAGAATTTTCCCTGGTGCAGGTTTTCTGCATCTAAAATGCAAATTGACATGGGGTCTTAAGAATTAATGGGAATCCAAGAGAATCAATGTGATATTTATCTTAAATGAAAAGTTCATGGAAATTAGATTATCTAAAACAAGCAATTATCATTTTTCTGTAACAAATATTTCAAATTGAAATGAAATCATTGCAGTATGAAATGTATGTGAGCATACAAAATCTGCAGAATATGTTTCATTAAAATGTACTTTCACAGTTCATATCTTTGATTCCCAGGAACAATTATAGTCAAAACTAGAAGCGGAAAACCCACAAAACTTCTCATAATGCATGTTGGGATTGAAATTATCTCTTGCAGGCATGTACTAGACATAAAATGTCACAGAATCACCATCTTTAACAAGATATTTTTCCTACTTTTAGGGTGAGGCTCAGAAGATTGAAAGACTTATGGAGGCGTTTGCATCAAGATACTGTTTCTGTAACCCGGACCAAGTAAAGAACTTCAAAAACCTTGATGTCGTGTTCCTTCTCGCCTTCGCCATTATCATGCTCAACACCGACTTACACAACTCCAATATCAAGCCTGAGAGACGCATGAAGCTGGAAGACTTCATAAAAAATTTACGAGGTATGTGTTCTAATTGTCTTGGCAGTGATGGTCATTTGAGAAAATGTGCTACCAGTGTTTTACCAGGTCAGCTGTCATCTAGTCCATCTCAACTAGTGTTGTCGATGTTGGTTTTAGGCCAGGAATGTATCCTAAAAGAGCATTCCGGCTCACTCAGTGTACTATTAATGATAAATGGTAGACATTTTAGAATTGATCCTTTCAGCTATATGACAACTTGTTAGGACGAGTAGCGGTCAATTCACGATTATTAGATTTTGATGTAATGACTTATTCTTTGAAACCATAATGGTTAGAGCCATAGTAGTTGAAGTATAAGGGGCCGCGGTGGCCGAGTGGTTAAGATGTCGCGACATATTACCACAAGCCCTCCACCTCTGGGATGCGGGTTCCAATCCCATGTGGGGCAGTTGCCAGGTACTGACCGCTGGTCGGTGGTTTTTCTCCGGGTACTCCTGCTTTCCTCCACCAACAAACCTGGCACGTCCTTACATGACCCTGGCTGTTAATAGGACGTAATAATAAACAAACCAAAAAAGTTGAAGTATATACTTGTGAAGTGTTAATCCATTAACTGTTAATTATTTAAACATTAATTATTAAGGCTTTGGAACCATGATGTCAACGGTAATAGAAGTTTGAATTTTGATGTAAAGACTTCTTCTTTATCACCATAATACCTAGATCCGTTGTAGTTCTTGCTGTACAGAAGCTTCAAGTTGATGAGAGATATTTTACAGACTTTGTTGTGATTGTTATAGGTATTGACGATGGCGATGACGTTGATCGTGATATGCTGGTTGGTATTTATGAGAGGATAAGCACCTCAGAGCTACGTCCCGGTGTTGACCACGTCACCCAAGTTATGAAGGTTGAACAGACCATTGTCGGCAAGAGACCGGTGAGTTGTGTCTGTAACCTTCAGCATTCTCCCTTGTCAGGTCTGAACATTTGTCTAGAAAACCTATGTTATCTACTCAAACAAGTGTGACTTGATGACAAAATCATGTACAAAATTAATGTGAAGTTATATTTTAGGAGTACCTGTATTGTTTCTTTCCATTTCATTTTGTTTCATTTTGCTTTTATTTTTCACTTACCCATATTTTAGTTTTGGAATAAAAAAAATAGAGCAAAAAACAATGTCAAAAAAACACCCTCAAACAAATTCCTGTGAATCTTTTAAGATAATTTAATTGAATCTGATTGTAATTTCAGCAACTGGCACTGTCCCATCGGCGACTTGTGTGTTACTGTCGACTGTACGAGGTTCACGACCCACAGAAGAAAGAGAAGATCGGTCTACACCAGAGAGAAGTGTTCCTCTTCAACGATATCATCTTTGTAAGTATTCAATCTATACTGCTTCTCTTTTTGTCAACATAACATAGTAACTTAGTTTAGTTTACATTGTTTTGATATAATTCCTAAAGCAAGAATTTCTCAAAATCAAACACTTTGTGCCAGACATGCTTTAATTAACTTTGCTGCCTCAGGTGAACCCTGTACATGTCCTTATATTTCTTGTTTTCTAGGTGAAATCAAGCCACAAAATGCTTAGTAAAGGTGTTAGAGGCAGACCCTTTTTTTCCATAGCTAACGTTTCTTAAAACATTTTACTTGTATTTTTCCAGGTAACAAAAATCTTTAGTAAAAAGAAAACGGGTATAACCTATGCCTTTAAGCAATCCTTTCCTCTCTGTGGTATGCAAGTGTTCCTGTTTGAAACAGCACGTAAGTACATATAAAGGCTGAGTATAAAAAGTATATATGCTATAAACAGATTTATCTGCCCCTGTGTGTAGTCTTAACCGCTGTTGTAGCATTATGGAATAAAAAAATCTTTAGTCACCTTTTATATACGATAATTTATACAGGACCGTAAACATTATGTCAATTGTTTCTGTCAGAGTTACTGCCCTTTAATGTCAGAGTTATGATCTAATACTGTTGCATCATTAATATCATGTTGCATCCATGTTGTAACACCTGGCAAGAGCATTGCATAAAATGTCGCTGTAAAATATATAAATTGTTCCATAAAATATAGCAAAACTGCAATTTACATAAAATATCACATTTCCTGGTTTACACCATTAAATGTATTGTATTTCCTTACGTGTTTTGTGTTTCATTCAGATGTAAACATCAGCTGTTCTATTTATAGATTATCAGTTTGGTGTACGACTTAATAACAGCCTCGATGGAAAAGTGCTAATGACATTCAACGCTAGGAACGACCACGATCGGCAAAAGTTTGTGGAGGACCTCAAGGAAGCCATTTTAGAGGTAATATATTAATTCGATGAATATGACTTGTGAATTAAGAATTGTTAAGATAAAGACGTTTTGTAATCAAGTTCACAATCATTCTCAGATATATTGAAGATGAGTTAGGCCAGTATATTGTAAACCTAATGAAGGATTATGCATATGATTATGTATCTCACAAAATGGAAAAAAAAATTCTTGAAAAAATCTGACAGACTGACAAAAAAAACAACAAATTATGGTCGAAAGTTTTCCTGAATGAAACCTATGCTGATTTCCTGTCCAAAAATCAGAATGACAATAAGAAGATTAATTATGGACGAAGATTTTCTTCCTGAATAAAACCTTGATTGATTTCCTGTCCACAGTCCAATGGGATGGAGCAGTATAGGATAGAAGAAGAGCTACAGCGACACAGTGCCAAAAACAACACGATCGACCGTCACTACGCCAACGACGACTCCCGGGTACTAATGTACGAACTCTCGAAGCCATCTGATCCCACCTTAAATAGATTGTCTGCCCCTGAATGTGGTGGCTTGAAGAAGCTTCCTCTGTCCAACTCTCTCACTGATCTATGCGAAGGTACGCATGCGCATGTACTGGGTTTTGGTTATGTTGACTGCAAACTCCCAACTAATTTTTAAAAACAATAACACTCGTTTAGTTATATATTGATCGAATAAGCTTTTGTTAAAGCATAATTTCAAATTTCTGAACGCTACTTAATGAATTGCTTCGTTTTAACTAATCCTTATTTACATGCTTGATTAATGATTCCTAATTTCATACGATTTCTGATTTAGAATAAAAGTGTATTATTAAATACATAGGGTCAATAATCCAATGTTTGTATCTTAATATGATAGAAATGGCAATTATCCAGAAAGGATCGATTGTCATATTCCATGTACTTCATGGCATCATACAATGTTCTGCCTTTTTATAGTAGTAAAGAATTATCTCCCTTGTAGAAAGGTATCAATTGTGATGTCATCATTTTGTGAGCAAAATTGATACTATTTCTCTGATATATAAGATATTATGCTCACAAACACAAAATCATAATCAATACCAACATGCAAGGGCAGATAACTCTTTTTAAAATATGCATAACTCTGCCAAGACAAATTTTGTAAATATTTTTCATTAAAAACAGAAGAAGTACAAAATCACAGAATCTATAATTGTTTGAAAAATTTTTTAAATGTTCTTTTTTTCTGGAAATAATGTCTTACTTAAAAAATTTGAAATTAAAGTAAGATAGAGATTTTATCTAGAAATCTGTCCCTTTTTGCAACAATTAGACATTCATCAAATTTTTTATATGTGTATGATTCTATATAAACGAGGCCATATATTAATCCTATTAACTTGCTATTTTTTCCCTAGATGTCTTGTTGACGCTGGGACTTTGGGATAAAAGATATATAACTGTGCAAAAGATTACATGTAACCTTTTATATTACAAGCATAGCACAGGGCCGAATATATATATGTGTATATATACATATAATTTCATTGTTCATGGAGTTTGCAAAAATTATTTTGCTTTTTTCATTTCAATTTCATTTTCCCTTTTGATTTGTTATCCTATGTTGTGGCCTCGATTCCTAACTTAGTAGAAACATTTGATAATTTTTTTTTTTCAATTTTGTTTCACTATTAGCTCACAAGGCCGAGGGTCAAGTCAGAAAGCTTGTATATTGTCTGGTTTCAGTTGTCAATCATTATTAGGAATCTCTGGGTAAAAAAAAACGAAAAAAAAAAATACAAATTGTTATTTTCTAATCATTAATCAATTAAAAAAATAAACATCTCAAATCCAAAAATTGATCTAATGATTACCCATAGAATATAAAATTCCAACTTAAACATCAATTTCATGATATGCCCCCCCCTGCTTTTCTAATCATTATTTACGGTATTTCAATTACATTATGTAGCAGGGGAGATAACTCTTTACAAAATTTGACCATTGAAATCTATAATACAAGCCCATAGGACTTTATTAAGTTTCATTTAATGGTATGACAAATGCATCGTGTTTAAATAATATATTTATCTGTATGAATTAATTTCTTGGCGATCATTTTGGCTGAATCTGCATCTAACGTGCTGACACTATATATCATACTTATGTAATCCATCAGCTTTTGATATTGTCTTTGAACACATATCTCTCCATTTCTCTCTGTTTACGTTTCTTCATTTTCTCTATCCTGAATGTGACTGGTAAATCACTGAAGTCTTGTATGTTGTTTGTGATACAAATGTAAATTTATCGTGCACCAATCTTTGTCACTGTGTAAAAACATCCAGCAGGGATTCAAATCAATCCTTTTTAAGTTTTTACAAATTTCTATGAAGAAGTAAGAACTCTTCAAAACTATTACATATCACATTATTTTCTTCGGCATCAGTAATTTGTATGAATAATTTCTCACAGAATTTATTTTCACAGAATTTATTTTGATATTTGATGGTCACTAGGGCCTCTTGTATGATAGGTCAAATTTTGACATAATGTATTATGAATGAATCCCTGTTATTTAGAGTAATGTTACATAAACTTGAGAATGTCCATGTAAACATGTATATATACCTGATAAATGTATCCATACACTACATTTGTACATTCAGGACATGCAAGCTATTGTTTTCTGTATAAATACTTTATAAAGCTACTGGTACTCATGTTTTTAACATATTTACTCAAGGCATATAACTTCTTGAGCGCTCAACATATTTTTACATCAATTTACAATTAGAATGATCAACATATTTTAAATTATGCTGAGCGCTTGAGAAGTTGTCTTTACTGTTCAAATCATTACAGAAAATAATGGTTGGCTTGTCATGTATTTACAACTGTATTTTTTTTAATTATGAAATTTAGTATTCAACTATTATAATGCCATGTTATGGAGTATAATTAACATTAAGTAATTTTGTATTGTCTTATATAGATATAACAATAATGCTAATATAATCTGTCTCCAAGGTTTATACTGATATTGAGACTGTAATTTTGGTCATTAATCATTTATGATATACCTGTATACAGTATAAAAATCAATAGAATATTAATTTGTAATGCTGACTGTGGAATGATTAGCTGGTAATATATTGTATGTTCTATAAAGGATTTATTCACATTTGCATTGCTTATAATTCAGCGTTCTGCGTTGTAATCATTAACAAAGCTTATCTAATCCAACAAAAAAACCTGTCCAGTATGACCCCTTTTTACAGCAGAAATCTGTCTAGTATGACATTTCTACTACAGAAACCTGTCTAGTAGGAACTCTTTTTCCTACAGAAAACTGTCCAATATGACCCTTTCTACTACAGAAACCTGACTAGTATGAACTCTTTTTACTACAGACACCTGTCTAGTATGACCCCTTCTAATACAGAAAGTGTTACCTTTACCAATGCAGTAAACAGTTTAGATATAGACTCTTTAAACCTCTATGAAGTATTGCCCTTCTTAACATAAACCAGTCTAATGTGACCATTTTCACTACAGAAAACTTTACCCTGTCTTAATTCAGAAACGTGGTTTTCACTTCAAATAAACCTCTGTAATCTAACACTTTCATATTACATTACCTGTATTGTTTATCTCCTTCCTATTACAATAACCTTTTAGTCGGACCCCTTACATACACATTTTAGTCATTGGGAAAGCATGAAAAGAAACAATTACTCTTGTGGCTAATGTTATACCCAGGTTTGGAAACCCTGTTATTATTTTAACTGTCTAGTTATATTCTTAACCACGGAAGTTAACCATGTAAGTTAACCATGTAAGTTAACCTTGTAAGTTAACCACGTTAGTTAACCACGTTAATTAACCTGATCCTATTTCTGTTGTAGCTCCAGGGATGAGGAGAGGTAGCAGTGGGGGTTCGCTGGACAGTGGAGTGGTATGTAAAAATAATTCCTACAGCAACATTAAAAAAAAATGAAATTATCATCATATTTTAGTGTAAAATTTCAGCTGAAAAAGTACTATTGCTGCCGAAGTATGTAGGCTTACAGTAATCTAAAGTAGGTCAATAGTGAACTTGTAAGTTTGAGTACTCAGCAGTCAAAGCACTGTTGATTTCCTTGTCTTTCTTCATTTCTTGGGTTGATATGTACGGTATATTCATATCTGAATCATTTCATATTTTCCATATAATTCACGATCAGAATGTAATTTATTCAATCAAATTTCAAAATATCAAAAGAAAACACAAGAAATTCAATTTCAATTTGCCCAAGAACAGAATTTAACAATGCAATTTTCAAAAAAGTGTAAAAAGTGTTAGCCTAGTAAATCTGGAGTAGGAATGGACTTAACATAGAGATATTTTATTGTGTCAATCTAATTTCAGGCGTCAGGGAGCTCTGGAGGAGTGAACAGCAGCGGAGAGTCCTTAGGGGCCCAGCATGTCCAAGTCCAGCACCCTCAACGATCCCCTGTCACCAGGGCACCTTATTCATCATCACAGGAACACCGCGGTGTCCGACCACGTCATCCCAAAACCTCAGCCGTATACCTACACAGCCACGGATCGGTACCAGAAGGCACAGAGGTGTGAGGGGAGTTAACTCTAATCTTAGTCCCAGACAATGGGGATATGTGAGGGGAGACAACTCTCATGTTATTCCCAGGCAGCGTGGAGGTGTGAGGGGAGTTAACTCTTATGTCAGTCCCAGACATTTGGGTTATGTAAGGGGAGACAACTCTCAGAACAGTCATAGACAGCGCAGAGGTGTGAGGGAAGACAACTATCACTTTTTTCCAAGACAGCATGGCTGTGTGAGGGGAGTTAACTCTCATACTGGTCCCAGACAGTGGCGATATGTAAGGGGAGCCAACTCTCAGATAAATCCCAGACAGCATGGAGGTGTTAGGGGAGACAACTCTCATATCAGTCCCAGACGACGCGGAGATTTAAGGGGTTACTCTCCTTTACTCCATAGAAACAAGGACACCAACTAGCTTGTTCATGTAACTTGATTAGTTAGGTACACAATACTGGCTGCTTCATTCCATGAAATGTGATCAACCAATTATCATCCAAGACAAACTTTGACACCATCTTTTTAATTCAACAATGTCTACATGTTCCATCATATCCGTGTAGCTAGTGGGAACAAAAACAACATTTTATAATAGCCGACAATAGATAAAACTAAAGTAGCATGATGACCGTTATTGCTGGATAGAAAGTGTGTACATCTTTGGATAGGTACTAGTATTAGTAACATTTCAGTAATTGTCAGCAAAGAAAACATGCCAAAAACATAATTCACCCTTAAATTGTTGGTGAAATTAGAAAATTATCCATAGAACTATATATATATATATTAGTCAGAGCAGATGAATCAAATTTGAAAACTTACATATAACAGTTGTATACAGGGTTTTCAAAAAACTTTTGTTATTTATTCTAATGAAAACCTTTCTTAACTTGAAAACATCCAATTACATGTGTCTCTAATATGGACATTTCTCCATTACAGTTCTAAATAAAATGCTTAAAATCATTAACAGAGTTAAGATGGCAAAGCTAACAAGATAAATTTGTATTCAACACATCAAAAATGTGTATAATTTAATCTTTTTTTTAGAATTCAGTACATTTTCAGCTTACCAAACTTTTTTTCAATTATCTTGTTAAACTAATTGTACTTGATGAATAGTGTAAAATCCAGATGATTTCAGGCCCTATGTGCCTCTTGTTTGAAATGAAGTAGGAATATGTTGCGATGTCTGATCCTGTTAAATTGTTCTACACAGAACTGTTGGTCTGCAGTGTTCCATACACATGTAATAGAGTTGTATAGACACCTACCTTAATTACAGTTTGTATCTGATTGGCTGATCTGCTGAGTCTTGTTTTTGATTGGCTGATCTGTCCAGTCTTGTATCCGATTGGCTGATCTGTCGGGTCATTGGATTGACTGATCTATCTAATCTTTTATCTGATTGGCTGATCTGTCTAATCTTTTATCTGATTGGCTGATCTGTCCAGTCTTGTATCTGATTGGCTGATTTACATGTAAAAATGTTTTCACCTGTTTGCTGTGGGTGTGTACTCGGGGGAGGGGGGGGACATTTTTGTCTCACCGTATCTGTTTTTATACCCGAGGTTTGTGTGTGTTGGAATAATAAAACAACTCAGTGTTCAAACACATGTGAGGCATTTGCATCAAATGCCCCAGGTTTGATATATATCATTCTTATCTAAATTTGTGACTGCAGACTTCAACTAGATTTACATAGTAGTGCTAAATTTTTGCCAGGGCCTTGAGCAAGACTTCTTGTAGTGCTATATATTACTAGAAACTTTGAGCAAGACTGATAGTACTAGTGCTTATTATATTATAACATTGTACACATGTACATCTAATATGAAAGTTGCATGGCAGAGTAAATCAAATACTAGGTTATGCTATGTATTATTGTCAGAAATTAAAATGCACACAAATTCTAAAAATGAGTTTACAGGCACCCATATATATAATATATATATATAAATCCACTTTCTGAAAAATGGTGTTCTCCACAATTTAGTGTTTTTAAAGTTGTATTTGAACATTTCTTTCCGCTGTAGTTTAGGGAATAAAGGTTTTTACGACTGGTATACCTGAGTGAAATTTGGAAATTATACCACAAGATGTTAAATACATGTATACTGTTGGGTGTACTGAAGTTCTGTAGCATTTGGTGTTATTGGATATCGAATGTGGTGATACGAAAATGTATATGTATATTGGTTTGTAAACAAACAATGTTAAATTATGTTAACTTATGCAATCTGTTGTTTTATCGTGTGGCTGTTGCATTATGGGATATACAATGTATATAACTGTGTTCATCCACAAATGAAACCTCCTGAAATGAAATTCTGTTAAAAAGTATTTGGTTGCTAGGCAACCAGCTCTTTGATGTGGCGAGTCCGCTGTTTTAGTACATTTGTACCAATCTTTGTGTAACGGCCTTTACCAGTGAATGTCTGGTCTCATGAAATGAGACGATTTGTACAGTCGGTGTAATTAATACTGTAATCTAATTCGTGAAATAAATTATTCTGTACATAGATATTGTTATATAAAACGTTTTGTACAGACACTAAAGGGAGACAACTTTTGTAAGTATAACACAAAGGGAGAGAACTCAGAATATTGTAACCAAGGAAAACAGTTCACCTTAGGGAAGACTATTATAGTGTATTTAAATCATTATGTAAAAGGATTTCATATCAAGCATAGTCTGAGCTATGAAAGTTCCTAAAGCTTTGTAGAAGTTGAAGTATACTATCTAAACCAGACTCTAAATATATATATACCTCAAATGAAATAATGAAGATTTGTGAAATTGGACTGTTGATTCGAAATTTTAGATAAAATTTATTACTGCATTTAATGAATTTCATAAATATTGATGAGGGGAAAAAGATTTACTGTAAATGTAACTAGACTCCACGATTCCATCTTTATACATAACCGAGTTACCTCCCTTGCGGGTTGGTGTCTTAACACTAGTCTCGCATTCCGCAGACAGTAAGTCATTTACGTGCACCCGTAACTTACGTGTGCTTGGTGAAACCGTCAAAATAACTTACGAACAGGTTACAGGTACCAGTAAAGTTAGGTATGCTTTGTGAACGTTAAGCGCGGCGAGAGTCTGGGGAATGCGAGACTAGCTTTACATATAATAGAGTTAACTCTCTTGTGGGTTGGTGTTCATTGCGACGTCATAATTTCAAGAGTGAACACTACCTTGTTGTCTCCGACAAAAAATATGACTTGTCATCTAAAGAGTAATAATGTAACAATCAAATACCTATCCAAAAGGGCAGATAACTCTGTATTATGGAAAAACTAGTTTCTGGTTTAGACAGAGGACTTCTTTATATGCTGATTAACAGGTATGTGATATCAGTCACATGTTTGCTGTGATATGTATTACACTAAGATTATCCAAACATGATACACTAATGTGCAGACGTTCTGGGGAAGAAAAGTCCCAGAACAACCATATCTAGTATTACGTTTGTGTAGATATATGTATCTGTACAGCTTTATGGGTTCTGGTTCTGGTCCTTGTCATATTAGAGGTCCTGATCATAGAATAGAGGCGTGCAAGGGAGGGGGGGATAAATTCCTGTAAAATGAATCTGTAATGTGTGTGTCAGAGTGAGATAGTCAAGAGAGAAAAAAAACCTAATGTATCTTTGGGCTTGTGCAACCGTAGTTATTACCCAGTAAATAGAAAAATTGTAAATTAAATAAAAATGTACATTTTCTTGATTCATTTTAACTTGATACAACAAGTTTGTGAACTGTGTTTGTGTGGAAACCAAACTCTGAGCAATAGTATTGTTTTTCTTCACCATCTATAACATTATGTTGATTGTTAGGTGAGCTTCATACAACAAAAGAAATGAAGACTTGGTAACTTATAAAATAAACAAGAAACAAATCCTTAACACTGTTTGTGTTGTTTTTGTGAACTTAAGTTCAAGGTCCACTTCCTTTCCGAAACAGCTTCCAAGTATAGGAGAAACAAAGAAAACTGTAAATAACATGTATCTTGACTTATCTGCAGTACCGCCGACAGAGCATAAATGATATTCATCATTCATCATTCAGGATATAGTGCCAAAGAATTTTTTTCGGGATGCAATTAATTATTTTTCATATTTTTAACTTGAAGTAAAATTAGAAGCTTAAACTTTTCAATGGTGGTAATGGTGTAAAGTAAGTAACTTTTGTAAGTGAAGAAAAAAAACTAAATCGTCTGATCCTGTTTTTGATAGTGAAAAAGTACCATTTGTCAGCAGTGGAGTATCTTTAAGGTGTTTCTATGGGAATATAAAACAAGTTTATAATTTTGTAGATTCACAAAAATGATTCATTTGCTGTAATTACTACACATATCCTAATCGGAACAATTTCATTAAATGTAAACGTTAATGTTCTTAACGTGGGTCGTCTTATGATTCTCACCATCGCCCTAATTACTGCGCGTTATGGTGAATATCATTCTGCCGAACGGCATAAAAAGGGAAATTAATACAGTAATTAAACACAGTATAATAACAAAATGAATCTTCACATTGATAACGCTTGGATTATTGCATTTGTTTGTTGTTGTGAAATCATCTTAGGCCGTCAATACAATTTATTATTGTTTTTAAGAAAAATTTTAATTTTGTTTCGGAAAAGTAGTGCACCTAATATTTGTGAATATCTATGAAGAGTATATGTGGGTGATTTACCCCTACTTGATAAGCCAATGCCCCAGTTTTATCATAAACTTTAAAGGGACAATTCACCTAGGCTAATATTTTTAAATAGCCAAGAAGCAAAATATGGCATAAATGTATTGTTTTACATTTCTTATGAAACATATAACATAAAATATTGACAAATTCCACGTCATTGTTTAGTATTTTAATTGATACCGTTGTAAATACAAATCATTGATCAATACGATTAAGCAGGTACAACATGTATGCTGTAACCATATCTGAGCTAAAGTCACGCATGTTGAACAAATGAACTAAATAACCATTGTGAAGGTGATAAAATTATTTTTTAGGCAAGACAATTCACCTAATACGGTAAACACACTACTGTCAGAGCGATTTGAGCAGTTCTAGACAAAAGTAGCATTACTCTACGAGCAAGGGACAGGTTTCGGCATACAAGATGTTCGACCACAATGTGTAATGGCCGACAGCGAGCGAGTTTGAACATTTCACACGCATTTCACCACCATGGGCTTTTCATGCATATCACAGTAAAACCGACTGATCTAATTTCCATTAGAACTGGGTTTTTTTTTTTCGATATATGTACAAATTTTAATGTTCTCTTACTTAGACTGAATTGTCTCTTTAATCTCTGTAATGCTCTCCCTTCGGTGGTCAAGTTGTTAGGATGTCCTGACATATCAAAGCACGTCTTCCACTCAAGGTATAGAGTTCAAATCCTATGAGGGGCAATATTTGCTAGGTATACTGACCATATAGGCTGGTGTTGATCCTAAACCTGACCCGTCCTTAAAAGACCCTGGCAGTTAAACTAAAAAAAAAATTCATAGGGAGGATAGTAAATTAAAGAGTTTTTTTAAAGTTAATAAATGTTAATGAAACAGAGGCCAGGCTGTCCTAAATGCACATCCGATCTGTCAACCTGATTTTCAACAGTGGAAAAAGCACAGAAATGAAATAATGTTTGTCAGGAATATCACTTGTAATAAAAAAGTAGTTGGGCGAGTATTACATAATCCACTTATTCATTGTATTTCGGTACTTCAAGGATGTCATTCTCATAAAGAATAAGCATTCTTTGTTTCATCATCAATCCTGCCTAGAATTCAAGATCAGATCTGCATCAGCTGGAGTCGACAAGCGAGCGAGTCAACAAGAGAGCCCAGGCATAAAAAACTATTGAAATTTTAGATCTTGTATCACAAAGGGAAACCAAATATTTCCAAATAGTTTTGATTTTACTATGGTTTTGATTGACTATGAAATTTCACAAAATCCATCACTTAATTGAACCCTTGTGTTGGGTTATCCCCAGTCAGGATGCAATGGACACAGGAAAACTGTGATTATAGGAACAAATTATACATACCATATTTTCAAGACAATAAGTCGCACCTGTGTATAAGTGGCCATGGCCTTTTTTTTACAATTTTTTCAGTTTTCGTACACACATAAGTCGCACTGGTAAATAAGTCGCACCTAAAAGTTAAGGGCCATGTATCCACTTAACCCTCTGTGTATACGATCAATCTCTGAAACACGGTAATGATTATCGATCGATTAGAATAACTGATCTGTCTGTATAAACTTGTACTGTAAAACAAATAAAAAATAACACTCACAATGATGTAAGTATCTTGAGTAAAATGGATTTGGTCATGTTTCTGTTCGTTGTTTACTATACCATTACGTAAGCCTACTTGGCCGTCGCACGAGTCCATGTAGAGTATTGATTCAAACAGCTTAGTTGTAAGTTGTCCCTGCTGGTAGAAGAGAAGAAATGATATTGAAATAGCATACATAGAGTATCCATATCTTTGTGCTTTGACATGGTCTTATCATTACAGTAAAACCTACCTTAGTGACCACCTGCCCAATGAAACCATTATTTCAAGGTCCCAGCAGGTATGGTGTAACTACTCCTACACGTGTATGAGGTCTTATTCCACCCTGGTAATATTTACAATGTTAAAAAGTATCTCATCCTGTTACCCCTCTAACATTGTTGGGGTAGAATATAAGAAGACAAAACATGAATATACATGTACCAGTCTCCCAAAATCTGGAAGGTTATAGGACATACATATAACCAAACAAAACTAAAAAAAATTGACCTGTATATATAGACTACCTTGCTATAAAGACCATCATGTCTTGGTATCAGTAGTCATATGTACTATCGGTCTAGGGGAGATAATCCATACAAAAAAACAATATCAAAAGATACACATGAAAATTCATGAAATTACTAGAAAATAAATGTGTTGTTGTAGATATTTTTTTAAATTCTAATCTTCTTAATCTTTATGGATTAAAACTATAATTCCTTTTGATTTTTTTTAACAATATGGGAAAATCTACTCCAAGAAAGTTGAAATATTTCGAACAAAACATCGTATGCATACAGTCTGTCTTTTATGTAAATCTGAAGGACTTTGACTTTTTAGCCCACCATCATCACAACCAGTAATGAAATGGTGAACATTTAAGGGCCAAATTACTATTACAGGAATCCTAATTATTGTTAACAAAATCAAAGGCCTATTTACTAATGCAAGGATTTATAAGTGAGAATGATATACGTCCTTGACTAATGTAACTTATATGTTTTGGCAATTTTTTTTTCAAATCTCGGAAATCTATGGATTGAAATATACTGTTACGCTATGTGCCCTTTATACATGTATGTCTATATCGTAAAGTGACGTCCTGTTAGATACTTGTACGTCTGAGAGTTAACTTAACTCTGACTTACCGGTAGTTGACAAGCGCCTAATTATAAAGTGTACTTTTATTACCGTAAGTACATGTATGTATCTGTAGACTTATGCGACTACATCGCCGGCTGACAGGCTGACAAACTTATCTACTTCCGATGTATACATGTAGGTATTTAGTACGCTGAATTAGTACGTAAAAGGTAAATATATGATTATAATATACTCTGGACAGGTATGAATTAAAGCAGTCAACGACTTGTTCGTCCTCGATACTCTAGGGTTTCCGATCACTTAGGATCTCTAGTCTCTACTTCCCTGGGCTATATCATAATAAAACTGGAGGCAACAGAACAGGTAATTTAGTCGTTGATGTACCTCAAAAGAGCCGTATAAAGGTACACTGTGGTTGACTGCGTGGCTTTGAAGTTGGGCGTCGCTCTCTCTGTAGTCTTCAAGGGAATTTTTAGCTGGCCTGTGATTGGTTCAGATTTTTTCCTCTGAGCTGTCTTCAGTTTTACTATGAGATTGATCGAAACCCCTGGAGTATCGAGGACGCAACATGTTCCGATCACAGGGGTTTGAAAATTAGTCACAGTTTATATCAATTATATAGTACATGTAAAATACGAATTTACCAATTTTAAAACGTCTAAAAATTGTATGAGCACTCTGGTGGGTTAAAATTTATTTAATTACAAAAGTACGTCGTATAGGCAAATTACATTGTCGAGACAGTCTGCCCTTTTATCAAGGCACACGTAAAACGAACACAGTTACATGATACAAGACAAAGGAAACAAATATTACAGGTGTAACACATTCAGAGGCCGAAGGCGAAATACAGTGACATGTAGCCATGAATGCCCATGATAGCGATGTTCAAAAGTACCGGCTACAATGGGAGCCGTTAAAATGTCTACTGGTATTGTATGTACTAAAATCAATCTGTTATTTACAATCATACTTAACAAGCACCTATACTTCCACCAAGTTATTCTTTTTCATTCCCATCGAATGTTTGGATGTAAACTGTCCAATGGACGTGGTTTTAGTTCCAAACTCGGGATAAAACTGCATCCATTTTTTTGTAGTAAAAACGTAGAAAAACAAGTCACGTGTTAATATACCTCATTCATGCCATTGGCCGAAATATGGCATTGCATTATGGTTAACTAGTGATCACGTGATCGGTTGTTTACTCCCAAATATGGTGATAGTTTGCTTGCCATTTCTTAGGATGAATTGATTTATTTGAATTTTATTACACTCAAAACTTTTATTAATATTGCATGCAAATCATTTTGACTTGCACATATGTACTGTTTTACTATAAATAATGAACTGAAATGAGTTATAAAACTGCCAATTCCACGTTTTATATATAAATGATATAATGTGAATTAACCAATTCAATAGCTCTAACCTTCTAATCAAGGATCAGCGAAGATCGGCTACTCCCGGCTAAATTCGTAGAATTCTAAATTTATATTTATATATTTAATTACCTGTTAAGGTTTCAGAACAGATACATATAACACAGAGAAAATAAGATCTTCGTCAAAAGGCCAAATTATATATGTATACTAAATACCAGGTCAGAGAAATCACTATATTTGGAAGTAAACACACACTCATATCATGTGATCACTTATTACCCATAATACAATTCAATATTTATTTCGACCAATGGCATGAATGAGGTATAAGCACGTTCATTATGGGATAGAATTACGGAAGTAACGGAATTAGGATTTCCGATATCAGAATTAGAATTTCCGATATCGGAATAAGAATTCCCGATATCGTATATCAGAAATTTGATTCCGATATCGGAATTAATAGGATAAAAAGTAACTTGGTTTGCCATAGAAAATCCCCCGCAGATCGTGGCTTCAATATTATCATATCATTGTTTTATTTCCATATTCTATCCAAACAAATGTTAAAGTGAATAGTCGGGCAAAGAAAACCAGTCTAAATGCGTTCATTGGCCTTCCAAAAGTTCTCACATTTATATTAATACGACGGTCAAGTTCTGCTTAGTTTCCCAGTTCTGACCATTAAAGTAAAGAAAAGTTGAAAGCATTGAAAGCGAGGCTGCGTGGAAATGTAACCACGGAGATAGTGAGCCGGGAGGACGTTTTAGAATTTCCATACTTTAAATTAATTTCTTCGTACGCAGACAGATTTTGACGAGAGATTTTATTTTTCCATTTCATAAGAAATTATCCTGGATACATTCACACCATTTTACCGACTTTAGCCATCCTTGCCCGACTGTTCACTTTAAGCTCCCGGGTAGCTACTTAGCTTTTTGAGAAGCTAACACTTGTCACATATTAAGATAGGCTATTACATGTAGCACAGGCGTTTGGCTCTATAGACATTTTCTCTATATGTAAATGTAATACTGACACAGAGAGAAAATGTCTATAGAGCCAAACGACTGTGCATGTAGTAAGTCTGAATCTCTGGTTTATGTTGTTTAATCCTATGTGTAGAGATTTGCGATTTGTTCACTTTGATCACACCTTGATTCATGATCAAATATGTAAACTCAAAATATTTAAAAATAAAGCTGTGTAAATCTGTACGATATAATTACATGTACAGGTTTTTAGTACGATATATACTTATTAGACAACCATTTATTGGCCTCCATTGGACAGTTTACATTCAAACATTCGAAGGGAATGAAAAAGAATACTTGGAAGTATAAAGGTACTTGTTTAGTATGTTTGTAAAGAACAGATTGATTTTAGTACATACCGGTAGACATTCTTTTGAACATCGCTATCATGGCTACATGTCGCTGTATTTCGCCTTCGGCCTCTGAATGCGTTACACCCGTAATATTTGTTTCGTTTGTCTTGTAACATGTAACTGTTAGTTTTATGTGTGCCTTGATAAAAGGGCAGGCTGTCTCGACAATGCAACTTGTCTACACGACGTACTTTTGTAATTAGGATCCCGTGTTACTTGGAACACAGGGGTCTGAGAATTCAGTTACTATAACCACAGACGTTTGGCTCCATAGACATTTATCTCTCTCTCTCTCTCTGTATATGTAATGTCGATAAGAGCCAAACGCCTGTGCCGTAGCAGATTATATCAATTTGACCCACCAGAGTGCCCATAGACAATTTTTAGACGTTGGTAAATTCGTATTCTACATGTATTATGTAATTGGATAAACTATAACTTATTCTCAAACCCCTGTGACCCGAACATGTCGCTGACTGCTTTAATGAATACTTGTCCAGAGATATATGATAATACTTTATTCATCTTTTACGTACAGTATTTATTTAGCGTACTAAATACCTACATGTGTATGTATCGTAAGTAAATAAGTTTGTCGGTCAGTGAAAACATGTAGTCGCAATATATATATATACATACAAGTAAGAAAATGACGCTTTATAATTAGGCGCTTGTCAACTTTCTCCTTGCTCTTTGTTTTCGGTCAAGTACCGGTAGTCAGAGTTTATTTAAGACGTACAAGTGTGTAACAGGAGGTCACTATACAATGTAGAAATGCATGTATAAAGGATATAAAGTGTGACAATATATTTCAATAAATGGTTTTTTCAAGATTTAAAAAAATGCACATAGTAATATAATTGCCAAAATAGTTATGTTGCATATTTATAGTAAATAGCCTTTGATTTTGATAACACTTAATAGGATTGCTGTAATAGTTATTTGGTATACATTCATCTGAAACATTCACCATTTCATTACTACATTTTAACAAGGACATCTACGACCTTAATTTAAACAAATAATGATATTCGTCTTCAATATCAATAAAACAAATATTACTATTCTATTTACTTCAAGTGTCCGACGGCAAGTCCATCTTCCAGTTTCTATAGGTCCATGTATGGGCAGGTTCCAAGTTATAAATTTAATGATAGTTTGCCTATGATTGGTTTTATTTTTACAAGATCACGATTTTTTCAAATTCAAAATTACTTTTACAAAGTACCTGTTAATTGTTTTAAACTTTGGTTTGATGCTAAGCAAAGTTTTTTTTCTTTTGCCTACAAATTATTTTGACATTGTAAATAGTTTATTTTGCCTACAAATTATTTTGATATTGTAAATAGTTTATGTTAGACTAATTTGATTGCTTCTGAAATGTTGTACAGATATGTAGTTTTTCATGTAACAAAAATAACAAGGACTAAGAAATGAACCCTGTGGTACCCCAGAATGTACATATCATCTATCAAACATTTGTCTCTCTCTCAAATTCAAAGTCCTTCAGAAAGACAGACTGTACACGACGTTTTGTTCATATAATATATATATATATATATTCTGTTTTAGATTTTCACAGCTTTACTTCCTATCAGGGCTGTTCTTTAAACCTTAGACTTTTATAAACAATTCCGAGAAGGCCTAGATAAAGTTTTGTTTTAATTGATAGAGCTAGGGCCCTAGCAAGCTATTTTCTTTCGCTGATGGTTTGAAAGAAAAAATGTTAAAAAATTAATGTCTTCTTAAACATTCTTAATTATAATTTATAATGAGTCGCAAAACACCCACGTGCTATTGTTTATAATTTGATTTTAACTTCAATCAAGGTGTGCAAGGTATCTTATCAAAATTTTCAACAGTGACATGAAAAGAAATATCTGCAACAACTATTGCTTACATACATTGATGAGTGACTAAAATACGTATCTATAATTAAATGCATCAAATTGGTGTATTAAACAGCATGATCAACTTTTAAAAATATAATTTAGTTTGGGAACCCATCTCTTAAGTAAAAATGGAATCGTCTAAACTACTTCCGGTTTCGGCAGACGAAACTTCCTGTTGATGACGTTCGGTGAATGATGGTAATCGACCCGACGATTCGTCATGGATTTTAGTCCTTGTCCGCCGAAAAAGAATTTGTCATGTAGTCCTAGTAACATCTGAAAGCAGACACACAATTTAGAAGCATGGCTGGGTTCTTTGGTATTGAGCAGAGGGAAGTAATCCGAGTTAAAGTGAAGGTATGTTCATTTCGCATCGTCTGTCATTTGACTCGGCAGATTTTTCCCGTTTGTTTACATATTCATTCGTACGACAGGACCGCTATGCTCAGCTGATAACTGGTTGGAAGTTCACTAAATTTGTGGGTCAAACTTATCTAGATAATTTATATAGATTATGTTGCAACATAATACATATATAGTTGCACTGGAAAACGAAATAAAAATGAATAAAAATAACAACCGGGTGGACCTTTCGCCCCACAAAGCCAATAAGGATGTTTGTCGCTTCAGGCCTGCAGGCTTCACTTGTTAGGCTTTGGGCGAGTGATTTGTGATCAAAATCAGATTACTGTAGTTTTCTATCATTGATATACAAATTCAAAGTACTCAGTGTTGAAAAGCTAAGTAATTAATCTTAACATTGGATTCCTTTAATAGTTGTATTTGGTATCTACCTAAAACATATGTCTGTATAATTTTAGTTTGACTTCATTTGTATTCTAAGAATAAGTACCAACTGTATTTATTTATAATTATGAATGTGATTATTAAGTTTGCTGATCAAGCAACATGTCATGAGATATTCTCCTATCATGATCATATGACTATAACTTATATAGTATAAGGTAATAAAATCTGATTCATAATCAAACACGTAACTTTAACGGGACTGGGTCAATCATTAAATCCAGGTAACTCAGTAGTATTGCATTTGGCTAATGTTCAGAGGTACCAGCTTAGAATCCCAGTCTAACCGCTACATTTTCTCCTCTCCCTGTTATATAATTGCTGCCCAACTAAATAACCCATTGTGGTGGTATAAGGGTCTTGTATGTCTTCGAGGACAAAGACTTCAAAAAAGGAGGGAAGAGTGTAGCGGAATTATTTGTAAAAAGCTTTCAACGTGACGCTACCCAAATTGGAACACTTTTTGTAGATAATTGTTAAAAAAAAAAAAAAATTCTTAACATTCAACAAATAGATGGCTTTATTTTTAATTTCATGATTTAGTGTTTACTGATTGTCAGCAGTGCAAATATTTATAAATACAGAGCTTGAAACTTTAAAGCATGCCCAGTCCAGCCCTGTGTTTCAGCAGGTTTGAGTATCCAAAATGGAACACTTTCTAAATAAAGTTTTGTTAATAAATACCAACGCATGATAAAACATGTCTGAATTCATTTAAAGAAAGTTAAAACATTTTTTAGTTTATTCAAGTCACTTAATTAATAATTGTCTTTCAAAAATATTCAGTTCAATATTACAAACATCAAACAATCATCTCAAAAGTACGTATGACTGAAATCAAAGATCATATTGGATGTTTTTACATGACCATTGGTGGGCTATCGGCTACAGGGTCCGATATAATCTCTGACTGATACTGATAAAATATTACCTTGTACAGTATGTCATGATTGGACCATGGTCACCCATGGTCACCCACACCTGTCCATGCCCAGCATTATCCATATCTCTATAAATATAATGTAACTCAAATTCAAGGACAAAATTTGCGAAGTGAACTTAACCCCAGTCAACCTTGAATATCATTATCTTGTCTAGACTATGATAATGATTAATGAAATATAATTGTTCTGATAAGTCTGTCAGTTTCCTGCAAGGATTTATAAGTGAGAAGGATTCGTGACTGTCTCTTTACATTACTAAACACCACGCGAGATGCCTATGAACCGGGAATAAAAACCGTTTTTCTCAACAAATACTTGTCTTATCGAGTCAAACGAAACACCAATGTAAAGTTTATTAAATTTCACAACGTTTATAACTTGTTTTAAGGACGGATAATTTAGAGAATATGTCTTAAATTTTCGTTAAAAAAGATATGACAGCTCATGAAACGACGGCTCGCTTCAGAAAGTAAGACGGTAACCCTCGCACCCGCAAGCTACATCAAAGGCTGCGCCGGCGGATATCAAAGGAAAATCAGTCGTCGCTCAACGTCACGGTCAGTGCACAAACACAAAAGCTCCTGCCCTGTACTCCCCCAAAACCCAGTGTGACTTATCCTTCTCATATACGTCCTTGGTTTCCTGTAAAGGGGAATAGACACCTGATGGTCAAGAGTTGAATGGTTTGGCTATATGTAATTTAAATAGATTATGTTAGAAAAATAAAAATGCACGGTAGACTAGTAAATTTTGCAATTTGTTGATTAAACATGTAAAATTTGATCTGATTTATCTGAGTTCACTGATGTATCTGAATAAACTTCATGCTGATCAACTTTATTCAGATACACCAATGAACTCAGATGAATGTGCAGATGAATCTTAAAATGTATCTTTTATAAATTATTATATCATGGAGTACTTGTGATGATTTTATTTATATACACAGTATATTTGTGTAATTTGTGCCAGTTTGTAAAAGTGTAATTTAAAAAAAAATCTGATCATTTGTCCTGATTCTTATAATGTTAAATAATTATATGTCAATGAACGTTACGTACATACATGTATGTACACCAATTTTATTTTCTCTGTATAATAACTTTATAAAGAGATTATACCAATAAAGTTGAAAGGAGAGGCATTTTTGTGGAAATAATTTTAAATAAACATGTGGCCAGACGTACTGGTGAGCGCATAATGACATCTGATATTATATCTACTCCTTTGTTCAATTAAAATTTTTCCTTTTCATTTGTACTCCATGAATGGCCATGAGACATGGATAAGCAAACAAAAATAAAACTGTTGGACAGATAAATAACAATTACTGACTTATTATTAAGTAGACATTAGAGGTTATTAACCCTATATTCATATGTCCTTGTGTACTTTGGGATTTACGTTGTAAACAAGGTTACTTGTAAGTGGTTATATGTAAGTAGCTATCTCTAAGTAGTTACCTACATAACAACTAAATGTCATTGTTCTTCAAGTTAATACAAAGAATAATCTGAAATGTTGTAGGGCCTTAAATATATAAAGTAATTATATAATTGTATATATAGGACATAATATATATAGGTTTAAGCCTACAGTGGTTATAGATGTAATATGTTGTAATATGTTAATTACTAAAATACAACTTACGTTAATTACTTTAGCTGAAAACTTTATTTATAAACAGCAATTAAATTACAAACGGTGTAAAATATTTCTCTAACAATTTTTGCAAATAGTTTTGATTTGACGAAACTTTGTTGTGATTTAACTGTATTTCGTGCAGTACATGTATGATATAACAAACATCTTTTTCACTGACTATGAATATTTTAATCGCGGAAAATATACTTGGTATTTCTTTCAACTTTTGGGAAGACGATAATGCATTCTTGTATTTATTTCCTTACAGGAAGTGCAGTTATTTAGTATATCATGACAATTTACAGAAAGAAATGTATTGATAAACTAAAAGGGTGTCTAAGGTCTTTGTAAAACATATTACAGGAAGAAGAAAAAAAGAAAAATTACCAGTTTGTGATTTAGATTATATGATTATGAATTTGGCACCAATGAATGATATTGAAAATATTGAAAATCCACTCCAATTGTTTATTTTGCTTTACATATACCAGATTACTTATAAGATCATTTTATTGACTGAAGCTTATTAAATAGTGTTGTACTTAACTATAATTATCAGGGAAAATTTATTAACCACTAAATCAATCATCAATTAGGATGTTTCATATTTTTTTATCTGTAAGTTGTTTAGTTTTACTTATTGTACATCAAATTGTGTTGCAAAAATACACTAGAATTATGAAGATTTCCCTTATAGATTATTCAGGAAATAAAACTTCAAAATATAATTAATGTAAATACATACAGCAGCCAGCTATACCTGTTCATTTCCTTGTGGAGTTTTTTTTTATTATACATTCTGTTATTCCTATTGTTGCGGTCATTTTGTAGTGATATTTGGTACATATGTTGGTATCATGTGATCAATCATGATTATAAAGCAGGAGAATTATATAGTATTGTATACCTGTATTGTTTAAGTCCAGCTGTTACACTGAGTCGATTGAAATAGACAGGGTGTTCGTTTCAAATAAATCTACATTTCAATATGAGACAAGAAAACTCACTAGAATATTAAATGTTAAAACCATAATGAAGACTTGGATAGCCAAACACACAAAGAATATGTGCAGCATTAATTTTCATATTACTCTATATATGTATAGAGATAGCTAGAACATTTATATTAGTATATACATTACCAATTATTTATATTGCCCTTTAGAAGAGAAATCCTAGATATACAATACTTTCATATCTCCCATATAGAGAGATACAACATTTGTATTACCCATAGAGATTGAGATATACATTAATATTCATATCACCAATAGAAGTTACACAATGAGTGGTGGTTGGATATGAAAATTATTTGACATAAAATGTCACATAATTGCTCATAAAATAATGCCAGGATCATGTATAAGTATGTCATGTATAAAATATATGACATGTTATACTTGTGTTTTCCAGAAATGTGAAGGATACCTCCAGCCTGAGTATAAGAAGTTCTCTCTGGATCCTCAGATCACTTCGTATGAGATGCTTCAACACATACTGGCCAGTGCCTTCAGTATCAAAGGGTATGTATACACAGCTACAAATCTGTCTTTGCATATTACAGAGTAAGCTCCCTTGCAGGTAGGTATCGATTGCTATGTCATCTTTTTGTGATAGCAATTCACATAATTTTCTCAAAAAAGTGATGTTACGCTCGCAAACACATCACACCTAAATCAATACTTACCTGCAAGGGCAGATAACTCTGTAAT
Source organism: Argopecten irradians (assembly GCF_041381155.1). NCBI lineage: Eukaryota > Metazoa > Mollusca > Bivalvia > Pectinida > Pectinidae > Argopecten > Argopecten irradians. The sequence continues at coordinate 11,492,881 of NC_091145.1, read as the reverse complement.
ATGCAAATACAGAATAACTGGAATGGCACGATTATGGGAGATAATTAGCTAGTTTGTCTCAACAGATACTTAATATCAAAATTTACTTCTTTGTAATCATGAAAGGAAATGGTTCTGATTTATACATGTGCAGTTTCTAAAATAGCATTTTTCAGTGTAAGGGTTAATAAAATCCAGTTATCTTGAAAATCTCAAGCTGACAAGACTTAAGTTAAAAGAATAAACCAAAGGTTTTGTAAAAAATAAAAGGGGAAATAATAAATTATTTAAAAAAATAATTACTGTACCAAATAGTAGAGTCAATTGATTAATATTTAAATGTGATTGATATAATAAGTCTTGGATAACTTTAACATGTATTCCTTTCTGAAATTTAAATAAAAAATTCTGTCAGAATAGGAAGCTGACAAAGCTTTATATGAAAGTAGTCTAGACAAAAGGAGAAAAAATAATAATTTAGTGAATTTGATTTCTTCTTTTGTAAAAAATAATTCTTTTGGAATGACATTTAAGGAAATCACATTAAATGCTATAGCAGTTTAAATACTTCTTGTTCATGAATGCTTAGCACAAAAAAACAACTTGTGTAACAAGGTATGAAAACTGACAATGCTTTTATTACCTGGGTGTGGGGTAACAATGATGATGTAACCAGTTGTAACCCTGGGCCAATATTGATCTTAGCTGGCCAGGTAATCAACAGCTGTTGATTGGGCAGGTACCAGGTAAGTGGACATCACTCACCCGTGTACACAGGTTTAAATGGTTGTAAACACCTTTATCTCAATAAAAATGGGTTTCAAGGTCAGAGGTCAACAAGGTCACTGGCCTGGCTGTTGAAATAAGTGACAGCTTAGAGTTCATACAGGTAATAAGAGGTAACTGGCTTGCCAATAAACAGATTGCTTTTTGGTTATGGATATAGATATAAGCTGGGGTGGTTTTGCTGAGTGTGTACTTTTATACTTATATATTTATCAGCAGCCTTGATATATAATCCAAGGTCAGACCCTATATCTTATGTAATATATTTTGGTGTGTATGTGTTATACCTTGTACCATGAGTGTATATATGGTATCATCAGTGTATTTATAAGCATACTGACTCATGGGTATAGGGTATATGGTATAAAATGCTAAAGCTACTAGATATAGACTCAATGGTACCATGAGTCCCTAGGGGCAGAAATAAGAGCCCTACACACATGTGGACATGATTTCACTTCCCAACTACCACAGGAGGGCTGCATCTGGAAATTGATTATTGATAGTGTGCCATTGTAACTTTATGAACTGGAGGGATACCACAGAATGGCCAATTTGACCAGTGGTGCATACATGATGACCATGCCTGAAAGGATATTTTAGAATCTTACTGCTTTTTCCACTGGTTATTTGTGGATTATAATTCTCTGGAGCTTTAGGATGAGACTACCTCTGGATAGTAGCTATTGATTACCATAAGAGTGCTTTTTACAGAGTGCTTGTCACAAAGAGCTTAGGATGAGCTCACCATGGGCAATGCTTAGTTTTACTGAGAGGTTGGTTGTCAATTCAATTCTTTATTCCTTTAAACCTTATATGGTTTATCAGAACCATGTTGATTTTGGAATTATATAATTCTGATAATATAAAACTAATTCACATTAAAGAAGGTATAAAGGAGATAATTTAACTATTGATAATTTCCATGCTACATGTATAAATATAAATGTATATACGTCATCTAGCTGAAATAAAACTAAATTTATAATGTACATTTACATGTATTATAAAAAAGACCCCAACATATATAAAGACAAATTCATCCAAAAAATTGAACATGATTTTGAAAAAAATGTACGTAAGTAATATGGCAATATATTTACAGGGGTCAATCTAGCACCATTTTACTACCGGTCATGTGTATAGTTTCCCCTCATGGAAATAATTCCCTCTAGTCTAATATCTATTAAAGATTTAAAAATTCTCCTCTAAAGATATTTGGACCAAAATATGATGGGTCAAATTCCCCTATATTTCTCTTACTTTTTCCCCTATCTTGAAAAAGGGTATATATAGTTTTCCCCAAAACCTATATTAACCCCTGATTTAACAATAGAAATTTAAGTCTATTTATCACATAAATGTATAATTATATAACCACTATTTAGTAATTATAAATTATTGATAGAAGAATCATTATAAAAGAAGTTGTAATTTAATGATTTGATTTATAGATATAAAAATATAATTGAAATTTAAGTGAAAATTAAACAGTTAAATAAATTAACTTATCATGTATTCCTTAAAGATGCCCCACCACTGACAAATAGTATTTTTTTCTCAATAAAAAATCAAGAGCAGGCAAACTAGTATTTTTCTTCAGTTACAAAAGTTACTTACTTTACACCATTGAAAATTAGTTTGATCTTCTAATTTTATTTAAAGATAAAAATATCAAAAATAACTTATTGTATCCCCAAAACATTCTGTGGCACTATGGTCTATATGGAATGAAGTACTGATTGTGCATGCACCAAAAGCAAAACAAATTATTTTATATTATATTTCTTGTGTTAATTAGACATATATGTACATGATTAAACACCAATTATTGTTTATGCTCTGTCGGCGATGAAGCATAAACAATAATTAAAGCATAATTATTTAAAATATTAGTTGTAAAGGAGGTTTCCTTTGATAATTTGATTACTATAATAGCGAAATTAATTAATATTTTTGATTTTATCTCGCATTTATTTACTGCAAACATTTATAATTTATTTATTTTGCATATAGTTACATATCTGAAGTAACAAAATTATATATATATTTGTAAAGATAATTCTGATTTCAATGTTAAAAAAATCTGTAATTAATAAAAGGTATTGTAATCTAAGAACATGTGCTTTTAACAGTTTAAGTGTTAAATTGATAACATAATATATATTTTGCTGTACATTAAAAATGCTGCACCCCCAACAGAGCATAATCGATACTCATCATTTTAACAATTATTGGTGTTTAATCATGTATATATATGTATAATTAACACAAAATACAATATAGATTAATTAAGTTTTACTTTTGGTGCATGCACAATCATTAGTTCATTCGAATTCCATATAGAATATAGTGCCACAGAATTTTTTCGGGATGCAATTAATTATTTTTAATATTTTTATATTGAAGTTAAATTATATTAGGTAGAAGCTCAAACTTTTCGATGGTGGTAATGGTATAAGTATTTTTATGTAAGAGACTTTTGTAACTGAAGAAAAATACTAAATCATCTGCTGATGTTTTTTGTCAGCGATGGAGCATCTTTAAGAGAAAACAAAATGGCAAACAAGTTTGGCCGAAAACCCCCCCAAAAAACAATCAAAATATAACAAATTTGTCAGCAAACATTTTTAAAGTATCTTGCAACAGAAATTGAAGCAATAGAAATGATTTTCTTTTGTTTTCCATTCTGATTGATGGTTGAGTTATTCCTATTTGCAATGGAAAAAAATAACAGCAAAAAATTAAATAAATTACTTGAAAACTACATTACAACAATTAAAATGTTATCAATTTATTAATAATGTGCATTAATTTTCAGAAAAAAATATTCTTTATTATAATTAAAATGGTACAGTAAATGTGTTCATTTATATATAACAATTATAATTAATTGATATCTTTGGTTATTAGATGTATTAATTTATAAATAAAAAAAATCTTCATTTTTCTTCTGATTCATAATTTTATTGTAATTTTCGTGCAGATTCATGTAGTTTCAAAACGTACGTTAAAAACATTCTAAATGATATTTAGAAGAAATGACTTTATAAATATCAATGCTCAACTGAAAAAACCTAGATTTAAGAATTGGTTAAAGATGCTCCACCTCTGAAAAATGGTATTTTTTCTCTATTAAAAACAGGAGCAGACAATTTGATATTTTTCTTCAGTTACAAAACTTCCTTACTTAACACCATTACGCAACCATTGAAAAGTTTGAGGTTCTAATTCTACTTCAAGAAAAAAATAATTAATTGCATCCCAAAAAAATTCCCTGACACTATATGTCCTATATGGAATAAAGCACTGATTGCGCATTCAGCAAAAGCAAAATATAAATTCTTTTATATCATTTTTTGTGTTAATTAGACATATATATACACGATTAAACACCAATTATTGTTAAAATGATGAGTATCGTTTAGGCTCTGTCGGTAGTGGAGCATCTTTAAAATCTAAATAATTTAAAAAGGCCACCAGACCCTTGGTTTTAGATAAAAGTTTCTCAGCAGTATTTTCTTACTAGATTATCTCCCCCTAGTTTGAAATTTAGAATCAGAACATGTACTGCAATGTTAACAAATGGGAGGGGTAGGTTGTGTTAAAATTAACTCATTCACTCCTGAAATTTCATAATGGACTGGTCTAGTTTTTGATATAGATGAGGCTAAATATGTCTTCAGGGGTGCATGAGTTGAGGGATTGACATCCTAAAATATTAAAAATCGGATTTAGCTGTTATTGCGTGGTCTCGCCCCAGATTGAATGTGGCAAACATTAATTATATATATATATATATATAGTTATGAGCATTATATGATACTGCTGGTGATTATTCCATCTGTATATAGGGAAACCTTTAGATTTTGTCTTGAGGTCTGTTGACTTTCTTTTTCTACTGGATCTACTAATTGGATTGGCAGTCTGAAGCTACTTTATAGATATAGAATTTAATAGTGGAGTTCATTGGTCTATAAATGTGATGTTAGATCATAAAGTAGCCTATAAATTAATTAAGCTTGCTAATTTAGCTTGTAGTGGTTGGTTGTAGGGATCTTTTATTTTCTCAGTCATTTGTTTGGTAATGACAAATGTGTCTCTATAAGCGCCCTCCCCATTTTTTTGAGGCCTTCATTTGGTGCATAATAACTAAAAACTATAGATTTGCAATATAAGTATACCAACGTGCCAATTTTTATCAAACGCCCTGGGCACATTGGGTCAAATACAAGTTTCCCAAAGTGCCATAGACATACATTAACAAATGAGAAAATAAATTTAAGTATATTTACTCCCTGAGGCCTTTTCATTAGCTTGATTGGTTGAGTACTATAAGTGAAATATTGTACATGTATACGTCTACTAATCCTGAAGTTCGGGGTTCAATTCCAAGCATTGATGGTGATGAAGATGTAATTGAATCAAAAGCTTTTGCATTGACATCTATATACAGAGACCTATGGGAAATATTTATCTTACATCTACTTACAAAGGCGTATCTTAATAACTCAAGAAAACTTGACATACGTCTAGAAAGATTGACTAATTTAAGCTAGTGATGGATTTAGAGATATAGACCAGTAATTCAAATGAACAGGGTTGTATTCCTGCTAATTATGTATATATATATAGTCAATATAAAGGCAGTGATCATTGTAATTTCATAAATCATGCATGTGCAGAATTATCTTGGCCTTTCTTTTTGTTCTTGAGTTATACGTACTTGCGTTTGCTCCTGTGAGGGAGGCTATGGGTTCTGTGACCTCTGACCAAAAAGACACACCATAGTATGAAAGCGGTAGTTTCTGCTCCTGCTTATAATAATTACCACTCTTTATAAAGGAAGTGGGGATGACTGGTTTGCCCGTTGTCAGTATAATGTGACAGGGTGGGGTGTGCTATTTGGTGTATAACAGTATGCTTCAGTGAGATAGCACTATAAAATGAACAAAAGTTCCACTATGACAAGGAGACACAATACTAACATACAGCAGTCTCCCAAGACATACAATCAGTTTCACATTGTATATAGGGAAGTCTGTCCTTAATATAAAGTCTGATCAAGGATTTATAAGTAAGAAGGATTTGCAACTTGGGATGTTGTACAAATATATACATCGTGAGCACTTTGGTGTTTGTGCAATGACCGTGATGTTGGACGAAGACTGATTTTCCTTTGATATTTGCCAGCGCAACCTTTGATGTAAGTGGCGGTTGCAAGGGTTACTATCTTACTTTCTAAAGCGGGCCATCATTTCATGATCTGTGATATTTTTTTAATGAAAATTTAAGACATTTGTTTTAAATCTTCCATCGTTAAACCAAGGACCAGACGTTGTGAACTTTATTAAGCTTTAAATTGGTGTTTCTTTTGACTAGATAAGACAACTATTTGTTGGGAAAAATGGTTTTTATTCCCAGTTCAGAGGCGTCTCATGTGGTATTTAGTAACTTGTGAAGAGACAGTGACAAATCTTCCTTCTCACTTATAAATCCTTTGTAGCCAAGATTTCTACTTTAGTCACATTTTGCGCTAGCGGTGTATCCAATTCTTTTTACCGAGGTGAAGAATTAATTTAATCATTTGTTCCTTCCAGTGATTTTACCCTGAGTTACCGGACACGAGATGATGAAGGACAGGAGATCTACCTCAGCATGCTGTCCGACTGGGACATGGACGCCGCCTTCCAGAGCGCATCCGACCCCTGTCTCCAACTCAAGGTTGACCTCAAACCGTTCGAGGAAGGTAAGTCATATATTCTGTGTGAAACCATCTTTGTGTAGATCACTGAATAAAGTTTCACATTCCAATTGGTATAAGAACTATAAAGACATTCTGCCATAGTGGTTTGAACATTTAATCAGTACAATAGTAGTAAATCTTGTTTATAAAAAATTACGAATTTCAAACATCAACCAAAAGACATAGTTACTGGGTATATAATTTGAAAATTGTGGATGATAAAAGATTCTATAATTTTGGCCATTAACATTTTAGTATGAATGAAAGTATATCTAACATATTTACAGATTCATTACAAGAAGTTAGTAGTCTAATCTATATTGAGGGAATTTACAGGTAATGAAATAAAATACAGAATGTACCAGGTAAAATGTATATTGTAGTAAATAAAATACAGAATGTACCAGGTATAATATATATTGTAGTAGAATATGTATGTTTTATGATATTAGGATTGGATGACTGGGATATCATTGCTCCAGTGGATGTTCCACAATACAAAGTGTCCAATTTGGTTGAGCGTAACTCGATCCTTGGAAACCTTACTGGGACGATATCGAACCAAGTAGGACGGACTGTATCACACATGCAACGTGTCATGGGTAGGTTCATATCCCTCCCTGAATCATGAAAATCACAAAGCTTTGACAACACTCGTGCTTTTCAGACACTGCTCCTTTTGTGGTATTGTTGTTCCTCCTCTACATGTGATATAACTTATCTTTGTGTCATCCTTCTGTTGATGTAGTTATAATTACTAGCTCTAATTAATGCTTTGATTCCTCAAGTGAGTTAGTTACTCCCCTTTATGAGATAGTTGCTCCCTGTCATGATTTAGTTACTTCCCCTTGAATTCGAATCCTTCCTGCTGTGATATGTAATTTAGACAATAATGTAGCCCCTCCCCTTTGATGTAGCCCCTAACCATCTGCAGTAGCCCCTCCCTTCTGTGAAGTAGCTCCTCTCTTCTGAAGTAGCCCTTCCCATTGATTTAGCTCCCAACACTTTCCCATTGATGAAGCTCCTTCCCTCTGAACTGTAGCCCCTCCCTTTTGTGAAGTAGCCCCTCCCCTTTGATGAAGCTCCTCCCCTTTGATGTAGCCCCTCCCTATTGAAGTTGCCCTTCCCTTCTGTGAAGAAGCCCTCCCCTTGGATGTAGATCCTTACCTTAGATGTAGCCCCTCCCAATTGAAGTTGCCCTTCCCTTCTGTGAAGTAGCCCCTCCCCTTTGATGTAGATCTCTTTGATGTAGCCCTCCCCATTGAAGTAGCCCTCCCTTCTGTGAAGTAGCCCCTCCCTTTGATGTAGTCCCCCCTTTGTGAAGTAGCCCCTCCCTTCTGTGAAGTAGCCCCTCCCCTTTGATGTAGTCCCTCTCCATTGAAGTAGCCCCTCCCTTCTGAAGTAGCCCCTCCCTTCTGCGAAGTAGCTCCTCCCCTTTGAAGTAGCTCCACCCTCTATGATGTGTATCATGTGTGATGTCTTTGCTCAATGTTGTTTGCTATACTTTGTGTATTTCCCCAGCTGACATGCCTGCCGTAAACACTGTAAAAGACTGGACACATAACGTGTACGAGTTATCACAGGAGCTCCACCTAGAGGACATTACACACACTGTAGCACGGGCTATAGAGCAGTACGCACACACCTACATACACACCTACACACACATGCATTCTAACATAGGTATACTTACACTGTACTGAAACATTATCAGGCGTGAACATTTGTATTTCCACAACATTAAGTTACATTTTACCACCACAATATAATGACATTACTATTGTATCATTTCAACATCACCTGGTATTTCATCATAATGACATGGTTATTTGATCACTTTATACAAATTGTGTCTTCTTTGAGCTCTATCTCTATACATTGTGACAAAACTTAATTACTGAATTTAAATTATGCAAGATATTTTGTATCTCCACAATTAAAATGTACATTGTAGCTATATGTGTAATGCTCATGTAACAATAGTTTTAATTTTATTGTTTCATCAACCTATTTATTAATGTTGAAGGTTTAACATTCTATTGAAAATATTTAAATTTGGAGGTCCTAACATCTCTAAAACTAGGAGCTTGATCATTCCTGTTTAGCAAATATTCTCATTTGATGTTTTACTTGTTTTGTTCAGGTCTGAGAAATGAAGATGAACAACGATATAGACCTTCAAAATCTCCAATGACCGACATGGAGTTTAGAAACTACTTGGACTCCTCGGGTCATATGATAAAACCAGAGGAGTTCCGAATCAGTATTTACCAGGGAGGAGTGGAACCATCTCTACGAAGGGTTGTGTGGCGCCATCTATTGAACATATTCCCGATTGGACTCTCAGGGAAGGAGCGTTTCGATTACATGAAGCGTAAAGAAAACGAGTACTATCAACTTCGAGACAAATGGCGTGACATCATCAGTTCTGGTGCAATGACCGAGGACATCCGATACATTACATCCATGGTGAAGAAGGACGTCCTAAGGACGGATAGGACACTCAAATATTTTGCTGGTGGGGACGACAGTAAGAACCTGTTGTCGTTATTCAACATTTTAGTGACGTACGCCATCACACATCCGGAAGTGTCCTACTGTCAGGGTATGAGTGACGTAGCCTCACCGCTTCTCGTCATCCAAAAGGACGAGGCTCAGGCTTATCTCTGCTTCTGTGGAATCATGAATAGAATGAAATCCAATTTCACGCTGAATGAGAATGCCATGAATCTAAAATTCAAACATTTAAGTGACATCCTACAACTACACGATCCGCCTCTTTATACGTATTTAAAAGACAACGATGCAGGTGACTTGTTTTTCTGTTACCGTTGGTTACTGCTAGAACTAAAGCGAGAGTTCCCATTCGAGGATGCCCTGTACATGCTTGAGGTGATGTGGAGCACCTTGCCCCCTATGTATCCCGAGAGTGAGCTCCCCTTGACTGACTTGGATTATTCTCTTTCGCTTTTATCCACATCGCCTTGCTCGCCTTCATTCTCAAAGAAGCCTAGTATTTATGAAAAATTCAAAAATATGAGACGACAAAAATCTACAAAGGTCAAAGAAACTAAAATACAGAATTCAGAGTTAGCATCAGGGGAGGAAACTGTGGATAATTCCGTAAACAATAATTCTGTTTTAGTGTCGAAAAATTTGACAAATATGGATAAAGCTTCCCCATTTGAGGAAGAAAAGACTATTGTTGGTGCCCAAGATTTTCCTTCTATGAAGGACTCTATGGTTGCTGATGCCCAAGCTAAATCATCATGCATTGACAAGTCTCTAGAAACAGAGATGGAGTCAAAGGTCAAGAAATTACATGACAGTGATAGTGAAGCTCAAACTAAAACTGACATTACTGTAGACCCAGAGGACGTGGAAAGTCAGAAAGAACAGCAAACTGATATTGGGTCATGTAAATCAGTTTTGAGTGCATCAGAATTGAGTAGTAGTGTACACGACGAGCGCCCTGCAGGCTCATTCTATAACGGCGATCTGACAAGCGAGACTCCAACAGACGGTACCGATAGTGAAGATGTGGAGACAATTTTCTCTAAAGACCTCGTACAACCGGAGGGCAGTGTAAACAATGACCCAAACTTTTGTCACACAACCTTGACCACTGACTACAAAGCAGACGGAACGGATGATGAATTGTGCAATGATGATGCAGACGAGGACCAAGATGATAGCGGACATTCCCAGTTTTATCTTTCACTTGATTCAACAGACGAGGGTCAGACCGAAGTGTCCTCTGCCGCCTCTGACAATAAAACTGTTAAAAAACCAGGTGAACGAGCAGGCTTTTTCCACAATGTTAAAGAATTCATTTCCATTCCCAAAAAGAGACCAACTGACATTCATATTCCGAAGGTCGTGGCTGGTTTTAAGGCTCCAGAGATATTACAGGCGCCAGAAACGAATGATAATCTCAAACAAGAGGATAAAGGTGACACTTCTCAAAAGTTTCATCTGAATAACGGGCTAATAAATGGGAAGAAGACATACCCAGGGAAGGCTGTTTTATCCCCTGTCTCCTGCACGCCACCTGTAGCAAACGGTGAAAGTGGCCCCAGTCCAGATGGGTGTTCAAGTTCTCTCCAGTTGAACGATTCTGGAATGAGTTTGTCAGATTGTGCTGAAACTGATGACAGTTCACTTGAGGTAATTAAACACAGCATTCCATCAATCCGACTGCCTCCCCCGGATGTTTTCGGGAATGGAAATCCGTTCTTGATGTTTGTGTGTCTCACTCTGCTGATGCAGCACCGTGAGGCTATTCTACAGAAACAGTTAGAGTATGACGAGATCGCCATGATGTTTGACAAGATGGTCAGGAAACATAATGTTCACAAGGTTCTCCATCAGGCCCGTGTGTTATACACCGATTATCTACAGACACAGAAAAAAATGGAGGAGTCGACAGACGACCACACTTTCAGTGTCTAGTGAGGGTTTATTTCTGAGACATAAACTACGATATGTTCAATATGTAGTGTAATACTGAAGAACATGTGTTCAATATGTAGTGTAATACTGAAGAACATGTGTTCAACATGTAGTGTAATACTGAAGAATGTGTTCAATATGTAGTGTAATACTGAAGAACATGTGTTCAACATGTAGTGTAATACTGGAGAACATGTGTTCAATATGTAACGTAATACTGAAGAACATGTGTTCCATATGTAGTATAATACAGGAGAACACGTGTTCAATATGTAACGTAATACTGAAGAACATGTGTTCCATATGTAGTATAATACAGGAGAACATGTGTTCAATATGTAGTATAAGACTGGAGAACATGTGTTCAATATGTAGTATAATACTGGAGAACATGTGTTCATATGTTCAATATGTAACGTAATACTGAAGAACATGTGTTCCATATGTAGTATAATACAGGAGAACATGTGTTCAATATGTAACGTAATACTGAAGAACATGTGTTCAATATGTAGTATAATACTGGAGAACATGTGTTCAATATGTAACGTAATACTGAAGAACATGTGTTCCATATGTAGTATAATACAGGAGAACATGTGTTCAATATGTAACGTAATACTGAAGAACATGTGTTCCATATGTAGTATAATACAGGAGAACATGTGTTCAATATGTAACGTAATACTGAAGAACATGTGTTCAATATGTAGTATAATACAGGAGAACATGTGTTCAATATGTAACGTAATACTGAAGAACATGTGTTCAATATGTAGTATAATACAGGAGAACATGTGATCAATATGTAACGTAATACTGAAGAACATGTGTTCCATATGTAGTGTAATATGATGAGTGTACCGCATGTTTAATGTGTAGTATATTACAGTTGACAGTGTGTTCATTGTGTAGTATTATTGACTTAAAACATGTGTTCTCTGTGTAGCATATTACTACAATGTGTCCATGGACCATGTACATGTATTTAAGCAGTGCAATACTGTATAACTCTATAACATGACATATTTGTGGGTGCTTCTGATGTCATTTGGAACTTTCAAGTGATTTCATGGGTAGAAATATTTTTGGTTCATACTTCTGACAATAATTTCGCTAATGTATTAAACAAACTTGTTGTTTTTATACACATGGTTCTAATGCAGCCACGGAAACCCTACAAACATTTGATGTTATACCGTACTTTGGACCATGTGGTCTATTTATAGTATACTATATATTGACATAGAACAGTTCATTGTAACAGTATAGTATATTACTATGGACCATGCTCAATGTGTAGGGTATTACAGAGAAAATGGTTGTGTTCAAGATTTAGAACATTAGACATTCAATGTTTACGAAGTTATAGAGGCATACGGTCATGTCTTCAGTATATAGTATCTGTCATTGTATATCTAAGAGTTATCCGCCCTTGTTGGTAGGTATTGACGGTGAAGTAAAGTGTTTATGGTCGTAACGTCATAGTTTTCAGAGGAACAATGTGAGTTTCGCGCACAAAATATTTGAAAGTAATGATGTCGCAATCAAAACCTTCCAGCAAGGGAGATAAGTCTGTAATACGCAAAGATGGAATATTACTATTCTGTGCTGTATTTGTTGCTAGGTACCGTTGTCCAGTGATTTGTTATGCCACTTTTATGCTTATAAAGCCACATGAACTGGACACATAGTTTTTGGTGGTTCTGAATCCTAATTCCAAGACAACAGAGTAAAATGTGTATTTATGTCGTCAGCACTTTGTAAACATACAAAATTAAGCAGTTATATTTCTTAAACGCTTTTTGCGCTAAAAAATTTGTATCAAAATATGATTGTGAAATTTGTATTGCCTATGATATATGTATATTGGTAATATTGTCTATATGAATCAACACGCCTCTATCTTGAGGTCAAAGTAAGTTTTTGTGCTAAAATGAGATCTAGACTCGGATTTTAAGTTTGAATACATCACATTTTACCCTATACAGTAATTAGGCAAAACTGCTGTTGGAGTTTTAACCAACATTTATGTAAATTTGGAGTTTTCCGAGGTATATGCAGTATTAAAATTAATTGATTTTTAATGTTAAAGTGAGGGCTCTGAGTTTTAAGATTTCAAAATAACATGGCTCATCTATTTACTTTCCTTTTTGGGGAAAGCTTTTGTAGTGCTAAAATACTGGATAGGTTGAATTGACAATGATTTCTGATATTTGTCAAACAATGGTTTATGGATTTAACCATAGAGAAGAAAATTGAAGGGAAGTTATAGGATGGTATTCCTAGAAGACTCTTTCAAGTTTCTTAGTCGTCACAAATTACGGTACCAGATTTAGCTTATTGATTAGGTCTTTGGATTTTGGATCAATAGATTTCAGAACATATATATATACAGTCATATCCACTGCCCGTAGAGAAATTGGCATATTGCATTGCTAAATTTTTTAATACTGGTACTTATTCCAAATTTGCATATTAGAGAGTTATCTACACTTGCGGCTAGGTATTGATTGTGACGTAATTTGTTTGGGAGCGTAACGTCATACGCTTAGGAGAAAACGACGTGAATTGCACTCACAAAATAATGACGTAACAATTGATACTTACCCGCAAGGGAGCTAACTCTGTAATATGCAAAGACTGAATATATGCATGTTCTTTTGGGTATTTCATTACATTTCATTTGAGAAGTCACAGGGAAAAGGGGTTTATAGATAATAGTCTTTTATAACTTGTTGGATGATCAACTGAAGTACATTGTATAAAGAAAACTGTGGAAAATTTATAAACCAGTGTTTTACTTCATCAGATACAGAACTATCAATTTATCAAGGACTACCAGAAAAAAAATCCTCTTTTAAAATAGTAGGTAATTTATTTGGTGCAGTGATATAATACAAAACAGAGAACATTTATTTGCTAATTTGCATTTTGATAAATAACTAGAATGGTCCTTAATAGTCTACTAAAACTCTAGGTTTGATTTAACAGCGAATATATATTAAGTCCCAAATACTGAAATGCATGCGCATTTATTTCATTGTAAACAATTAAGGGTATGAGATATATCATTTATATCTATGAACTGCATTGAAGAGAAATAGTGTACAGTTTTATGATTGTTAATTTCAAACAGTTAACAGTCAATTATTTGAACACATGCATCTTATTAAACTTAATATGACTTAAATGTATGTGCAATATGTGTTTATGACATGTATTATGACATTCTTAGTGCGCCATCAGTGTTGAAGTTCTGAAGGGCCATCAAGTAGTGATACTTTTTTGTGATAAATTGTTGTAGTCTTATTCAACCAGACTCTTGTGGGCTTCGCATGCTATGCCACACTGAGAATGTGTGGTATCAAGCATCTGGTTGAACAAGACTAGAAGTTGTTGCTGAATCTGTATACAAAATGACATTGTGTTAATTGCCATAAATATAATTTGTATGAATGAGATTTACTAACAATATTGTATTAATGTGTTCATTAGCTCTGTTTTAGGTTCATTACTGTATTCATCCCAATAAGCATCCCCATCCCTATAAGGCCCTTTCCCCCTTCTTTAAGTATGAATTTTTCTTACCTTGAAGTACCGTAAATGCAGACTTATAATATGTAAACTGTGAAGGTTTCTTTCTTTTTCAAATTAATTTACGGCTTACTTTGTGCAATCATTTTTTATGAAAGGCAAACCCAAATTTTGTTCAATTAAGCAACCCCTTATTTTTTTTTAAAAGTCTTTAAGAGTCCTGGATGCTTATTGGGTCGAATACGGTAGTCTTCACTTATAATGAGTGAAGTTCTTTATTAATGAAGACTTAGCTATATAATGTAATGACCTATAGCCTTAACAGTTTTAGTTATGTCATTGATCTAATATTACTGAATGGCAGATTATCTGCATAGGTAATGAAATTAACGATTTCTGTTTGAAAATTCAAAGAAAACACTCAAAAAATCTTGAAAATTATAACTATTTCATACAAGGAATTAAACTATTTGTGATCATGTAGTTCACAAAATAGTGACAATGTCTTTCCTATGAAAATAATCTGACATACAGTACATTGATTTTCAATAGGTATTTTTTGCTCAATTGTTATTGCTATATGTGTAGAATTATGGAAGAGATGATGAAATTATGACAAGAATTGTCTCAAAGCTTAATCAACTATGAATTCTGGGATCACATAATGTTGATATTGAAAACTAAGTATATACCCTTGTAGTTATATATACAAAGTTGCATATTACTTAATCTGAAAAACATGCAGCTTTTCCCTAATGCTGTACTTCACATCAATGTTAATGAAGTTTTTGGGTATTTCATTAATTTTTGAAAAAATTAAGGTACAATGTATTTAGAAAGAAAAATAAATGGACAGCCCGAGTTCAAGCAAGTTAAACAAATAAAACTACATAACCACTGAGAAGTTAAAATGGTTTTTAGGCAAGACAACTCACCTGATAAGGTAAAAACACTACTGTTTAACCGATTTGAGCAGTTCTAGACAAAAATTGCATTACTCTACGAGCAAGGGGCAGGGTTCGAAAGAAGTTCGACCACAAAGTGTAATGGCGGACAGCGAGTTTTGAACATCTTTGTCACAACCAAGGGCTTTTCAGGCATATCACAGTAAAACGACTGATCTAACCTTGAACAATATACAGAGACTGAATTGTCCCTTAAGGTACAATGTATTTAGAAAGAAAAATAAATGGACAGAGTTCAATTCTAGAGTTGTAGATTTAAACTGTTATATCTCTAACCCAGTGAAAGACAAGAGTTCTTTTCCGAAGTAGCGAGAGGTATTAGAGAAATTAATATCTTGAAGAGTTCGAGTTTCAAGACATCTGGTCAAGGTGAAGGTCATTGTGTTTGCTGTGAAATCATAAACCACCAACTTAAAATGTACTTTTCTGATAGTATTAATCAAAGGGCATTATACATTAATTAGAAATTATATTTAGAAGCAATGCTAAGGAGACATGGAATTTCTCATCATTTGTCAGACGAATGATTATAAGTTGTAAAATGTCAAATTTTAATGTGTCTAATAGTACAATGACAATGTTAAACTTATCTTATGCATGTCTTTCAGCGTTTTCAATATTGAAATCATCAAATTAAAACTAGAATGGTTTTGTTGTTGGAGGGTATTATTAATAGGGAAGTGGTTTTACAATTTAAAATGATGACATTATAGTCCATTTCAGTGGTATCTTCTTATCCCATACAAAATTGATTTATATATTCCATAGAATCATCATTACCTTGCGGAATATTTAAAGCACAAGGGCTTGGCACAAATTTCCTTCCAATGGCCTTTGAATGAAATCTTCACATGGGAGTGGAGGAGGGGGTAATATTCTTGCTGTTGCATTTAAGATCTCTTGATTACATGTAATTTTTCTCTTACCCATTAACGATCTTGTGTATCAAATATTGATCTGTACAATGCATGGTTGACACAAGATGATAGAAATGTTATTACCGGTGCCGTTGTGTTATTGTTCAGAATTCAACATTTTTCAAACATTGTTCAGAATGTGCAAAGATCTTTTAACTTGAGCAAGATAGAAAAATCTCATATTGCAGATATCACTGTCCAGGGCATTAGACAACTTCATTTTACTGATATTACCTGATGGATTACATGAATAAGTCTTTTAATTAACTATGTACATTTTCATGATTTGTTGCGATGTGAAATTGATCATCAATAGATTTATTGCGTAATTCATGAAATAACGATCCATGTTCAAGTAGTAGGACAACCATGTTGGTGGGAAAATACTGCTTCTAGAGGGACTTTGTCACATTGATTCATAGACAAATGACAGTTTAAATAATGATGTACTATACAAATTACCTGATTATGAAAGCTATAGGTACCTGAAGTGATGGTTACCAAAGACTATCAGTAGTACATCAGCTTTGGTTGCGGCACTGTGATTTATACCATGTATCGCTTTGTACAAATGTTGATGTGTAATTGAAATCATTAATCATCATCATTGTAGAAGAAATCTTCAATACGTAAGCTTCTAAAAGTCAGGATTAATTTTATTCCTCAAGTTAAATGTCTCACCAATAAGAACTTCCTTATTTTTTTTTAAATACCAGATATATAACCTGATCTGCTGTGTTTTTATTATACAGCTATATTGATTTAAGAATAACTTTTAAAATGGGAATTTTTCTCTTCCTGTGAAGTCCAGTTTTCTATCAAAATTTCCCCTATTTCAGATTCATTAGAGTTACTTCCCCTTCACTATGTCGGTACAGAGGCTATGGAAATAGTATTTCATCGAACGTTCCACTAAATCTTCAGACATCTTGGTTCTTGTTCAGTGCCAAATACAAACTTTAAACTGGTCAATGAGATTTTTTTTTAAATTATATAATTTTCAAATAATCATAGTTACTATTTTTGACATTGTATGCAATTTGTATCATGAAATCCATTGAGAATTTGAGAGAATGAAAACTATAATAAATCTTATTTCATTTTGTTTCGTTTTGGCATGTATTGTCAATAAAATTTTCTGTTGTTGCAATTCTTTGTGTTAACTGGTCTTTTTTAAGTGAAACATGGAATTAAAAACTCAAGAATCATAATAATGAGTTTATGACCTTCAGAACAAAGGTCAATGAGTTAATAGACCATATATTAGTGCAGAAAACCAGCTTTATTTCACAGCTACTAAATTTCACGATGATTAATTTTTCATGCACGGATAACATTACTGAATTAAAATTGCTTTCAATGTAACACATTAGCTATGACATAAAAAAAATTAAATTGCTGAGATAAACATTTGCGAATTTACCTTAATCGTGAAATTTGCGAATAAAAATAGCATGCGAAAGAAAGTTAGTTTACTGTAACCAGAACCTGATTGCAATTGGAGAGTCAAGGCATTAAAAATACAGAGAATTTTTATTATTTTTTAATTTTTTTAATCTATTATACAATAACACTATTCATACACATATAACTCAGAATGTGAATGTTGATATCGAGTTCGTCCACAGTCACAAAGCAAGCACTATCACTGAAGATTATTATAACGGCCACTTCCACTGGTTCTTTGGTGCCTGGCCTGCAAGTGGCTCCCATACCTTATTGTCCAACATCTGTCTCGACAATTTGAGTTCACGTTTAGCCTACAAAAGAAAACATGTAAAATACTAAATACATATATTAATCTGATAAATTAGAAAACCAATAAACTAAACTCAGGAGGAATAAAGGAACCTCAAACCTCAATCATCTTATCAACATCTGCATTGTTTCTATTACATAAACTAAACAACTTCATTGAGAACTAGAATGGTCGCCAGAGTGGATGACTAATACTCCCCACAGTACAAATTTTGTAATAAATCCATTAATAGGGGACATTGTAGAACCCTATTTAGTTTACTCAACTCCCCTTTATGTCAGGGTTCTGTTTTCCATATTTTATCAAAATCTGTCGAAGTTGTTTAGGAGGAGTTTGCCGCGTAAAGTTGTGTCTTTGTTGACAGACAGACGGACATCCCGATTCCACTATACCCCTCTTTAGCTTTGTTGCGGGAGGTATAATAAGGACAATATAGACTAAAATGACCAGGAATATCATTGTGTTCTCTAGTAGATTAGACTATTGAGAGAGAACAAGGATTAATAACATTGTAACTGAAGACAAACCTTTAGAATAGTTTTCTAGAGAATAATTTACCAGGGGTGTACAATTCCAATATAACAATGCACAGGATATTGTATAACTTTTAAGGGATTGAACTTTTGCTTACTAGCTATATATAGTCTTACGCTCAACCTATCAAGCTAAAGAGAAGTTCTCCATAGACAAGAAGTATATTCAGCAGGGTTTTACCTTCAAAGCACCCACTGTTGAAGTCTGTTGTAAAGAATATAGTTATATGTATAATAACTTTTTTTAAAAAGGGAGATAATTGCCTGTTAAAAAACAAATTTTGAAACAAGGAAGATAATTGCCTGCATAATATATCTTTTGAAACAGGAATTACAGTAGAAACTCGTTATCTCAAAATCACTTGACTCAAAATTCCCGTTGAGACAAATTAATTTTGAAGTTCCGGTTTTCCCCCTTCTTTGTATATGTATTTTAAGATCGGATGACTCAAAACTCTGATCGGGTCGAAGTCAATTTCTGGTCCCTAGAACCGATATTTAGTGGAAAAATTTATAACGAAAATATAACATGTATAGCTTATACAAACAATTGAAATTCTCATGTGGTTTGTCGTAACACGACTGGTTTACCTACACATATCATGATCGGTATACACAGGCCTATGGAACATACTACAACAATGAATTGTTTAATAATCCTCTCAAGTCTGGCTTCCTAATTAGTCTATATAATATAGCCTATACAAACAATTGAAATTCACATGTGGTTTGTCGTAACACGACTGGTTTACCTGCACATAATGCGATCGGTATACACAGGCCTATGGAACATACTACAACAATGAATTGTTTAATAATCCTCTCAAGTCTGGCTTCCTAATTAGTGTCACTTTACAATTGTGACTTACTTGTAGAATAGGAACGAGTAGCTGCAATATTGTAGCTCCAAAGACTTTTAGACAGAAACTGATGTCGTCTTTAGAGCTACAATTGGTGCCTATCACTGCTAATGGAGCAAAGTAATAATTATGCAAACCGTTATAAAACGTAATTTGCATTTCATCTTACTTGTTCGATATCGCTTACTTACTAGGCAATAAAACTGAACCACATAGATTATCAAATTCCCACCGAGGCATTATTTTTTACGTAATACATATGAAGGTCTTTCAGAAGGGGATTTTTACGGCAAGTCTGGAAATTGTGAATATGATGTCGTGTGAGGGGTACGGTAGATATTAAGAATGGTAGTTATGTTTGTTTTTGACAAAAATAATATGTAAATGCATGTATATGCCTAAAATAATTGGAAACCTACAAAAAAGTATAGAAAACTGTGCCCGAGTGATTTCCGGAGGCAGCGCTCCACTACGACACATAGGGACCAATTCGTACCCGGCCGAAAGGTATAGCAGGCCGGATATGTTTATTCGTTCTAAGATACGACACATGTTTACACAATCACACACAGCATGGCTCGATGAGCGTGACTGATCATGACCGGAAGCATGTTTGTGTAGGAATCATTAGGCTTGTATGAAATGTTGCTTGTGCAAAATAATTTAATAAACCCATATTGGTAAATGTATAACTTGTCGTTGCATACGTACTAGTAAATGAGTCGTACAATGTATTTCTGCCTTGGTATAGAATCTACTTTTGCTATGGACCGTTAAAAATACATTCTGATCAAACCTAATGACATTACATTTGAGTCAAATTCCGGATGAGTCGAATTATTTTCGTTGGTCCATTGCATTTCAAGATAATAAGTTTCGACGGTAATTACTTGTAGAATGACTTTTTTTTTTATTGAATAAGTGAGATAATTACCTGAAGAACAACCTCTTCAATCTGTCCATCATTTATCTGTTCCTCTAATTTCTGTAAATTTTGTTCCTGAAATGTTAAATAAATACAATTACTTCTTAGTATTTATAATGTCATAAGTTTTACTTTATTTTGTTCTATGTCTTATAAAGAGTTATGGTCATTTACAGACATCTCGGGTTTATGAGGCAGAGGAAAGCAGGAATATCTGGAGAACATCCACTGGCTTGGTCAGTTCCTGGCAACCGCATGCCTTAGATGGCTTTCTAACTCTCTAACCAGAGATGGAGGACCAGTGAAAATATGTTAGAGAACCTTAATCACTCGGCCACTATGGCTCCTTAATTTTAATATAATCCTTTTTTCTGCGCTTGGCTTTATCAAAGATATGTCAGTTTCACAAAGCCAACATTTATGCTTGATTTTCTATTCAGTTATTTTATTGTTACATCACCAGTCAAAGACTTTTTATCAAAATATATTATGTTTATTTTAACCACAGAGAACTATTTGATAATACATATCAATGTTTAACATGAAACACTAATTCTGCTACCAATAATGGCATTTTTAGATTTCTTTTAACATTTGCTTACACTTTTCACCAGATTTAGTCTTCCTTTGACAATAGATTCTGTGTTTTGTCTGTAGGCAGCGGTTTCTGGCATTTTTGCTACAGTTCTCAATATCTTGTCATATATTTGCATTAAATTCTACAAAATAATAAATCACAAGCAATCGTTAAAACATTTGTAATTTTACTTTGGAAGCATTTTTATTGAATATTAAACATCTTAATATGAACTTACCTTCACAGCATTTAAACTGAATCAATGTAAACATGTACATTATCATACTTTATACATATTTTAGAATTTCAAGAATAGAATAGATCGATTCAAACTATGGGCCCTGTAAATCTTATTATATTTCCACCAATTGAGGCAATTTGTTTATGATCGACATTATCAATTAATTGTCATTATCAATATATTATTTTTCCAAGTTTAATTTCAAAAATCATTAGGAACCAAACAAACACAGACCAAGCCTTTTTCATTTGCATATTGCTGGAGAACATGTTGATGAAAACCAATGTTTTTCTGGAAATTTTCCAACTTACCTCTCGTGCATATGGATTAACTGCTAGTCGGGTAAGACCCGTTGTCTGAAAAGTGGGAAAAAATTGTTTTAAGAATTTCATTGTTAACAGGTTACTGCGGAAAACAATATAGTATTGTCTGAGTAGATATATATATACAAGTTATCAGTGTCATTTGTTAAACTTAAGTTTCTCTGGTAACTACATACAACAACTTCATACAATGCAGGATTTAGCGATCCTAAAACGAAGTCATATTTACCGTTTATTAATCCGACCTTCTGGTGATTATGACATCACAAAAATCACGTCAAATAATGACGTCATAATCACTCGATGGTAAATAGTACTTTACCAACCTTGCTTTGGGATCTTGGAACCCCCAAACCCATTTTAAATTCTGCTACACTTCCACCACCCTTTCAAATGTATCTGCCCTCGAACACAAACCAACTCAGGTTCTCCCTCCATGGAAAGCCTTTATATTCAGTCTCAATCCTTCTTTCCCATTAAGGAAATTCAGTAAAATCTTGTTTATCTTGACATATAGTAATGTGATTTTCAATTATTTAAAGAATAATTGCAAAAGAAGAGTTTTCAGCTATTTCGGAGTATTTTTATAAAATTGTTTAACAAAACAACTTTCTGTTTTTCATTTCAAAAATCGTGCATTTAGGAACATGGAATGATTAACTGTTACTCAAATGCATGACAATTATCCATTTGCGGGGTTGTGCCCAACCTGATACATGCAAACTAAAAAGGTGCTATATAATTCCTCTCATGTCATGATGTGTTTGCACACCTACATAATTATTTGCTTCATCTTCGTCGGTGTCAACGAAAATGAAGAAGAAACATGGACAAGGTCATCGATCATTAGCACAAACATTCGTCATTCTGCATGTACTTATACTACTAATCAAAGACAGAAATGACACACACATTTCTTCCATTAATTTGATATTTTTCTTTCTTTCTTTATGCTGATTTACATGCTATATTTGCGATTTACCTTTTTCAGTGCCTCCTTAGCGGCCATTTTTACCGGAAGTTGTGTTATGAAAGTTTGCCCGAAGTCGAAATGAAACGGGTTTTTTGATTGGTTCATTTACAGTGTCCAATCGGGGGTCTCTAAAATGTTTCAGCAGTGGACTCCAAACTGTAGCGGGAGAGAGATAAGGATTTTGAAGATTTTCTGATACATTTGACTTTGTTCGGGATTAGCAACATCAACAAAAATATTTTTCATTCCATAAATATAGCCAAAATATTCATGATAAATGTAAAGTCAGTGTCCATTTTGAGAAATAGGCAATAAATCCATGCAACAGTAAATAATAAGTTAGGATATGTTACATATTTCACAATGATTGATGTCAAGAAAAAGAAAGCTCCTTTTTAGCAAGTTGGTAAGGATTTAAACCAGATTACCGTGATGGCAAATAAACCTAGCTTCTTGAAATGCTATCAAGAAGGATCTTTAGTTATCTTTCTTTCCACGGTATAATGTTGATTCAGATTTTTATTTTCATGGGCTTTTATTTTTTTCTTCAGAATGAAGACTTTAAGTATAACAAGATAGACATGAATACCACAAACTTTGAAATGACATATTTGAGGTAAGTGACTTTTTCACTATAACTTGACTAATTCAATGGCTTGCATATGTCACTTAAGTGTTAGTAATATAGCCAGAACAGCTTTTCATTTACAGGAAAATCATTGGGATGCCAAGACCAATCAGAACTCCTTAGGTATTTTCTCTTTTACAGAAAGTGCTGAAGGTTCCCGATTGATATCATGCATGACTTAACATCCATAGCCTTAAAACATTATGATGTGGATGTCATGACAAAATGGTGGCAATTAAGTCCTGCATTGGGATCTTGCAACACATTTTAATGTTGTAGTTATGTGACATATCATAGATATTTTATGAGTTTTTTTTTTTAAATTTTGCTTGCTAAGTCTTAACAAAAATACTATATAATAAAGAGACCCTAGCTTTCTTGCTTGTTGACAGTGGAAAAGTTAAATTAATGGATTGGAAGTAAAAATTCTTTGAAATTTGTTCGTATAGGGAACATACCCTGGTATAAAGACATCAATGGATATATTATATATTCATTGTGGAGCATGGACATAATGTTTATCATGATGAGGATTTGTTTAATCAGTCTTTTGAGCAATTTCCAAGTGTCAGGCTTTTAAAGGTAAATATATATGATGTGTTAATGAGAAGTATGCATCATTTACGTTTACATTGTTAAAATATTGCCAAAAAATGGATTGTTTTGGCTGGAGCTGAATACCCAGCGTTCTCGCTGACATGACACCGCAACTTCCGCGTAACTGGCTTGCCCAAACCAGCGTATGGCACATGTTAACATGTATTAACAACTCGATGGACTAACAAAAGAAAGACCGAATGTTGAATTTTAATGTCAATTTTAAGTGATATCTCTATCTAGATAAGGTTTATGAAACATTGGCGATTTCTTCCATGTATTTCCAGGTATATAAAGTACAAATATACATTGTTGGGGTGCTGCTTTGTGCACAATATTTCAGTACAAATTTTTTTATTTATTACTTAAAATGTTCATGTTAATTCATTATCTGTTGTAAAAGTCATTATAATGATCATAAATACAGTCTTTATTTCAAACATCTTTGTTGCAATATTCAAAATACCGTCATTTTTGGGGATCCCATTGTGCCAATTTGTCGACAAAAATCTTACTTTTACTTCGATCATTTGACGTGTTCGAACTGTGACTTGCTAAAGAATGATTTTTTTTTACTGAAAAAAAATGTGTGTTCGAACTATCCGTCGGTTCAAATTAACCAGGACATTAAAGTATATATATAAAGTTATTTAAAAATATCGAGCTGTTTGTTCTGCACTGTAACTGCATGGTGAAAGGTCATGTCACTACGCCGTCACATCTCTGTGATCACGACTGTCAGTATTGTTTATGGGGTGGGGCTTATGAAGTCAGACTCGACCAGTTGCCACGCGCATACTGTTATCCCATTCAATTTGTGCCTGAAGTGATCAAAGGAACTTCCTCTGTCTGTCTGGTTAGTACTAACCTACACTAAAGTGCCTTTCGAAGTAATCCCGCGTCGACAGTAAATTGATATACCTGTTATTGTAATTTCAGAGAATGCCTTTGATAATAACTTAAATTTTTGTGATGTGAAATATGATGGAGTGATACAGATCCCATGGGCCTCTTGTTTTTAACAGTTATAAATGAAAATGGAGTTAGATAAAATATATATACGGCAGTATGACATCCTGGTAACGGGAAGCAGTAGACTGAAAATGTTATAGTGATAAATCACCTGTGCCCTGTATGCACTTGGTACATGTATATGTCTGAACTTTTAGTGCTCAAAAAACCTCACACTAAACATTCAAGCTCCAAACTTACATATTGCTTAGTTAATTTGCATACATTAAAGAGACAATTGTTGCATTCTTATTAAAATTATACACTTTCAAATTAACATTGTTTTGCTGCTATTAAATCAGATTTAAAAAGTGAATGGAATTTTCTATCAATATGAATTATAAATGATGTAGATATTAATTTGCGGAGATAAACTTTTGAGAATTTGCTTTGGGGGGGGGGGGGGGGGGGGTCTAGGGGAGTAAAGGGGTCATGGGGTCATGCTTATGTGTAGTGTATTTTGGCCTTCAATTCAAGTTAAGGGCAGGTGTCGCATATCTCATTGAGTACGTAATAAATTTACGCTAACATTATGTACCCGGTAACAGGAGAGGAGAAAATGTAGCGACCAGACGGGGATTTGAACCCAGGACTTCCAAACACTAGCCGGATGCTGTACAGTTTGTCCTGGTGGATGATATAAATTGACCAAATTTGAATCTACTACAGTACCTATAGCAAGGCTAGCTGAATGGAAGAGAATTGAAGTTGATATTGACTGTACATGTTATTCTGTATTTGCATATTACAGGGGGCAGCAGTGGCCGAGTGGTTAAGATGCCTTGACAAATTATCACAAGCCATCGAGTTAGAATTCCAAGTGGGGTAGTTGTCAGGTATTGACCGCAGGTCGGTGGTTTTACTCCGGGTACTCCGACTTTCCTCCACCAAAAAACATGGCACCTCCTTAAATGACCCTCTAAGCCAACCTATTCGTAACTATCAACAAAAAGTTAAGTTAGATTCTAACCCGATATTGTTAGTATTTGTAGATGTAGTTGAAATTAAGTTATATCAAAGAATATTTATAATGATTTCTTAATAATTTTGGTACAGCAGTTGTTGAAAGTCGATACTTGTAAACATGCCTTCATTTCAAACTGGTCGCCATAGAAGTTATTATAATTTCTGAATAGAAGTCGGAAAGTTCATGATCCGTTCTCTGAAGAGTTCGGACAAACGTTACTTACTTATGGTAGTAACATGACGTTCTTGTCAAAGACGTTACAAAGAAGGCTAACTTCGGGTTGTTTGACTAAATGGGACCCACCAAGCGATGTTCAATATCTATTTGATTTTTATCAAAAGTTAACCGAATCATTATTGCTCATATTGACTTCGATTAACTCCTGTGTCTGCATGATTTACAACAGGATTTTTTTTCAAGATTCTTCTAAATTATGAAAAAGATAAGACATACGGATATTGGGACCTTAATTGGACGTGAAACAATTAAAACCTAACAAAGCATATTACTGAGTTATCTGTCCTTGTGGATAGGTATGGATTGTGAGTTATGTATTTTTGAGCGTAACATCATACTTTTCGGAGAAAACAATGAAAATTGTGCTCACAATATAACAATGTAAAAATTGATACCTTTCCACATAGGAGGTAACTCTGTAATATGAAAAAATGGAATTGGAAACGGAATACATGGTTTGATAGGATTGATCAGCGCAGGCCATTTAAGCCTTTTGCTCAAACATGATACATATTGTACATATATTTGCAAGTATGCATGTCACAATATTCAATTTTATTCATGAGTGCCCAGTGAGAAGTAAAAACTGATTGTATTAGCCTGATGTGTGAAATTTATTCGACCTACTTACAGTGTACTTGAGTTACACCAAGCATCAAGTGATGGTGAGATATGCAATCACTCAATAATTGATCAGTTTGTTGATTATTTGTGTGCCTATCATGAATTTCCCTCGACTGCCATGGAATCTTGGGGGTATTAGCTATTACAAGGTCTGTCAGCTTGAAAACTGTGATACAAAAAAAATTGTAACATACCGGTAATATATATATATAAATATATATACAATATATAGTAAAATGTATTCCACTATAGGCCTATATCTGTAAATAAGCCCCTCCCCCTACCTAGCTCTAATCCTTTTACTATATACATGAAGCAATAAGAACATTGAAAATATTATGTAGTAGGATTGGACTGGGTAGATCATCAGTGACCAGGTAGCTCAATGGTAGAGCATTCTGCTTAACTGTTTGAAGATCATGGGTTAAAATTCTGGTCTGGTCGCTTCATTTTCTCCTCTCCTGTTACAAAATTGGTGCCCAACAAAAATGGTGGTGGTATACGAGTCTTGTATGTCTTTGAGGGCAAAGACTTTGAGAAAGGAGGAAGGATTGTAGCGGGGTTGGGCTGGGTCAATCATCGGTGACCAGGTAGCTTAGCGATAGAGCATTTGGCTAGTGTCCCAGGTCCCGGGTTCAAATCCCTGTCTGGCCTCTCCTGTTACAAAAGCTAGTTTCTCCCTGACCATAGTATAGTATGTTGTGTATTTGTCTGAGAGTTTTATTTGCTTCAGGTTCCTATTAACAGTCAGGGTCATACAAGGATATGCCAAGCTTAGGATGTGGAGGAATGCTTGTGGCATTCTTGATATTTCAGCTGGGAGAGCTTTTTGATAAAAAAAACAACTGAATTTTTGTAAATTACATGTATCTGTAATCAACTAAATTATTTTAGACTGAAGACTGTGTCATGATTCTCTGTGGGCCTAATCGTGTTGCATTTGCTGTCTTCCTCTGTCCCAGTACACTTGTATGAATTGTGACATTTCTTTCATCATTTTATGGAATGAAATTTTAAATTTTAAAATCCCTGAAAGTGACTTCAGCCTATAATTGTTCTTGCATGAATAAGAAGGACTCAAAACACGAATTTAACATGATTATGACTTCTGAACTCTGTATTACATAAAACATTAGAACAGGGCTTTAATATTTCAATGTGAGGCCTGCTGGAAGGACAAGAAACATATTGTATTGTAAAGATGGTTTAATTTGATTTAAGTTGAAAAAAAAAAATTAATCATTTAACGGGATAAGATAGCAGCTGTTGTTATGTGTGCTTGCCTTGATGGCTTTGTCAGATGATGTATTTATCGGAAGTAAAATAGTGATTAAAGAAAGCTGTTAGGAATAATAGTTACGTAAAAATTGCGTCGTTGAATATGTATGAGTGTAAAGCGTGTGGTTACAGATTGACACCATGTCTCCTCAAAGACTCGCAAGCTTTTCTGCTAACTTAAAATCCACTCTAAAAATCAATATATAGAGAGAAAATCCTACTAAACGACACTAGTTTTAAGCTCACGATGAAAACAAATCGGATTGCGTTTCAGGAGGTGCTTGATGCTAAGTTCAAGTGATTAGCATTGACACTGGTATATTATGGTTTCAAAACTCAATGATTTTTTTTTTTTA
Source organism: Argopecten irradians (assembly GCF_041381155.1). Lineage (NCBI taxonomy): Eukaryota > Metazoa > Mollusca > Bivalvia > Pectinida > Pectinidae > Argopecten > Argopecten irradians. Next base: position 11,464,610 of record NC_091145.1, on the reverse strand, counting down.
AGTTATAAGCCAAAGTTTTCATATATATTGCCTAGTCACAGGATTAGAACTTAAGCCCGGTGGACTGAAGGCTTAATTACTTCAGTTCATGGATTGATAAACTACCAGAATTATGCTTATTACGGGTAAGATACTTCACCAATGACAAATGTTGGGTTTTTTTCTATCAAAAACAGCAGCAGAATTAGAAATTTTCTTCAGTTACAAAAGTTACTTAATTTACACCATTGAAATGTTTGAGCTTCTCATTTTAATTTTTCAAGATAAAAATATTAAAAATAATTAATTACATTCTGAAAAAACTATGTGGCTCTATAGTCTATATCCTATATGTGCTGATTGCGCATGCACCAAAAGCAAAATAAATTATTTCAAATGCTATTTTTTATGTCAATCAGACATATACATGATTAAACACTAATTATTGTTCAAATGATGATTAACGTTTATGCTCTCTCGGTGGTGGAGCATTTTCAACCTTTGGAAACCCCTGGTCTTGTTATCATGGGAAAAAGGACTACATTGTAGTGTTTTGTTTTAAACTAGAAGATTATTTTTCCGAAACATCTTGTGTTTTGCTCTTGTAAAAGAAGGGTTACCTGGTAAAAATTGTTTTTGTATGGTTAAAGAATATCAATTTTCTATTATAGTAGCAGGTATTTAGTGCCACTTCGCCTCTTTGAATGATAAATCAACTTTTATAGTGTGAATGTTATGGCAATGAACCTTGTAGTATACTAGAGTCACCCATAAACAATATGCAGTATAATGTCATTTTATCCTTAATTCAAAGTTCAAGGATCAACAATGTTGCAATGACTGTTGCAAACATTCAAAGTTTAAGATAAAAATGACTGCCAGTGGTCTCCTAAAACCTTTCAAGCCGTAAAAGGAAATATTATTAAACAAATGTCATTGCCCTTAGCAAATGTCTCGATTTCACTCTGTTTATTTTATTCAAAATGTAAGTTAATACTTTAAACCAACTGTCTTTCATGTATGATTTACTTTTGCAAATTTCATTAAGTTTGTAAAATTGCGAAAGTTTATATATGTGAATTAAATATGGTCTTTATAGACAGGTTTGCTTTCCCCCTTAACGATGGTCTTTATATACAGGTTTGTGTTTCCCTCAAAGATAGTCTTTATAGACAGGTTTGCTTTTCCCTTACAGGTAGTCTTTATAGACAGGTTTGTTTGCCTCCTTAATTGTGACTTTTAAAGAAAGTTTTGCTTTGTTCATTACAGGTGGTCTTTATAGACAGATTTGTTTTCCCCTTGCATGTGGTCTTTATAGACAGGTTTGTTTTTCCCTTACATGTGGTCTTTATAGAAAGGTTTGTTTTTCCCTTACATGTGGTCTTTATAGACAGGTTTGTTTTTCCCTTACATGTGGTCTTTATAGACAGGTTTGTTTTTCCTTTACATATGGTCTTTATAGAAAGGTTTGTTTTTTTGTTTTGATGTTTAGATGTCTTTATATAGTTTTTCCTTACAGGTGGTCTTTATAAACAGTTTGTTTTCCTTTCAAGGTGGTCTTATGAAGACAAACTTTTTCTTCCCATATAGGTTTGTTTTTTTGTGTTTTTCCCTTACATGTGGTCTTATTATAGACAGGTTTGTTTTTCCCTTACGATGTTGGTCTTTATAGAAAAGGTTTGTTTTTGTTCAATAGTTTACCTTACAGGTGTGTCTTATAGAAAGGAAATTTGTGAAGTCAAAAATTACATATTTCATCATGGTCTTTATAGACAGGTTTTAATGTTTTTTTTACCTTACATGTGGTCTTTATAGACAGGTTTGTTTTTTCCCTTACAGGTGGTTGTCTTTATAGAAAGTTAGGTTTGTTTTCCTTTACAGGTGGTTCTTTATAGACAAACTTGTTTTTTTACTTTTGTTTCCCATTACTAGGTGGTCTTTGTAGACAGGATTTTTTGTTTTTCCCTTACATGTGGTCTTTTTATAGACAGGTTTTGTTCTTCCCTTACAGGTGGTCTTTATAGACAGGTTTTGTTTTTCATCGCCTTACAGGTGGTCTTTATAGAAAGGTTTGTTTTTCCCTTACAAGTGTGTCTTTATAGAAAGGTTTGTTTTTCTGTACCTTACAGTGGTCTTTATTAGAAAGGTTTGTTTTTCCCTTACAGGTGGTCTTTATAGAAAGGTTTGTTTTTCCCTTACAGGTGGTCTTTATAGACAGGTTTGTTTCTTTCCCTATACATGGGTCTTTGTAGACAGGTTTGTTTTTCCCTTACAGATGGTCTTTATAGAAAGGTTTGTTTTTCCCTTACAGGTGGTCTTTATAGACAGGTTTGTTCTTCCCTTACAGGTGGTCTTTATAGAAAGGTTTGTTTTTCCCTTACTGGTGGTTATTATAGACAAACTTGTTTCTTCCCATACAGGTGGTCTTTATAGACAACAGGTTTGTTTTCCCTTACAGTGGTCTTTATAGACAGGTTTGTTTTTCCCTTACAGGTGGTCTTTATAGAAAGGTTTGTTTTTTTTTCCTTACGGTGGTGGTCTTTATAGACAGGTTTGTTCTTCCCTTACATGTGGTCTTTATAGACAGGTTTGTTTTTCCCTTACAGGTGGTCTTTATAAGAAAGGTTTGTTTTTCCCTTACAGGTGGTCTTTATAGAAAGGTTTGTTTTTCCCTTACAGGTGGTCTTTATAGAAAGGTTTGTTTTTCCCTTACATGTGGTCTTTATAGACAAGGTTTGTTTTTCCTTACAGGTGGTGTCTTTATATAGAAAAGGTTTGTTTTTCCCTTACAGATGTGGTCTTTATAGAAAGGTTTGTTTTTCCCTTACATGTGGGTCGTTTTAGACATTTCCCTTACATGTGGGTCTTTATAGACAGGTTTGTTCTTCCTTTACAGATGGTCTTTATAGAAAGGTTTGTTTTTCCCTTACATGTGGTCTTTATAGACAGGTTTGTTTTTCCTTTACAGATGGTCTTTATAGAAAGGTTTGTTTTTCCCTTACAGGTGGTCTTTATAGAAAGGTTTGTTTTTCCCTTACATGTGGTCGTTTAATAGACAGGTTTGTTTTTTTTCTTACAGTTGGTCTTTATAGAAAGGTTTGTTTTTTCCCCTAACATGTGGTCTTTATAGAAAGGTTTGTTTTTCCCTTACAGGTGGTCTTTATAGACAGGTTTGTTTTTCCCTTACAGGTGGTCTTTATAGAAAGGTTTGTTTTTCCCTTACAGGTGGTCTTTATAGAAAGGTTTGTTTTTCAGGTTTGTTCTTCCCTTACAGACGGTCTTTATAGAAAGGTTTGTTTTTCCCTTACAGGCGGTTATGATAGACAAACTCATTTTATGCAAGTTTGCTTTCCCCCTCACAGGTGGTCTTTATAGACAGGTTTGCTTTTCCCTTAAAGGTGGTGTTTATAGACAGGTTTGCAGCCGGATACATATGTTACACATGTGTATAACAGATGAAGATCATTACAATTTATATAGACTGAATTTCATTTTATCTATACAGTGAGTTTGTATTATCGGTCGTATTGCATGATGACTTATATTTCAACTTTAAAAGATGCGTTTGTTTTATTGATTCCTGCATTTCAAAAATCTATATGGAAGTTGCAGGGGAATTGAATGCTCAAGGAAAGTGATTAGAAATCTTGACTATTGAGCGAATGTGTGAGCGCTGTACAATGTGCTTAATCAATCACATACTGTGAATGAAAACTCATTCATTCTGGTTAACGCTGATTGATTTTTTACAATCTGGATCTCCATTAAACATTTATCTGGTAAATAATAGGGAACATTTACCTGGAGACCATTTACCTCGGTAAATAATAGAGAATATACATTTACTTGGTAAATAATGGAGAACATTTACCGGGGTCAATAATGGAGAACATTTACCTGGGTCAATAATGGAGAACATTTACCTGGGTAATAATATAGAACATTTACCTGGGTAAATGATATAGAACATTTACCTGGGTAAATAATGGAGAACGTTCACCTGGGTAAATAATAGAGAATATTTACTTGGTAAATAATTGAGAACATTTACCTGGATAAATGATAAAGAATATTTACCTGGGTAAATAATGGAGAATATTTACCTGGGTAAATAATATAGAACATTTACCTGGGTAAATAATGGAGAATATTTACCTGGGTAAATAATGGAGAATATTTACCTGGATAAATAATAAAGAATATTTACCTGGGTAAATAATATAAAACATTTACCTGGGTAAATAATGGAGAATATAAAAGGTAGTCTCAATTTCTGTTGTTTCTATACACAATGGACAAATATGTTAATCTTTTTAAAGAAAAAGATACACCTGGCAACCTAATGGTTCATATGCAAGACTTTCTACAACTAGTCTTTGATGCAACTCTGGTTGCAAGGCCAATATATAGGAAGGTGCCTGGAAATATTGTAGGTTGGTAGCTTTCTTCAAGACTCTGGCTTTACTCTTGACCATCTTCTCAAATCACCATTTATAAGTAGATAAAAGTACACAATCTATGAACAAACAAACTACCAGAGCCCCAGGATAAAAAGATATTATATAATGGTGACACATTTCCCATCGAGTTCTCAGGTTCATTAACACCTCCAATTAAACAGGTGCTTTCTCAATGGCTGGTCATGTACTATATATAAACCTAATACTTTCCATTTACATGATGCTCGTCAATATTTATAACGAGTCAATACAGGAGGACCAGTGTATATAGGGATCAATATTGGTAGATCGGTAACAAGTTGTACGCACGGAAGCAGCCTCCAATCAATAGCCTCCCATCATTGACAGTTGGTATTCATAATGTGGTCGGAGATCAATACTCTCGAACCACTCCAAGGAAGAACCACTGTAGCCTCTAACCCCTGTTACAAGTAAATGGAATCTGCTCATTGACAGCCACAGAACAAGTGGATTGGTCCGCCTAGAAGCACATGTTTGGCTGTAATTCCTGATTCAGCGTCAGCAAAGTCAGAAACCGGAACCACAGGTTGGAGTGAGATTACGGTGAGTGGATGTTTGTCATCAACCGTGAAGCGAGAAGCGTTCTAGTGCTATAGTATATATATATAATTAACCAGGATATAGAGAGATATATATGTATGTGTGTCGATGGTCATCAATGGTTTGGGATCTGGAGCATTGACGGTAAGATTGCATTTGTAGTTACTAAATATGAAAATTCAGAAAGCTTTCTGAGTGTGTAATTTATAAGCCCAATTCACATAGTATTGATATTTACTTCAGTATTATAAGGTATCAATGCTATGTATTAGAATGCTAATATGTAATGTAAAATTGATGGGGCTGAATACAATACATGTTTACAATCAATACCATGTGAAAGGGAATTGGAGAGGACTCTGGAGGGGGAGGCTTGCCAGGAGTGTTCAGAAAGCTTAATTAGTGGTGTCACTGGTGTATCTGGATACAGGTTGACGGTCCTGTATTAGAGTCCCAACTTAGATAATGTATTTTAGGTCACCTGAGACAAAGTCTCAAAGTGCCTATATTCTAATTGCCTTTTGTCTGTTGTTATGCATACTGTGTCCATTAACAATTTACATAATGAACTTCTTCTCCAAAGCTACTGAAGCAAATTTTATGGAATTTTGCAGAGATTTCTGAAAGCCAACTAAATATTTGTTCTGGTGACCTTTTATTTATGTACCTTATACATCAGGTCCTCATTGTTCAAAACAGACTTAAGTAAAATTTGACTTACTCAGTATCCACCTTTAAATTAGCGCCCCTCACCTCTTCTGGAGAAGCAGTTGAAGTTGTCTGTGACCCTCTTATCTGATTGATATAACAATCTTATTCCCTAATAAGCGCCCCTTTTGTTACAATTTTTAAGTACCCTGGATGCTATTATCAGTGAAAACAGTCTTTGTAAGTCAAACTTTTTTCACATAAGAAGAAAAAATTAACTTAGATAAGTAAATTAAGTAAATACATATTCACCATCCGGTTATTAATGTCTCAATGAACACTTTTCATCACAACGAGTATATGTGCATGTAGCTATATCATTCTCTGTGAATGAAATAACTTCATCGATGAAAAGTATTTTACAAGCTCTGCAAGCTATTTGTCTCCTGAAATCCGCTGTCAAGGTTTTGAGGTAGTATTTTGATCAGTCAATCCAAAAGTTCACCAGAATGTGACCCCTATAGTATACAGATTTTATCAAACCCATAAGGAAATAAAGTGAGAATAAGATCTACATTTTAATCAGAATGAATATTTAGCTTCATTTACTGTATTCGACCCAATAAGCGCCCTGGGATTTAAGAATTGGAAAAAAATGAAAAGGTTCTTATAAGACGAAATTGTTGCAAATCTATACAGTTTTGTGTAGTTATTGTCTATATATATGCCTGGGAAAGTGAAATAGAGGCCCCGAAAATGGGAAGGGGCTCTTACAAGGACATGGGGGCTTATTGGGTAGAATGTGGTAATATAAAAGGCCTCCATTCTTTATCCTCAATGCTGTAATTATGCTCAAAAATATCTGAGAGTAAGTCCATTTGTCTTCCCATATAATATCAATCTTAATAATACGAGCGCTAGCCCATGTCTGGTATAATAAGCCATTGAAGTCCCTCAATGTGCCACAAGCCTGATAATAAGCTTTAAGCTCTATGTGCCTTCTATTTTCATAACCTTCAATACACCCAGGAAAAAATGTAATCTTAAAGTATATAAATAGCGTAAGTCGCCATCAATTTGATCACCCCTGCATATAATATGTCAAACTGAAAGCTTGATTTATGTACAATATCGGTCATTAAATGATAATTGAGTTTGAATAGACAATGTTAGGTTATATTTAGTATCAGCTTCCAAGAGCCTTGCATATCTCAGGTATTATGGGAGTACTTTTAAACCAGTACTTGCCAACTTTCCCGATTCTGTCGGGAAAATTCCCGATTTACAGACTCCCTATCACGGTTTCCCGATCGTATTGTTCAAAAAGACAGTATTCTCCCGGGTTTTGAAAGCCATCTATCAAAACCCGTATAGAGCCCCTTTCGACCCCTGGCAGAGAGAACACTTGTCCGGTAAGCACATGTACAGTTAGGTGTCGCGTCTAATGTCCTGTTCACTGGACCCTAAAGATACCTGACACGTTCATTTGACTTGAGGTATAGAAACAACCCTCCGGCAAAAAAAAAAAAAAAAAAAAAAAAGAAAATAATAAACACATTAATTTTAATCCAAATTAGGCCTCTGATTATCTGGTAGGTCAAAGCAGTCATCTGTTTTGAGTTGGAAGGTCAGTATGGTTATTAAAACGCTTTTTTATTATGTGGCTTCCCAATCAAGTTCTTTGAAGTTAACCACTCACATACGGACAGTGAATTATGACGGGGGAATTTATGGACAGAGAAAACATAAACAATGCCGAATAGAACGGACTAGATCTGAAACAGACGTTGCTGGATCATCCTTATGGGAGACAGTGAGTTGTTTGTAATTGGAGATAAAAAGTGAGAACAGAGAACATGCGTTAATTTATTAACATTAATGAATGACCCGTGTGTATAACATTTAAAGGACTAACGATAGCAGTCCCTAAGCAATCAAGACAAGCAGTTAAGGTGCCAATCGTCATACAATCGTGTTGCTGGGACTGTTTTAATCATTTTAAATGCATTCAATTCTAAATTGATCAAAGAAAATTACGCATGTTTTCTTGTTTTTACTCGGAGTTGTTCCATCATTTTCTGTGATGTGAATCGGTTCACAAAGTCAGGACTAAACATTCATTAATTGGTATATGATAATAGATACATTGTATAAGCTTACTCTGGAATTTGATCTAAAATTTATGCAGTATTTATTTAAATACAATTTTCAAAAAAGAAATGAAATATTTGTAACATTAATATTGTACTATCAGCCATATTAACTCTTCACATGTATATGCATTTTACATTTAATGAAGAACATAACATTTTTAAATAAATTCTGATTCTTTATAATTTAAATTTTAATCAAGTTATGATATTTTTTATTCTGTCTTAAGTTTTCGCCTGCTTAATTTCTAAATTATATTTGGGCAGACTACTATTTTAGATAAAAAGAGAGTACATTTATATATATTTGCATATACACTGCATTAGATAGAAAAAAAAGAAACAAAAACTTTTCTTTATAATAATTAATATTATCTCCCCTTGATTTACGCAAAATTTTCAGCGCGCGCGATGCATGTTTTGGTTGGAGTCGTTCACGCACTTTCTCCCCCATGAGAATTTAAAAGTTGGCAAGTATGTTAAACCAAAGTGTGCATATGTCTGCATCAGTTTGTTCAGGCTGCCTTAGCCTCGCTTCTAGTATGACAGCCCCAGTCTGTCTGCTACAGTATAAGTTATAACGCCTGTCGTGTTACATACTAAATACCCATGGTGGTATAAGGATCTCTTGTGTGACTGTCTTTAAGGATGAAGTCTATGAGAAAAGAGTGTATCAGAAAAGGACTGGGTTGATCATTATTGACCAGGTAGCTTAATAAGTAATAAGTATCTGGGTAGTGTTCGGACGTCCTGGGTTCGAACCACAATTTACATTTTCTCCTCTGCAGTTCATTTTCACATTCATGACTACAAATTATTTGCCCTACATCCAAGATTGGTGTGGCTACAGACCTTAGATCATGGGTTGGAATACACTGCCAACCTTGGTTCTAAAAATCCTCTAAAATGAAAACTATGGATGGTGCATCCTGAACACCCCTGAAAATCCATAATGAACTGTTCCATCCTTTGAATCAGGAAGAGTTCAAATCCATCTTCAGGGTGAATGAGTTAAATGACCATAGCCTTTAAAAGGATAACAATATCAACCCAATTACCTGGGGAAGCATATTGAGTAATTTACAGCCTCGTCAGTAAGCCGACTTTGTATTAATGCAAATTATCCATTTACTGTTGCAATTGCAATTTTGTGATTGAAGAGAAATTGATCAGTGCATGATTCAATAAATAAATTGATAAAAAGTTAGGAAAAAAATTAATTGCTTCAAAATGATTAATTTATTAAAGTTTATAAAAGCGGTGATCACTTTTAGTTGCCTGGTATTACCTGATATGAACCATCAGGTGTGTTTATTTGTGTCACACCTGATTGATGTTGTTGTGCGACTGACCAAGCATACAAAATCAACAATGCAGATAGATGTATTGGTCGATATTTGTTATATTAAGGGGGAGGTTCTTTGTTATTATTGAAATGGTCAATAAATTTAAGTTTTTTTTTTTTTTTTTTTTTTACAGGAGATTGTGCTTACCATGAGAAATCAAAAGCATGATTGACATTTAGATACAGTTTTTGATAAACGAAAATGCTCAAAATATACCTGAAAATGTGCTTGTGACATATATATATAAGCTTCATTCTTCATTCAAGGTCACGGAGGTCAAATTTCCTAAAAAGCACAATAAGAGAATAAGTTGGCCTCCTGTTCTAGTTAAGACTGGAATAAGTAAATCTGAAATCTTTGGCATCAGCTGTTTGGCATGTTTGTAGGGGTATTGGGGTGAAGAAGATTTTGAGCAGGGGGTATAGATTATTCTCCTGGATGACAGTTCCATCTAAGTCTTTAAATCAATGTGTTTTTCGATTCCCAAACAGAGAGGGAGATTACTATACAGCAGGCCTATTATTCTGTTCAACAGAAATACACTCAAGGACAGGCCCAATAGAACTCTTGTTGAACAGACACACAGTTGTACAGAACAGATAATTTGTTAGCCTCAAGGACAGGCCCAATGGACCTCTTGTTTAACAGACACACAGTTGTACAGAGCAGATAATTTGTTAGCCTCAAGGACAGGCCCAATAGACCTCTTGTTTAACAGACACACAGTTGTACAGAGCAGACAATTTGTTAGCCTCAGGGACAGGCCCAATGGACCTCTTGTTAAACAGACACACAGTTGTACAGAGCAGACAATTTGTTAGCCTCAAGGACAGGCCCAATAGACCTCTTGTTTAACAGACACACAGTTGTACAGAGCAGAAAATTTGTTAGCCTCAAGGACAGGCCCAATGAACCTCTTGTTGAACAGACACACAGTTGTACAGAGCAGATAATTTGTTAGCCTCAAGGACAGGCCCAATGGACCTCTTGTTTAACAGACACACAGTTGTACAGAGCAGATAATTTGTTAGCCTCAAGAACAGGCCCAATGGACCTCTTGTTTAACAGACACACAGTACAGAGCAGATAATTTGTTAGCCTCAAGGACAGGCCCAATGGGCCTCTTGTTTAACAAACACAGTTGTACAGAGCAGATAATTTGTTACCCTCAAGGTCAGGCCCAATGGGCCTCTTGTTTAATAGACACACAGTAGTACAAAGCAGATAATTTGTTAGCCTTAAGGACAGGCCCAATGGACCTCTTGTTTAACAGACACACAGTTGTACAGAGCAGATAATTTGTTAGCCTCAAGGAGAGGCCCAATAGACCTCTTGTTTAACAGACACACAGTTGTACAGAGCAGATAATTTGTTAGCCTCAAGGATAGGCCCAATGGACCTCTTGTTTAACAGACACACAGTTTAACAGAGCAGATAATTTGTTAGCCTCAAGAACAGGCCCAATAGACCTCTTGTTGAACAGACACACAGTTGTACAGGGCAGATAATTTTTCAGCCTCAAGAACAGGCCCAATAGACATCTTGTTTAACAGACACAGTTGTACAAAGCAGATAATTTGTTAGCCTCTCCACTGTAACAATGATACATTGACAACACATCAGAGGCTGTTTTTGGAGCCTTGGGATTGCTTGACTAGTTTGTCGAATCGTTACTCTAATGTGATTGAATTCCGCTGGATTCTTCAATTTGTTTGGCTTCACCAGTAATGAACCTGTAAATTTGAGAGTGTTTAAATTTCCAATTTTTGCTGGTTAAAGCACTTAAAATAGGTCTTTTTTCAGGGAAATGTCAATCTGAAATGCAAAATCTTTGTGCAGTTTTAATCATCTTTATTTGCTATTTCTGTAGCACATTTAAAATACAGAGCACCCAAATGAACAATTAGGCTGTGTTTAGATCGTGGTTATGATTGCCTGGTAGATTAAATGCTCTACTTTCATGTACCTTTATGGTGCTAGTTTGATGTCCTAATTATCAACCAGGGTCATTGAAGGACATGTCAGGTGTAGATGTTGGAGGAAAGTTGGAGTACCTGGAGAAAAACCATCAACCTGCAGTTGTGTGTTGTTGAGGTGGATGAGGGGTGTGGAGTGACTGGACTGAGTCAACCATTGTTGACCAGATAGCTCAATTGGTAAAGCATCCAGCTATGTCCAGAGTAACACTCAGGTCGCTTGTAACATCTTTATCTCCCCTGTTACACGATAAAGATGGAGGACATCAAGTTTTTAGCTCTACAAGAAAGATCTCTTTGACTCTTTAGTTTTTAGCTCTACAAAAAAGATCTCTTTGACTCTTTAGTTTTAAGCTCTACAAGAAAGATCTCTTTGACTCTTTAGTTTTTAGCTCTACAAGAAAGATCTCTTTGACTCTTTAGTTTTTAGCTCTACAAGAAAGATCTCTTTGACTCTTTAGTTTTTAGCTCTACAAGAAAGATCTCTTTGACTCTTTAGTTTTTAGCTCTACAAGAAAGATCTCTTTGACTCTTTAGTTTTTAGCTCTACAAGAAAGATCTCTTTGACTCTTAAGTTTTTAGCTCTACAAGAAAGATCTACAAGAAGTATTTCTGTGACTCTTTTGTATTTAGTTCTACAAGATATATTTCTTTGACTTTTTAGTTTTTAGCTCTACAAGAAAGATCTCTTTGACTCTTTAGTTTTTAGCTCTACAAGAAAGATCTCTTTGACTTCTTTCTCAGGCACCTACAGAAAAAGACTACTAGTTATTGGATTGAGTACCTAGTACTTTTCTTGAGAATAGACGATGGGAACTATAGATCAACTTGATATGGCCATCCCGATCGATGGATATATAATGTATATACTTTATTGATTAAGAGTTTTGATGACCAGGAACAGACCGACAACCAAGATCGGTGCTTGTGCCTAATCAATATTTTGCTGGGTTTTTTCGATAGATTTTTACGTCAGCTATTTTAAGATGTATCTAATTGGAGAGATTCTCTGACCACGGCCTGGGATATTGAAATCTGCCTGCACTGATCCGAAAATCAATCAGAGTGGAAACTTGACCTGAAAGATTGTTGGGGACCATGTGTAGATGTGCATGCAGGTTTTTGTTTGTCGAAATTTGGGTTGCCATGGAAACCAGGTCACTATACACAGGTTTCAAAATTTGTCTGAACATCTCCTTCTAAACTACTACTGGATTGTCTTTGATTTCAATGAAACTTGGCAGTGATGTTTAGGACCATGTGTAGACATGCATGTATTTTTTTTTTTTTTTTTTTTCTTTATTTAATTTTGGTCCCCATAGTAATCGGACAACTTGTACATTTCCTGTGACCATGATATTTTTTCAAGAACAAGTCGGACACCTCTATTAATCAAATAAGAAGAAAAAGGGGGTATTAGTCAGTCATTGGCTTACAGTTTTAGTTCTATTGAAGATACCAATAAGTTGCCAATGGCAAGAGACCCGACCTTTGGTCGTAGCATGCTGGGATGAACAGTTACTAAAATTGTTCAAATGAATGACCTTGATCTTAATTCAATGTTACAGGGGTCAAATAGGCTTCATTCTTTCAATGACTTCTTGTCAATAACTACGAGTCCTAGATACTTTAGTGATGATTGTGGAGTAATTATCAAGCAAAATGTACAAATACAGTAAGCTACCTACAGTATCCTGGTGAAGTGAAAATGTACAATTGACTCCCAAGGATGAAATAATCTATGTTTTTTTTGTACCTACAGTTGTTATTGGATAGGGTATAGATAGTGAATAGTTTCTGATGTAGAGAAAAGGTGTTAGGAGATTGATCCAAGGTCAGATACTAAAGACTGTTGTGTTATATATATACCACAATTAGCTCTATATATATACCACAATTAGCTCACTAATTGTAATGACTTATATATATACCCTAGGTGTTAATTGTCCTAATATTTATAGTGCTGTAACGAGGTGACAGACACATCACTATATAGATCGTTCTGAGAACAGATGGGGACAATCATGTAATCATTGTACATAGAATAAAAAAGACACATTGACACAGTTAGAATCACTCAGAGTTCCTGCTGGATGTATCATAAATAGGTTTGTTTTCAGATAAAATGAGGTCCCTCTGAATTATTTGAATGGGCTAAGCTAGCGCCATAAAAAGTGGGGTCCTTTTCATTTCTTTTTTAAAAAAGGTATGGAGACAACGTAAATGCAAACACTTTGTACAAAAACCGAAGAATATATATTTGAAAAATAAACAAAGAGAAAAACAACAAAATGATTAAGTTGAGGAACGAAATTTATGTAAGGAGCAAGTGAGGTATGATGGTGGTCAAATTAAGTAGTACAGAATTACTGTGTTTATATGTCAGACAACTGTGGTGGCTATGTGGCTAAATAACATTTGAGATTTGGTGGCTAAGTGGTTAAAGTGCCTGATATTCTACCTGCGCGCCTTTGGTGGGCAAGTGTTTATGGAGTCGGACAACTTTTACATCTGAGCTGTGGTGGCAAAAAAAATTATTATAATGTAGTTCAACATTATCAGGTATTAAACATACTGGTCTATGGTTTTGCTTCAGGTACTTTGGCTTTACTTTACCTCCTTAAACTTGGACATCGATCTCCTTTGATGACCCTGAATGTATGACAAAATGCTACTGCTAGCCTTTAAAGAGCCAATCTATGTTAGTGAGAATGCAACATCAATAAAGAAAATTTAAATTCATCCTAACCAATCGAAATAAGGCGAGCGGTACAGTCCCATTGAGTATACTACTATATTGAACCTAACTGTAAATTACATGTAATATCTATCGATGGAAATGATTAATCCTGCAGAACATGCGAACATACATAGCTCCAGTCAGTCAGAGGATCATACCTATAAACTATAGGACAACACAGACAGACACTATTTGAATAATTAATTACTGGAAATCTAATCAATATAGAGATGAATGCCATATATCAGGCCAACTATATGACACATTTATATTATTGTATATATATGATGTATAGTATAATGATATTGCATGTGTTGTTAAGGACATGGATATTGATGCTGTTTGTGTAAAACTGTCTGGTTTATTAAGCCCTCTTTGTTTAATCAAGGTCTGTGGAGTCATTGATTCCTGTGGGTGTTTGTAATCTGTATCACACAGATGTTTGCCATTGTAATCCGTGTCAGAGAGCTGTTTAAAATCTATCAGTGAGAAGTTTGTTAATCTGAATCATGTCAGTGTTTGAAATCTATATAAGAGAGATGTTTGTAATCCGTGTGGGATAGTGGTTTCAAATCTATCACGGAGATGTTGGTAATCTGAATCATGTCAATGTTTGTAATCGTAGAACATAATCATCACAGAACTCAAAACCAAAAGGAATTTGGATCAGATTTGCCGAAAACCATTTTATTTTAAATGATCTTGATGCAATTTTTGCGTAATTTCGCGAAATAGCTCAAATGGGAAATTGTATTTCAAATGTTTTGCAATGAATTGTAAAAACTGTATATATACCGTATTCGACACAATAAGCGCCAAGGTTACTGAAGCAACTCAGGGGGCCCTTAATAGAAATAGTTTTGGACTTGCCTTTCATAAGATTACTCTACAAATGAAGCCATAAATCAATTCACAAAAGAAATAGGTAAGAAAACCATCAAAGTGTTCATATTTTCAGTCTGCATTTAATTCAAATTACATGTGAATGAAATTGAAGCCTAAAAAATAAGAGGGACGCTTATAGGGATGGAGGCGCTTATTAGGTCGAAATTGCAAAATTGTCAATAAAAACTCTTTATTGTGAAGTTATGTTTTCATGCAAATTTGTTGAAAGTAACAAAAAACACAAAATATTGTACATAAAGGATTATAAAGTTGTTTACTCTTGTAAAAATGTCTCGATTTCATGGCACTTAAAAAGACACCAAGATGGTCAAATATAAGATCAGTATGAATAATTCTAACACTGTAGTCCTCAATTTGTCTGTGTGAGTTTGAAATCCACATATCATTCCATTTTTGCATATTACAGAGTTATCTGCCCTTGTGGTAGGTATTGATTGTGTGTTTGTGAGCATAATGTCATTCTTTTCAGAGAAAACTCCATGAATTGTGCTCACAAAACAATGATGTCTCAATTGATACCTACTTGCATGAGAGCTAGCTCTGTAACATACAAAGACGGAATGAATGGGTATGCTAACTTATTTTTAGCATGTAGTTGAATTTCATATAATTCGTGAATTAAAGAAATCATGAAATTCATTTGCTGTGAAAACGAGTCAAACAGGTTGAATTTAAATTGCCTTTAAAAATAGTTAGGTATGAAACCATAAAATTAAGTCTCTGTGAAAATAAGAAAATTGTTTGCAGTAATTAGGGCTCCAATTGATAGGGGTCTTTGAAAAAATTTTATGAACCTTTTCAATGTTTAGATAAAAAAGTTGATAAAAACTTTAAAAAGTTTAGTCATAGTTTCCACTAAGTATATTTTTTAAATTGAAATAACTGAAATAGGTAGCGTTATTTTTCTTCATAATTAATTTGACATATGACACATGGGCGTGGTGTGTAGGGATCGAGGGTAAACAAAAACCACCAATTACAAAGAGAATAAGCTCCCTCATATTAATTGAGGATAGGACAAAAGTCTCTACCATATATGTGACATTGTTCATCATCATCATCATAATCATTATCATCAGTCCCTGAAGCTGTCTACTCAGCATTTTATGAAATATGGAGGGATTTTGGTCCTAGGGACTGATGTCCTAGGGAGCTTTTGGTCCTAGGGACTTATGTCCTAAGGGGCCTTTGTCCTAGACACTTATGTCCTAAAGGGCTTTAGTCATAGGGACTTATGTCCTAAAGGGCTTTAGTCATAGGGACTTATGTCCTAAAGGGCTTTAGTTGTAGGGACTTATGTCCTAAGGGGCCTTTGTCCTAGGGACTTATGTCCTTAGGGGCTTTTGTCCTAGGGACTTATATCCTTAGGGGCTTTTGTCCTAGGGACTTATATCCTAAGGGGCTTTTGTCTGTGGGGAGTGTTGGGGAAAACTTTTGCCTGTACCCTACCACGTCCACATCCCACATCTACCCCTCTAAAATAAACTGTGATGTTTACTAATAACCAAGTTAAGATGTCCAGACGTCTTTTCTCCTGGAGACCTTCCATGTCATTAGCTTCTCTTTAATATCTTGCTTCAGCAGACATCGGGGTACAATAAAAAATGATAAAAATTATGCCTCACGGACCGTAGGAAATTGATTTGCAAACCAGGCAGAATTAGCTGCAGGATTCTGATAATAAAATCCTCCTTGCCAAGGCCGCCTAACCCTTTTGGTACCATCATGGCTGTCTTTGTAATCCAATGTGACAATTTTTGTGTGTGATATAATTTAGGTGACGCGGTTACCTTGTTCTGATTAGATTAATGATTGGACGTAAAATTAATTGATACACAAGGTAATTCTAACGACCATTTGGCTTGAGGAGTGATGTTTTTGTGTTTTTGTTTGTCCTGTCATGAAATGAAAAGGTAGGGGAAATTAACTGGATAAGGTGGGAGTTAGATTTACTGAAATTTAATGATATAAAAGTTGATATTAGTTGTTTTGCTGTATGCTTTGAGATACCGTACTTTTAATTAAGACTGAATATCAAGATAATGTCCAGTAATAACAATCTGATCAGATTTATATTACTCAAAATAGAGCAAATATGTTGCAATATCTACCCAAGAAGACAAATATGGAGTCTCCCAAATCTTTGGCTGGAACAGTTCATTGTGAATTATAGGGATGAAAATGAGATAAGCTAGCTTTTTATATAAAGGATTGTCAAAGAAATAAAATTAATGATGTGTTTCAACGCCCTCCTGGAAGCTCCAAGGTTTTGCTCCAACCAAATCAGAATATTTTCATTGATAATTTTCTGTGGTTTTAATATCAAGCTATATTGATATTTTAGGCTTATGCTGCTTTCTAAATATATCTCCATGTAATTGATTTGTAAGAAACCAGATATTTTATTCCAGGAAAAATCATGTATTTCTTTCTAATAAAAAGACGACTCTTCCAATACATTTTTTGATAAGACCATACAATTATTGGTGTTCACTTCTACAGGTCTTGGCACATTGTCAGAGCTCATGGGAAACCGACTTCTGCCACGGATATCTTGTGTTTTTGTCCTGATCAATAGATACTGACTATATGGAACATTACCAGACATTCTCTGATAGAGTCGTGCAGGAATCCCACGTCTGACGTTTGATGGACGAATCCGTTATATTCACTAGACTGGCCTAATCGTGGAATTGAATTTTTTGCTTTTTATGTTCTCGGATAGCTTTTTGTTGACCAGGGTTGTTCATGTTGGTTTTTTTTTTTTTTTTTTTAAATTTATTTTTGGCCTTTTTGCATCCAAGTAGTAAATTCATATTACAATATACAATTGTTCAATTTTGTCTGCATTGCAATCCTTTTTGCCAAGTTCTGAATGCAACAGGTCTGCATGTTCTCGTCAAAGATCACAATCCGAAAATTTGAATTTTACCAGCACACGTCATATTTTCATTGATTCATATATAGTTGTCTATTTGGTGAAGGATTTCAATGGTATAGTCGGTTGTTGGTGATCAGGGAGTTCAATCAGTAGACCATCTGGATAATAGTGTCTGATCACACAAGGTCCTGGGTTCGAATCCGGGCTGTACATTATTCCACTTCTATATCTGGTGCCTGTGACCAAAACCTGTTTCAAACATTGGGGGAAGGCTTAGCAGGGAGATATATCTGTATCTAGATAGTGAGTTGAGTCCTTGAGACAATTAAAATAGGAAAGGAAGAGTAAAATGTTTCTGCATGATGTTTTGATTGTCATGGAGACCAGGTGGCTCAATCAGTTAACTGTTTTCTTGTGTTCAGAGGTTTGGGCTCAAACCTCTTGTCTGCACATGCATTTGTTGCTCCTTTTATTAAACATATCAGTCAGTTTATGATCATGATGTTTGCTCTAAAGATAATAATACTGTACATTAGAAGGATGATCGATTAGCAGATTTTTTATAGATTTGGGGTTTTAAGGAGAGAAGTATGAAGGCACAACATTGATTTTCATTCTGTTGCACAGTTTGACTGAACGGTAAATCAATAAACTGTTAGATTATGAAACTATTTACAGTTCACACTATCTACAGGAATTTCTCATCCCTACAAATTTGGAAAGAATTATATTCTGAAATAAGATGTTTATTAGAGCTGTCAAATCAAGACTGTGAGCTTTGTCAGTTATATAAGATCAAAGGTTATAAGGCTTTAACTAAACAGAGCTGTGGTGGTCACCTGGTAAAGATGTCCCCATTTAAGCTCTCCATGTAGCTCTCTGGATCTCCATATCAAATCCCATATGGGGTAGTAATGCCAGGTATGGAATACTGGTTGGTGTGTTTTCTCCATGTACTCTAGCTTTTCTCCATGGAATTCCTATGTATGTCCTTGACTAATTGATAGGATGCATGTTAAACCAAATAAATCAAACTTAATTAATTAATGTTAATAATTTTCTTTATATATGAGATTTCATCATTTGAGAAGATGAATTTGAATCCGTAAAGCCCTTGTATTGTTGTTAATCCCCCACCAACGAAGTTGGCGGGGGGGGGGATATACACAATGGGTTCCGTCCGTCAGTCTGTCTCTCCGTCCCTCTGTCCGTCCGTACGAATGGTTTCCGGAGCATAACTCTAAACCAGTAGAGGATATTTTCACGAAACTTCATAGACACATTCTTTTTATGGTTCTAGTAGTACCTTTTGCTATTTTTAGGTTTTCCATTTTTTTGCACTTTTCCGTTACCATGGAAAACATTGCTGAAAATATTCATGTTAACTGTTACTTTGCAAAACTCCACCCATCTTTGTGTATATAGTCTTATATAAATATCAAGGCTGTATACCTGATTCAAACAATTGCAGCCCCGCTCTACTTGAATTATACTCCATCTTTCTTTAGTAGGCTCTACTTCATTTTTAGCTCACCTTTGCCGAAGGGCCGGTGAGCTTATGTCATGGCGCGTGGCGTCCCGTAGTTCCGGCGTCCGTCCGTCCGTCGCGTACTCGTCCTCTCGTCCGTCCGATCTAGCCAACGTCAACATTCTATACCGCTATTCGCCTCACCTGCTAGCAGTTCTCAGCGCTATCATGGCTGTTATCAGACATCCACACACGTTACACAGAGAGATCCCTACCGACCATCACTAACCTTGGCGGCGCGGGGAATAAGGGTTACCTGTCGATATAGTTAAATGTTTTTGTACTTTGCGTGCACACTCTCCGCCGGCGACGGCCCTGGACGGAGAACTCCCGAGCGCGCGGGCAACCATAAAACGATCGCGGCACCCTACATCTCCGACCCGGCGCAAATTCCGTCTCTCTCTCGCACGCTATCTAGCCCTCACTATACCGCACGCTTCTCGCGCATGGATTCGATACCTCCCCTCATCTTGACACAAACACCTCACATTGGCGCGGGACGGGGACACGCTCACACTGCTCTCCTCAATCTGCCGGCTCGCGGCACCACTCTCGACCCACGGGGGGCAGGAGGGTGTCGGGCGTCAAACGCATGTTGGGTTCCGGGCCCAAGAATAGGGGTATAGAGGTAAATCCTTGCCCTATATAACGCTACTATAGTCATAGAGTTTCTGCATGGATTCCGAAGCAACCAAAATTTGGCCACAAAACAACCTTTGGGGGGAAGGGGTACAGAAAAAGAGACGTATAAGATTTGCTATTAGCTCTGACCCCCGGAAGGGCTGGTAGGGTTCGGGGATCCCCCATAGGGTTAAATAGATGGTAAATCTACTTAATCGCTACTATGTCCTAGTGTTTCGGCAGTTGAGATTGTAACCAAAAGCAGCCACAAAACATCCTGTCGGGGGATAGGGGAACTGGAGCTTGTATATATTTGGCTCTGATGATGCATGCAACGCCTCTAGGTACCCCGAGCCAGGCAGGGGAGCGGAAGAATATTGGATCAAGTAGAGTAACCACCATCACCACTCCCCACACTCCTCATCCTAAAGTCTTGCGCGTAAAATCCAGATCCCCCCGGAGAAATACCCTCTCCTATCATTGCAAAGAACTTTCGTCTTAGCAGTCGCCTGCTACTGGATATGGATCGTGGAACCCACTTGCTTGGACATATCAAACATCCCACTTTGGGGGCCAAGGGGAAACAGAAACTTGTATAAAAGATTTGGCTTTCTGAGATTATTAAAATTTGGCTATGATCCCACCCGAATGGACGGTCGAGGAATGGTTGCGGGGGGCAACCCAAAAGCGGGAAATAGAGGTAAATCCTTTAAAAAATCGCTACATTGTTCTACGAGTTTGGCATGGAAATGTACCAAAAATCAGCACAAACATCCTTGGGGGATAGGGGAAACAGTAACTTGTATAAATTTTGGACTCCTCTGATCACCCTAGGGGCGGGAGGGGCGGGGCCCAATAGGGTGAAATAGAGGTAAATCCTTTAAATCGTCTACTAGTCATACGAGTTCTGCAGGGATGTGGAACGCAAAATTGGGCCACAAACATCCTTTGGGGGGAAGTGGGAACAGAACTTGTTATAAATTTCTGGACTCTGGCCCCCCCGGGGGCCTGGAGGGGCGGGGCGGCCAACCCCAATATGGGGAAATAGAGGTAAATCCTTTAAATCGCTACTAGTCACAGAGTTCTGCATGGAATGTAAACCAAATTTGGCAGAAACATCCTCGAGAGAATAAGAACTGTAGTTTGTATAAAATTTGGCTCTGTGGTCCGGGCGCGGCAGGAGGGGCGGGCCCAATAGGGGAAATAAAAGTGTAAAAATTCTTTAAATCGCTATAGAGTCATTGAGTTCTGTATGGGTATTGTAACCACAATTCGGCCACACAACATCCTTGGGGGAAGGGGAACAGAACTTGTATAAGTTTTGGCTCTGGCCCCCAAGGGCCCAATAGTGGAAATAGAGGGTAAATCCTATAAATCGCTACTTGTCTTAGAGTTTTTGCTTGGATTGTGACCAAATTTGGACACAAACATCCTTGGGGGAAGGGGAACAGAACTTGTATAAATTTTGGCCTCTGACCCCCGGGGGGGCAGGGAAGGGGTGGGGCCTAATAGGGGATTTAGAGGTTAATATTTAAAATTCCTTCAGAAAAGAAACAAGGAACCTGTATTCAAGAACATTTACTTGGCATTACAAACCAGAACTAGTGAGCAGAATACAGGCCCTCCTCTTGTTTGTTTTTTTCATACACATAAGTCTCCACGATCAAACTTACTTCAGCTTTGATATCTCCATTGGCGGGGGATCTGAATGACTATGTCCTTGTTGTAAACCATTTTCGCACTTTCAAAAATAAGGTACAAATATAAGCAAGTGGATAGGACTGTTATGTACAAGGACTTCTCCTCCTAAGATGGAAATAAGAATTTACAGATCGACATTCAGGTGTCAGCATGCAACCTAACACCCTCAGGCCCTTCTTGTCTTTGTTAGAATATGGCTTCAAGATTCAATTGCAGAATATCACAAAAAAAAAAAAAACCAAAGCTGTCAATAACAGCTAATAGCCTACGGTCAACATTTCCTTTAAATTTCTGCTAGGCATAATGTAAAAAAGTACTGAATGGATGACCCCAAAATTGCCCAAAGACATCCTTTGGGGAAGAGGAATCAATTTTTATAAGGCAAGACTCTGACGTCCTGGGGCCAGAGCTAATTGTGGGTGGGACCCTGAATAGGGGAATACAGAGCTGCAATTTCTTTAAATTGCTTCTTATCATAAAAATGTGATCACCTTTGATCAGACATATCTTTCGGAGAAGACACCGATCTCCCACCCCCAGAATCACGGGTTCTACATTGAAAAAACCTTTATTCAATATATATATATAATTTGCTGACACTAATTTGACTGACAGTTTTTAAAGTATAGAACTCAAACAGGTTCATCAAGAGTCCTGACTGAATACTTTATGATCATCATCTAAAGTGTAAACAAATATATGTGTGGGAGAGATCAGATTGCCAGTGATGGTTGATATTGTTCAGGGATTTCGAGACACTTGTCCAGATCTTCCGAGTGAGCGATGGCTGTGACATTACCGACCACCGATCATCAATAAATCGTCTGTAGGTACGCCGATTCCTTAGAGAATATATATCTGTATATATATACATTTAACATCAGGGATTAGCCTCCTGGTTCGTCGACGTAAAATTTGTGAGTTTGTCTGACGAGGACATAAAATGTAATTATCCATATTATGATAGTGTTAACGCCCTTCTTGATAATGTCATACCCATAATTGTCAGGCATTGTCTGGGTCTCAACACCTTCGCTCACGATTGTGAACCGTTGTGCCGGGCTTTAAATGCATCAGATTCTATTACAAATGATCTTATATCTCTGGCTGTTAGGAATTGGTAAATTGATAAATCAAATCAGATATTAGAAATGTCAGTACGTAACAGGTTCTCTTCATAGTTTTAATCTGTCTGATTGTAGGCTGTAGAAGTGTCTTACATCATTGATGAATTGTCTTACTGAGTTTAGGCTGATGTGGCGTAGTGGTTAAGTTGTCTTATATTTTTTCTGTCTCTCCTCAGTCACCCTGGACCGTTGCCAGGTAACCTTGACCACTGGCTATATTCTCTATCAACTCTTGACTAGATTTCCATCAACACCAAAACCATATCCCCAGGAAAGACGTGTCTTATCACAGTCCTGAAGTATATGTCTTATTGTTGAGAACTGCATTAACTAACTTGTAAGTTTTAAGGAAGTGCATTATTGCTTTCAGGGGGAGTGTCTTATTGTAGTTTTGAGTAGTGTCTTATTGTAGTTTTGGGTAGTGTCTTCTTGTAGTCTTGTGATGATGTGTCTTTTTGTAGTTTTGGGAAGTGTCTCAGGATAATGTCATATTGTTTTCAGGGAAGTATCAGGACTTTGTCTCAGATAATGTTTATTGTTGTCAGAAGTATCTGATTATAGTTCTCAGGATAATGTCTTATTGTTTTCAGGGAAGTATCTGACTATTGTCTCAGGATAATGTCTTATTGTTGTCAGAGAAGTATCTGACTATTATAGTCTCAGGATAATGTCTTACTGTTTTCAGGATATTGGATATTGTTGATGGGAAGTATTGACTATAGTGTCTTATTGTTTTCAGGAAGTATCTGACTATAGTCTCAGGATATTGTTGTCAGGCTTATTGTTGTCAGGGAAGTATCTGATTATAGTCTCAGGATATAATGTTCTTATTGTTGTCAGGGAAGTATCTGTATACTAGTCTCAGGATAATGTCTTATTGTTTCAGGGAAGTATCTGGACTATAATGTCTTATTGTTGTCAGGAAGTATCTGACTATAGTCTCAGGATAATGTCTTATTGTTTTCAGGAAGTATCTGACTATAGTCTCAGGATAATGTCTTATTGTTGTCAGGGAAGTATCTGACTATTAGTCTCAGGATAATGTCTTATTGTTTGTCTCAGGGAAGTATCTGTAGTGACTATAGTCTCAAGGATAAATGTCTTATTGTTGTCAGGTGAAGTATCTGACTATTAGTCTCAGGATAATGTCTTATTGTTTAGGGTGAAGTATCTGACTATAGTCTCAGGATAATGTCTTATTGTTGTACAGGGAAGTATCTGACTAAAGTATCTGTCTCAGGATAATGTCTTATTGTTGTCAGGGAAGTGTTTGACTATAGTCTCAGGTTAATGTCTTATTGTTGTCTGGGATGTGTCTGACTATAGTCTCAGGATAATGTCTTATTGTTTGTCAGGGATAGTATCTGACTATAGTCTCAGGATTAATGTCTTATTGTTGTCAGGTGAAGTATCTGACTATAGTCTCAGGATAATGTCTTATTGTTGTCAGGGAAGTATCTGACTATAGTCTCAGGATAATGTCTTATTGTTGTCAGGGAAGTATATGACTATAGTCTCAGGATAATGTCTTATTGTTGTCAGGGAAGTATCTGACTATAGTCTCAGGATAATGTATTGTCTTATTGTTGTCAGGGAAGTATCTGACTATAGTACTCAGGATAATGTCTTATTGTTGTCAGGGAAGTATTCTGACTATAGTCTCAGGATAATGTCTTATTGTTGTCAGGGAAGTATCTGACTATAGTCTCAGGATAATGTCTTATTGTTGTCAGGGAAGTATCTGACTATAGTCTCAGGATAATGTCTTATTGTTGTCAGGGAAGTATCTGACTATAGTCTCAGGATAATGTCTTATTGTTGTCAGGGAAGTATCTGACTATAGTCTCAGGATAATGTCTTATTGTTGTCAGGGAAGTATCTGACTATAGTCTCAGGAATAATGTCTTATTGTTGTCAGGGAAGTATCTGACTATAGTCTCAGGATAATGTCTTATTGTTGTCAGGGAAGTATACTATAGTCTCAGGATAACTGTCTTATTGTTGTCAGGGATAGTATCTGACTATAGTTCATCTGTCTTATTGTTGTCAGGGAAGTTATTGTTGTAATGTCAGGGAAGTATCTCGACTATAGTCTCTATAGTCTGACTATAGTCTCAGGATAATGTCTTATTGTTGTCAGGGAAGTATCTGACTATAGTCTCAGGATAATGTCTTATTGTTGTCAGGGAAGTATCTGACTATAGTCTCAGGATAATGTCTTATTGTTGTCTATAGTATCTGACTATAGTCTCAGGATAATGTCTTATTGTTGTCTGTCAGGGAAGTATATCTGACTATAGTCTCAGGATAATGTCTTATTGTTGTCAGGGAAGTATCTGACTATAGTCTCAGGATAATGTCTTATTGTTGTCAGGGAAGTATCTGACTATAGTCTCAGGATAATGTCTTATTGTTGTCTCAGGGAAGTATCTGACTATAGTCTCAGGATAATGTCTTATTGTTGTCAGGGAAGTATCTGACTATAGTCTCAGGATAATGTCTTATTGTTGTCAGGGAAAGTATCTGACTATAGTCTCAGGATAATGTCTTATTGTTGTCAGGGAAGTATCTGACTATAGTCTCAGGATAATGTCTTATTGTTGTCAGGGAAGTATCTGACTATAGTCTCAGGATAATGTCTTATTGTTGTCAGGGAAGTATCTGACTATAGTCTCAGGATAATGTCTTATTGTTGTCAGGGAAGTATCTGACTATAGTCTCAGGATAATGTCTTATTGTTGTCAGGGAAGTATCTGACTATAGTCTCAGGATAATGTCTTATTGTTGTCAGAGAAGTATCTGACTATAGTCTCAGGATAATGTCTTATTGTTTTAGGTGAAGTATCTGACTATAGTCTCAGGATAATGTCTTATTGTTGTCAGGGAAGTATCTGACTATAGTCTCAGGATAATGTCTTATTGTTGTCAGGGAAGTATCTGACTATAGTCTCAGGATAATGTCTTATTGTTGTCAGGGAAGTATCTGACTATAGTCTCAGGATAATGTCTTATTGTTGTCAGGGAAGTATCTGACTATAGTCTCAGGATAATGTCTTATTGTTGTCAGGGAAGTATCTGACTATAGTCTCAGGATAATGTCTTATTGTTGTCAGGGAAAGTATTGTTGTCTCAGGATAATGTTCTTATTGTTGTCAGGGAAGTGGACTATAGTCTCAGGATAATGTTCTTATTGTTGTCAGGGAAGTATATGACTATAGTCTCAGGATAATGTCTTATTGTTTTATTGACTATAGTCTCAGGATAATGTCTTATTGTTGTCAGGGAAGTATGACTATAGTCTCAGGATAATGTTTGTCTTATATAGTTGTCAGGGGAAGTATCTGGACTATAGTCTCAGGATAATGTCTTATTGTTGTCAGGGAAGTATCTGACTATAGTCTCAGGATAATGTCTTATTGTTGTCAGGGAAGTATCTGACTATAGTCTCAGGATAATGTCTTATTGTTTTAGGTGAAGTATCTGACTATAGTCTCATGGATAATGTCTTATTGTTGTCAGTGTTTCACTGTACAACTTGTATGTAAACATTCCAATAAATTCTGTTGTTCATTTTCCCCTGCCGTTTGTAAAATGAAGTGATTAGTAATGGACACTTAACCATGACTGCCATGAATATTGATAAGGCTGTTGTAGCTGAATATCGATGCCATATTGGCAGTAAACCGAAGCATGTCCTTATTGTGTATTCCTGTCACTTTGTATATATAGACCCGTTATTATTGTAAAGGTTAGAACTATAAACACGCTCGATAAAACCAGTGGTTTTCACGTTCATCTTGTATACATCTAGAAATTGTGAATAAACCAGGGTACCTTATACATGTAAAGACAAGGCCTGAGCTATATAATTATATGGAATATATTTCATGCTTCTGCCCTAAAATTGCATGTGGGCATAAACATTTGATGAGAATCACATTAGCAATTCCTGAGATTAACCTCATGCCGAGTGATTGATTGTAACCTGGCATGGAGCTAAGATATTTTATTCAAATTTTCATTCATATTCAGTCCAGGGCAAACTATTCTTATATGTACATCTTCCCTTTTCAAGCATCCAAAATGGCCACCATAGCCTTTTTTGGCTGAAGTCATATCCATACTTTTAGGGATGAATTTTATCCTGAATTGGAAGTCTGACTGAAAATAAATTCTTAGCTTGATGCACATTCAAGCTTTTCTTGCAGTAATTAATTTATATAGCTTAAGTATATTTGGCGCCTGTTGAGTTTGTGTTTATATTTTCTAAAACCAATCCCTTTCAACTCCATTTCATGTTTGTTGCTATTTCCTTGATCATGTAGTACATGATAATTGGAAAATGACTTGAATGGCTCCATACATTCACTGTCAGATAAAATTGTAGAAAAAAATATCCAAACTATTTCCTGGCTGTTTAATGGAGAGAAATTGTTAAAAATTCAGCAGTAATTAACGACTTTATTCAGTCCCTTTTTGCTTCTACGTGGATTTCCTGGTAACACTCCCAGGCCTGATATTGACTGCTGAGTTAGAGATGGAGAAATATCCCAATCGTGATAATAAACCAAAGTTGTGTTTATTGATCTCGCTGGGTTATAACACAGAAAGTGGGGGCGGAAGGAACCAACTCAGCAACTGATTGCCTTTGAACCTCCTTAAACATTTTACCCAATATAGAAATCTATAAATTAGGAATCTTAGTTTGGGTGATTTCAAATGGCCTGAAGGGATAATGTAACAGCTAAATTTGTTTCGCATAAAAAAAGGCTATTCAGTAATTGTGTCATTTGTCTTTTAAAATTTTGAGCTGAGGAACTAGCTTACAGCTACTTCAGCTATAGTTGTTTTCTATGGCTAATATGTTCTATTTTTACTGAACTTTCTATATGGTAGATATATAAGTATAAAATATAATTTGGAGATTTTATATACAAATGACAAGGCAGAGGTTTTCTTGGCATTTACCATGAGTGCTGTTTCATTCTCTACAACAAATTTGTTTTGCCCTGCCATGAAGGAGGAATATAGTGTGCATGTGTGGTACCCATGTCTGTCCCATCTTGTCCCATGTCTGTCCCATCTTGTCCCATGTATGTCCCATCTTGTCCCACCCTGTCCCATGTTTGTCCAATCTTGTCCATGTTAGTCCCATCTTGTCCCATATCTGTCCCATCTTGTCCCATGTCTGCCCATCTTGTTCCATGTCTGTCCAATGTCTGTCCCATCCTGTCCCATTTTGTCCCATGTCTGTCCCACGCTACCATGTCCCATCTTGTCCCATGTCTGTCCTACCCTCTCCCATCTTATCCCACGTCTGTCCCATGCTACCATGTCCCGTCTTGTCCCATGTCTGTCCTATCTTGTCCCATGTCAGTCCTACCCTGTCCCATCTTGTCCCATCTTGTCCCTTGTCTGTCCCATCTTGTCCCATGTCTTTCCCACCTTGTCCCATCTTGTCCCATCTTGTCCTGTCCTATGATGTATTCCCTTCTATTCTGATTTCGTATGAAGACTTATGAAGGTGTTTAGAATATCTCACAGACATCCTTCAATGATTAAATGATTTCTAATTCTAACTCCTTTTCAATTATAGCCATCATCTTTATGAAGAAATCTTGGTATCGCTATTTCTCCGTCTCAGACTGATATGAAAACAGAATGGCTGATGGACTGTCATCACCTTGGCCGTTACAACCGGTTTGACCGTTTGTAGTCAATCATTTCAAGTTTAAATCATGACGGACCTGCAGTTTTTAATACAGGCCTGTGAGGGCTTTGTCAAGAATTGTCTGAAAACATTATAAAATCACCAGGGCCATCTTTCATTCATAAACGAACAACTAGGTCCAACCAGTCAAACCGCATAATCGAAAACGGCCCTTGTATCACTTAATCTTGTTTTATCACTACTTTCTAAAAAAATGCATTCACTGATCTTTTCTGAAGTTTTTGCAAAATCTAATTTTTTTTTTTAAAGTCTGTTAGTTGCTTACATGCAGCACTCAGCAAAATTTTCAAGTTTTTTGTACTGTTCTGTAGAGTGTGGTAGGTTTGGACTAGGTCGATTATTGGTGACCAAGTAGCACAGAGGTAGAGCTTTCGGCTAGTGTTCGGAGGTCCCAGGTTCGAATCCTGGTCTGGCCGCTACATTTTCGCCTCTCCTTTTACAAGAGTGTTACATTCTCTGTATCAGAATTTAGCCAGTTTACATGGCAAACACACTGGGATTTGACATCAATGAAATGGTCTGTTTCAAAACTTCACTGTTAATATTGAACATGGAGTTGCATTTTGTTCTAAAACAGTAAAATCTTTTGTATTTGACTGCTTGACCCATAATTGGTGCGATGCCTGTATGTAACCATAAAGAACATGCTTGTATTGATCAAACTTATAGAGCTTATCTCACGTTCTTGTTCACTCTATTTGACTGCTTATTTTTATTTCCCTAGTGCAGAAATACATCAGATGACAAGTCGAAGAGAATTGGAAGTGTGCCAATGCTGGTATTTTCTCCGGAGAGCTGCAGTTGTTATGGAATCTCAAATTAATACTTAACGTGCTTGAACAAAGAGTGATGTATGATTGTATAATTATATTATCAGATTGCACAAGTTAAAAGGCGTCCATATTGAATTTTCATAAAACAGCAACATAAAGTGTTACCATTGTGTGTATGTAATATCTTCTGTTAACGTATCCGAGAACTCGTTGATAGTGAATACCATTGTGTGTATGTAGTTTCTTTCGTTTACGTATCAGAGAACTCGTTGATACTGAATACCATTGTGTGTATGTAGTTTCATCCCTTTACGTATCAGAGAACTCGTTGATAGTGCAGTCCTAGACAGCCATGTCAAATATATGACTGTTGGAGAAGCAAGGAACGGAACGCCAACTACAATGAACATGCATGCAATAAAACAGAAATAAGCAAATAACACCCAATGATAGGCAAAGCTCCCCAGAGAATGTACCAACACCTGTTGTTGTTTGTGGTGCAGGAAAACCACAAAGAAAACCTGATTGTGTCGTCATGGTGACAAACACCCGACAGACGTCTCTACCAGATGGAATCTAAACCCAAAATGATTCAAAGAAGCTGCAGTCTGCAGCACATGCATGAATGCTTCTCATGATTCCTTTCATGCTTGAATGCTTCCGACAATTCATGTCATGCTTGAACAATTCTGACAATTCCTGTCATGCTTGAATGCTTCTGACAGTTCCTGTCATTCGAAAATGCTTCTGATGACTCGTGTCATGCTTGAATGCTTCTGACAATTCCTGTCATGCTTGAATGATTTTAACAGTTCCTGTCACAGCACCGTCTAGATTGTTTTGGATTGTGTTGATTGGTTCATTACCATCCTATTAACAGCCATGGTCATTTAAAGATTACCAGGTTTAGGTGGTGGAGGAAAGCCAGAGTACCCAGAGGAAAACCACCATTCAGCAGTAACATAAACTACCCCACATGGAATTCAAACTCACGACCCAGAGATGGAATTCAAACTCACGACCCAGAGATGGAGGGTTTGTGGTAATACATCAGGACATATTAAGCCACCACGTCCCATCATCCTATAGAATAAACACAAAACAACAGTATACCTATATATAGTATAAAAGGATTGTGTTTTTATGGAGGAGATGATTACCCTGTCCATTATACATGAGTGATGTCCCTGGTGTACGGTCGTCAGAGAGGGTATTAGCATCAGCTGCTGGCTGTTTATACAACGTCTTCATTGATGGATATACGTACCTGGCGTCAATATCAATGATAAAGTAGTATGCTTACCCGTCCCCTTGATCTCGATCGATTCTGATGGATGAAGAGATCGTCACACATCAGTGAGGTCACAGTGTTTGATTTCCATATTTGGTATGCTTGTGGTCTGGGTTTCAGGATTAAACCACTATCAAGTCACTAAGAACTGCCTGGAATTACATCAAACTAATGTGACCCACCTTTGTCATTTGGCCAACGTGATCCACAGCTTGGTAAACTGTCTGACACCTTAACCACACAGCCACATTGACCCAGAGATGGAGGGCTTTAGTTGGTTAAAATGTCCGACAGCAAGGTGAAATGTCAGACGTGTTTATGATTTACTGGTATCCACTGTAAGGGGGCTGGCGGTAGAATATCTGACTCCTTAACCACTAAGCCAACTTCACCCAGAGGTGGAGGACTGATGGCAGAATATCAGACACCTTAACCACTAAGCCAACGTTACCCAGAGGTGGAGGACTGATGGCAGAATATCAGACACCTTAACCACTAAGCCAACTTCACCCAGAGGTGGAGGACTGATGGCAGAATATCAGACACCTTAACCACTAAGCCAACATTACCCAGAGGTGGGAACTAAGCCAACATTACCCAGAGGTGGGAAACGGATGGTAGAATATCTGACACCTTAACCACTAAGCCAACTTTACCCAGAAGTGGGCAACGGATGGTAGAATATTAGACACCTTAACCACTTGGCCAATTTTACCCAGAGGTGGAGGACTGATGGTAGAATATCAGACATTTTAACCACTCAGCCCAGAGGTGGACAGTGTGGAAAAATGTCAAACATTATAAAGTGAATGAAAGTAAAACTCTGACATGACCGTGATCAATACCAACAGATCTGCCGGGCAGGTTTCCAGAAATATGGAAGAGGACTGTCGCAGTAATTCAATTCACATTAAGGTTTATTACTCTTCACAGCAACAATTTTATTCCAATTCTGAAGAGAATTTTTGGCAGAACATGCTGACAATCAATATTTTGAGCTGTTATGAAAGTCTTACCCTGGTAGGCCTCAAATATATATATGCCAACATCAAAGCTACTCCATACTTCGCTTGGTCTCATCCAGTACTCAGATTTTCTTTCATATCAGGCCAGCTCTTGTGCGTAAATCTTAGCCAATATTGGTAAATGCTATGCAAAATAAGGAGAGAGAAAAAAAAAGCTAAAATGTTTATGTTTCCGACATGAAATGGGAGCATTTAGTATTTATTATCAGTTGCCCCTTGACTCATCTGTACCATTTCCAGAAGGAGGTACATTGGTACCTAAAATATAGACGGCAGGTCTAGTTTAATCAAAGTTTAACTTTATATACCATATATAAATTGCAAAGATTATATCTTTAATTTGTGATTTGAGTTCTGTAAGAGTTAGGACTTGATAAAGTTTTGATGGAGGTAGAAAGCCAGAGTACCTACAGCAAAACCATCAACCTGTAGCCACAAATATAATCACAATTGTCAAACTTGTTACAAGAAAACGTTCTTCAATAAGGAAAATATTCATCTGATATATTTGTCTAATGCTCAAGCAGCTACCATTTTTGCTTGCTGTGGATTGCCATCTGTTGTTATAATTAGAACTAAATGTGAAAGTAAAATGAATATGATATTTAATATAATGGTTTAAAGATCAAATAATAATTCTTCCTTTTTAAGCTACAAGATTAAGTGTCAGCTTTAAAGACAATTAAGATTTTGGAGTTAAGAACCTCAGGGGATTTCAATGCAGTATAACATCGATAAGTTGTCCCCAAAAGCCTCTGGCATTATCCAAAATGTGTTTGCCATGATTGACAAATGACTGTAATGGCATCTTATGGTTTTTTTCCCATTGGAAATGTTTCTGTTAGCACTACACATAATATAAATATTCAAATGCTTTCTCTGAGGACATAAACTATCTCATTTCCGTGGAACATGACTGAAACTGTACAAGATCAAGCATATAAATATGTATTGTGTTTGGAAGTGGAGAAATGGAACTGTCTCTACTGTTGTGGTACTTTAATCCTTTGAATACCATTTTAGAATATTTGAACTGATTTTACTTGTATTGGAATCAAGTGAAACATTTGATGAGAATCACATTAGCAAATCCTGAGATTAACCTCATGCCAAGTGATTGTGACTTTGGACAGTATGCACATCAGTGATTTTAGATACACATATGGTTTGATTGCCCCTTTCCAACATGTTGTTGTCTGTGTCTGCTAATATTGAGAAATGGACCAGCCTGGACTGTTGTTTTGGATATTTTGTATCACCATTATATCTTGGATGGCATATTTTTTTTGTCCCTCTCTTTTGAGGTTTTGCTACGTAAGTCTTACTCATATATACCTCAGCTGTTCTTGAATGGGAGACACATGCAAGCTCAACTGACAAACAACAGTTGCTTTTCATTTCAGCAATACATCATGAAAATTGGTTTTACAAGGAAAGCCTCAAGATTTTGTTTCTGTATCTAATAGATGGGTTGGAGTTTTTCCCTGTAATTCTATTGAAAACCTTGCCATCACTTTCCATATATTATATTGTTACATCGTTTAAGACTTCAATCATTTTTTTTCCAAATATATTTATATAATTTTCAACTTTTCCATGATCAATAACGATAGAGTACTGACAAGTTAAGTTTTGTGGCACATCAAAAGATAAATATACGCAAACTTTATTGACACTTCAGTTAAAAGTGTGGTAATTTCACTGCCAGCTTCATTGCAAGTTGTAATTTTGTTTGAAGCATTTTGATTGATACTGAATTGTTATTGTATATATATCTGTAGGGGTGTTATTGCTGATGCAGACAGTTTTGATATAAAGCAGGACTGTGGGTAGGGTGGTAGTTATACGTCTGGAAGCCTTCAGTCTGTCCCTGGGGATCGAGAACTTTACCCGCCGTCTTGTCATTACTGTGAACAACGGTCTATATTACCGGCCTTAAACGTCAGAGACGTTCTGTGTCTGGTCTGCCATGTAATCAATACCATTTTTCGACTTTATTAGAAATCAGATAAAAAAATAAGATTAGATATATAGCCAATCCACCTACAAAGTCTTGAATTTATCAATCATTTGAACTTTTAAAAAATATATTGGAATTCAGTAAAATGCACCCTTGGCTAAGTTTTTATTTACACGGCAATCATGCAGTCACATGTTAAATTAATAATCTTTTCAGTTCAATTGTTGGAATTGTGTTATTCGGTTGCCCAGCAACAAAAGTGAAACACTTAAAAAAATTTCCTTAATTTATAGTTGGATCCTGAAAAACTCGCAGCGGTGTTAAAACTTATATCCATTTCTATAAGGCAGACTTCCTCTAGATTGTTAAATATTTACGATTTTCAACTAACGCTCCGCCTGCATTTAAACATCCGAGTTCACTCTCATTTCCCAATCGGATCTCGATTGACCGCGGGAGAAATACGAATTTGGACATATGGCAACGTTTCGTAGCGATGTGCCTAGTCGCGGAGCCGCCGGAATGTCGGAGCGATGACACAGCACTGAATTTAAAAGTAAAAGAGAATGCTATCCATGCTTCACTATAAGGATGTAAACAAATCAAGTGGCAGATTGGTATTCGGCAATGGTACACAGACCGAACGCAGTGAGGTTCCTTCATAGTAGTGTGACGTAGTTTATAGTTGGTAGGAATATATGTGAAACATTAAAAGAGTCCATGGAGTTTTCATGAGGTTAATAGCAATTGAAGTGGTATTGTCACTACTTGTTTTAAACGTTGTCAAAGTCCCATTTAGTAGACAAAAGCATGATTATTGGACTGTCGACATCAGGGATTGGAGCTTTTAGACTTTGACGGACATTTTCATGAACAGAAGTGCAATATAAACATGAATTCTTCCACCAGCTAGTTTATTTATCCATTGATTTTGTCTGTCCATCTTGATATCATCATATATACAGGCCTCTGTCCAGTCGGCAGAAAGCTGAGAGCTAGATGGCATTAGAAAAACTTTGCCATCCATTTGCACATGCATGATCAGATATATCATCTAAAATAATACCATTTATGATATATGAAGTAATGTACTGTTCATTGATTGTATTTGGAGTTTGTAGATATACCGTATTAGACCCAATAAGCTTGCTCAACCCTATAATTGCTCCATTCCTGTTCTTATAGCCTCAATTTCACTTATTGTAAATGTGGAAATATACGCAAAGGGGAAATTTATACTAATTACACAAATGTGACTTGATCGTGAAAATTTCCCCCGCATGTAATATTTTATGCATGTATGAACTTTGTTATTAAAAGTCTACTCTGGTAAAAGTGTATCTATTGCGAAAATACCAACACCACGAAAGATTAATGCAATTAAACACTCGTGAAAATATCCACGTTTATAGTACCACGAATGAAATGCAGGTTGAAACTATGAAAACCAATGATTTCTTTATTGGATTTCCTTTTGCAAATTTATGCATGACTTACTTTGTGCAAAACCTTGTAAAAGGGTAATCCAAATGGA
Organism: Argopecten irradians; assembly: GCF_041381155.1. Lineage (NCBI taxonomy): Eukaryota > Metazoa > Mollusca > Bivalvia > Pectinida > Pectinidae > Argopecten > Argopecten irradians. The sequence continues at coordinate 11,429,672 of NC_091145.1, read as the reverse complement.
GTCTTATTAAAGGCCCACTACCTTTCTGAAATTATTTTAAATTTTTAAAATGGGAATGTAAAATGGGATTGATAATTGATTATTTTATAGAGTCGCAAAAGTTATTAACTTACCAATAAAACTACATGTATAAAACTACATGTATAGCACCTTCTGGACAATTTAAATAAAATAAACATATTGCTAATTTTCATAATGTGGGCCGTATTATGTTTCCCGCCGTCGTCCTAATTACCGTGTGTTAGTTGACTATCACTGAGCCAGACCGCAAAACAGCGAAATGCATATTCCCTGTCAATATAGATTACTCAGGGAATTTTACATTTGTTTGGAATTGCAGTCTTATGATATGGCATCGATTGAAAATTTCTTGTGTTATTGCTGTTTTTAAGAAGAACTTAATTTTGGTTTTGGAAATGTGGGGCTTTAAGCACCCCCCTTATTTTTTTCAATAATCTAAGTGCCCAGGGTGTTTATTTGGTTGAATACGGTAGACCAATGATGATGAATAAGATTATACTCATATTGTGTAATAATCAATATACTCCATGACCTACATTGATACTGCCATGCGAAGAGAAATTTATTTAAAGAAAGTTAAAAATCCAATGAATTGCATTTTCTTCAGGAAGTGTCTTCCATTGTAATGATATAATTATGTAAATTGAATTAAGCGATAGTTGTATCAATGTGTTTGCTAAAAGTGTGTGAAGTGGAGTTGTTTGTTAAGTTGATCAAGTTCCAATTGTTAATCTTCTGCTCATGTGTTTTTTAACTTTAACATGTGTTGTTGAAACAGAATTCTGTCAAAGTTGGCCACAAAAAAACATATAAGATAGAAAAAGACAAACGATAAAGACAAAAGCTATTATTTGTGAAAAAATAGTGTACGAGAAAACGACTTGAAAACAACATTTTAAAAGGCATAGGAGAAAAAGTCGTCAATAGTAGATTAGAACTAAATGAAAAATGAATAAGTGCCTTTATGTCTTGATATGAAAATGGAATGAGATGTGGCACTGATGGGATTGTAGACGGATGGGATGGGACGGACATCAGTAACACCATAGCCCTCCCCCCTTCCCTGTGCACCCCCACTCCCCTTTTTTATGAGGGCATAAAATAATAGATACCCCGGTAGATTTAAGTTATCTTAGAAAAAATATCAGACAGTAAAAATGATCTATGATCGAATGATGGAAAAAGGCTTTGTAGACAATATTTTCATCTTCTGTTTTTGAACAATGACCGCTTAATTGCTTAAGAGCCTGTTTTTTTTCGCAATGATGATATTTTTGCAATTTCATGGGACATGATCATGATCGCAAAAATTTGATCCACAAAAATTGAGATATGGTTGACTCATATATCTATATGAGCTAAAAGTCAGAATGTGAAATTTTAAACCACTCAAAATTAAATTTGTCTGTGTTAACTTGAAATTGCGAAAAATTTTGACTTGCATAAAAAACCCACCTATACATTAAATTAAATGTCACGGTTGTTTCTGTGTTGGAGTAAAGCGATAGTTCATAGAAAATACATACCGTATTCGACTCAAGAAGTGCCCATATCCCTATAAGCGCACCTCCCCCTTCTGAGGCCTCAATTTCAATTGCCTGAGCATAAGACCAAAACTATCAAAACTGTATAGGTCCTAGGCGCTTATTTTATCAAATACGGTAACCTCCAAACTAGCAATTAATTATACCCCAAGTGAGCCTAAAATATGACCCAGACGTTTATAGCTGATGGTAAAATGTCAGACACCTCAACCACTCTGCCACCTTAGTTCCCATAAATAGGAAGAAGTGTTCGTTCAATTCTGATATTATACAATTAAAGGCAAGTTTGTCTCTAGAAAATGTGCTAACTGAGCCCCTATCTGTGAGATTGAAAGTCAATTTTTTCTCTCTCCAGTGACTTCATCCAGACTTAATTTTCATGAAAAAGCAGACAAATTTGAAACTTCATGAAAAAGCAGACAAATCTGAAAACTACCCTTGGTTAATTTTTAGTGGTTTAAATCTTCTTATTTTAAATTTAATGAATTTTGATGAGTTAGTATACCTTGGGAATCTTTTTGGTAAGTAAAACTACGGTTTTACACCTATCTTTTGTGACTACGATAGGTTTGTCTCTATTTGCATTGAAATAAGAAAAACTTGTAACAGGTAACATATTTAAAGTGCTTCTAGTCCTAAGACAACAATATGAATGTTGGATCTTTTAAGTTCCATGAGTGCTGAGCAGAGCATAAATGATACCCATCATTTGAGCAATAATTGGTGTCTAATCGTGTATATATTTGTCTAATTAACACAAACAGTAATTTGAAATAATTTATTCTGCCTTTGGTGCATGCGCAATCAATACTGCGTTCCATATAGGACATAGTGCCACAGAATTTTTTCGGGATGCAATTAATTATTTTTGATATTTTTATCTTGAAGTAAAATAAGAAGCTCAAACTTTTCAACGGTGGTAATGGTGTAAAGTAAGTAACTTTTGTCACTGAACAAAAACACTAAATCGTCTGCTCCAGTTTTTGATAGAGAAAAATAATCATTTGTCAGCGATGTTGGATCTTTTAAGTTCCATGAGTGCTGAGCAGACGACACATAATCTAACTTTGTTCATTGCATGCAGCCATGCATCTTTGTTGAGATGTTTGGCTAGACAAAATATTGACTGTTTTTTGTTACGTAGAGTTATCTGCCCTTAGTTTTAACTTTCTTTTATTTTGATCAATGCATGTATATTACAATGGATATGAAATCAAATGGAAAAAGGAACAAGGCTTATTCGTGAACCATGAACCAAAATGTAATTTGTAGACAAGAGTCGGCCATATTTCAAATCTTTCTGTACTCATTGTACATTAAATCTGTTACAGTAAACATGCATATACTTTTATCCTTTGAGATGCATTATCATGTCAGCATTCACATGTAAAAGACTCTCAAGTTCATGTAATATGGGATACAAGGCTGATGTTAGAGGCATCACATGTTGAAAAACATTGTTAAATACATGGGATGGGGGCATTTATACAACTACAACTCTTCTCCAGAAAAGGGGAGGGGCGCTAATTACGGGATATAAATAATTATAAAGCTCAACCGTACAGATGTATCTGGAGCCAATAGTAACTCCATGTGGTACAAAAGATATTCTATTTACTCTCGCCCTGATACAGCGTTTATTGATTAAATTGTTCAGTGTCATTTACTTCACCTCCAAATGGATACTTCTTGACTCTGATCGATACAAAAAACATCAATAAAACACTCTGATTTAAAACAATGATATAAACAATTGTAATTTGATTACATTGGATTGGTGGTTTGTTTAGAGGTAGAGTAAAGCTGGAGTACCCCAAAAAAACCACTGACCAGCGGTCAGTTCCTGGCAACTCCCCCACATGGGATTTGACATTGCGACCCAGAGGTGGAGAGCTTGTGGTAATATTTTGAGATATCTTAACCACTCGGCCATCGTGCTTGGTGCCACAATATATTGATGAAATGGTTGAGTTGTTTGCCTGCCAAAAAAACACCTGGGATGCTTTCCATTTGGCGGGCAATGCTATTGTAACAAAATATCCCTAAATGGATTACATTGTATCTGGTGTCTTTGTCAGCAATTAATTACAGTGAAAAATACTTTAGTTTAATTAACTGGAATCATTGGCAAAGCTTGTGGAAAAAAAGTTAGTAATCAACAGCACTGTCCATAAATGTATAAAGCGAAAAACATGTGTAAAAATCTATGAGAATCCATTAGGCTTAACCTGAAAAAGATTTTATTTTGTGCTTAGTTTATGCAAATTATTTTCATAGATCATGTTAATTATTATCAATAATTTTTGGGATCACTAATATTGGAAAAATTAATTGCATACTATTTTGATGCCTCCACCATGGATTGAGGGTGGGGTCAAGGGTCAGAGGTCAAGAGGGAGGTGATGTATAATGTTACTTTGATGCTTGTCGTGTGTCGCCCGATTCTGTCACATCCCTTTCAGATTTCAAAAGGAGGTGATGGCATTTATGTCTTGAAGACGTTTCTATTTTTGCAATAAACATCTTAACCCCCAAGATAGACATATAAAGGCATGGTATCGATTCTTTCAATTGTAAATGACCAAACACAATAGAAATTTCTATTCTGATTCGACCGCAAATCTGGTTCACCGGAATGTTTGTGACTGCTATTCTGTGTTGTCGCTCCTCTGGTGAAGTGTCGGGGGTTCTTATGTTGTGAAAAATAAGAGAATTTAGCTGTGTAGCCCGTTCAGCTCTGTATTGATCCATATCCTTACACTTATGTATTTCCAGATTCCGAACTACCGACTGGTGCACACTAAAGTGGTCCTCACCCGACTTAATAGTAAACATTTGGAAAGCTAAAGGGAGCACTCAACCATTCGGTAACAGGACACGAATTGGTGTGTGGTGTGGTTCTGGGTTTGGTTGTGTTACAGAACTGAAGTTATAATTTCAGAGACAGGAATGGTTCTGGGTAATAAATGCTGATAGGCTGCGGTTTAAAGGTTGAGTAAGGAAGAACGCTGCAATAAAACTCGGAATTGGAATTTAAAAAAACCTTGACAAAACGGATTGGACAGATATTTCTTTGGTCATCAGGATATGCATACACAACTGGTCAAGCGTTGGGTGGTTGGACAGGATCACAGGTGCTGAAAGGTTGGTACATTTTTTCGGACATATTTAGAAAAATATTGATCTGCTGTGTATAAATGTTCATCAATTTTTGCTTTAGGTCATGTAAAGATTTGTTGTTCAATGGACTAGTGTGTAATATCATCTGGTGATGTGATTGGTCGGCGCAGTGTGTGATGTTATCTGATGATGTGATTGGTCAGTGTGTGATGTACATATGTGATGTGATTGGTCAGTGTGTGATTGTCATCTGATGATGTGATTGGTGAGTGTGTGATGTTATCTAATGATGTGATTGGTCAATGTTGTGATTCATCTGATGATGTGATTGGTCAGTGTGTGTTGTCATCTGTGTATGTGATGGTCATGTGATGATGTCATCTGATGATGTGATTGGTAGTGTGTGTGATGTCATCTGATGTGTGATTGGTCAGTGTGTGATGTCATTGATGATGTGATTGGTCAGTGTGTGTGATGTCATCTGATGATGTGATTGGTCATGTGTGTGATGTCATCTGATGATGTGATTGGTCAATGTGTGATGTTATCTGATGATGTGATTGGTCTGAGTGTGATGTCATCTGATGATGTGATAGTTGGTCAGTGTGTGTGATGTCATCTGATGATTGATGGTCAGTGTGTGATGTCATATCTGATGATGTGATTGGTCATGTGTGTGATGTCATCTGATGATGTGATTGGTTCAGTGTGTGATGTTTATCTGATGATGTGATTGTCTGTGTGTGATTTTTTTGTATCTGATGATGTGATTGGTCATAGTGTGTGATGTCATCTGATGATGTGATTGGTCAGTGTGTGATGTTATCTGATGATGTGATTGGTCATGTGTGTGATGTTATCTGATGATGTGATTGGTCAGTGTGTGTGTCATCTGATGATGTGATTGGTCAGTGTGTGTGATGTTATCTGATGATGTGATTGGTCTGTGTGTGATGTTATCTGATGATGTGATTGGTCAGTGTGTGATGTCATCTGATGATGTGATTGGTCAGTGTGTGTGATGTCATCTGATGATGTGATTTGGTCAGTGTGTGTGATGTCATCTGATGATGTGATTGGTTCAGTGTGTGATGTCATCTGATGATGTGATTGGTCAGTGTGTGATGTTATCTGATGATGTGATTGGTCTGTGTGTGTGTATGTGATGTTATCTGATGATGTGATTGGTCAGTGTGTGTGTGATGTTATCTGATGATGTGATTGGTCAGTGTGTGATGTTATCTGATGATGTGATTGGTCAGTGTGTGATGTCATCTGATGATGTGATTGGTCAGTGTGTGATGTTATCTGATGATGTGATTGGTCAGTGTGTGATGTCATCTGATGATGTGATTTAGTCAGTGTGTGATGTCATCTGATGATGGTTGAATGAGTGATGTCATCTGTGATGTGATTGGTCTGTAATGATGTCATCTGAATGATGTTGTATGTGTGTCAGTCATCTATGATGTGAATGTCATCTGTGATGTGATTGGGGTCAGTGTGTGTATGTTATCTGGTGATGTGGTTGGGTCAGTGTGTGATGTCATCTGATGATGTGATTGGTCAGTGTGATGTTATCTAATGATGAGTCAGGTCTGATGATGTGATGTGTAAGTGTTATCTGGTCAGTGTGTGTGTGATGTCATCTGATGATGTGATTGGTCAATGTGTTTGATGTCATCGATGATGTGATGTTGGTCATGATAAGTGTGTGTGTCATCTGATGATGTGATTGGGTCAGTGTGATGTGTAGATGTCATCTGATGATGTGATTGGTCAGTGTGTGATGTGTCATCTGATGATGTGATTGGTCATGTGTGATGTGTCTCTTTTGATGATGTGATTGGTCATGTGTGATGTTATCTGGTGATGTGATTGTGTGTGGTGATGTCATCTGATGATGTGATTTGGTCAATTGTGTGATGTCATCTGATGATGTGATGGTCATGTGTGTGTGATGGTCATCTGATGATGTGATTGTCAGTGTGTGTGTGATGTCATCTGATGATGTGATTTTGGTCAGTGTGTGTGTGATGTCATCTGATGATGTGATTGGTCAATGTGTGATGTCATCTGATGATGTGATTGGTCAGTGTGTGATGTCATGATGATTGATTAGTGTGTGTGTGTATGTCATCTGATGTGTGATTGGTCAGTGTGTGATGTCATCTGATGATGTGATTGTCAGTGTGTGATGTCATCTGATGATGTGATTGTCATGTGTGTGATGTTATCTGATGATGTGATTGTCAGTGTGTGTGATGTCATCTGATGATGTGATTGGTCAGTGTGTGTGTCTATGTGTTTGGTCTGGTGTGTGATGTTATCTGATTGGTTTGAGTGTGTGTGATGTGTGTTTCATCTGATGATGTGATTGGTCAGTGTGTGATGTCATCTGGTGATGTGATTGGTCAGTGTGTGTGTTGTCATCTGATGATGTGATTGGTCAGTGTGTGATGTTATCTGATGATGTGATTGGTCAGTGTGTGATGTCATCTGGTGATAGTGTGATTGTGATGTAAGTGATGTTATCTGATGATGTGATTGGTCAATGTGATGTGTGATGTCATCTGATGAGTGATTGGTGATGTCACTTGATGTGTTTTTCAGTGTGTGATGTTATCTTAATGATGATGTTAGTTTGGTGATGTGTGTGTGATGTCATCTGATGATGTGATTGGTCAGTGTGTGTGATGTTATCTGATGATGTGATTGGTCAGTGTGTGATGTCATCTGATGATGTGATTGGTCATGTGTGATGTCATCTGATGATGTGATTGGTCATGTGTGTGATGTCATCTGATGATGTGATTGGTCAGTGTGTGTGATGTTATCTGATGATGTGATTGGTCAGTTTGTGATGTTATCTGATGATGTGATTGGTCAGTGTGTGTGATGTCATCTGATGATGTGATTGGTCAGTGTGTGATGTCATCTGATGATGTTGATTGGTCTCTGTAATGATGTCATCTGATGATGTGATTGGTCAGTGTGTGTGATGTTATCTGATGATGATGATTGGTCAGTTGTGTGTGATGTCATCTGATGATGTGATTGGTCAGTGTGTGATGTTATCTGATGATGTGATTGGTCAGTGTGTGTGATGTTATCTGATGATGTGATTGGTCAGTGTGTGATGTTATCTGATGATGTGATTGGTCAGTGTGTGATGTTATCTGATGATGTGATTTCTGTGTGTGATGTCATCTGATGATGTGATTGGTCAATGTGTGATGTCATCTGATGATGTGATTGGTCAATGTGTGATGTCATCTGATGATGTGATTGGTCAATGTGTGATGTCATCTGATGATGTGATTGGTCAGTGTGTGATGTCATTTGATGATGTGATTGGTGAGTGTGTATGTGATGTTATCTAATGATGTGATTGGTCAGTTTGTGATGTTATCTGATGATGTGATTGGTCTGTGTGTGATGTTATCTGATGATGTGATTGGTCAACTTGTGTGTGATGTTTTTATCTGATGATGATGTGATGTGATGTCATATGTCTGTGTGTGATGTTCATCTGATGATGTGATTGGTCAGTGTGTGATGTTATCTGATGATGTGATTGGTCTGTGTGTGATGTTATCTGATGATGTGATTGGTCAATGTGTGATGTCATCTGATGATGTGATTGGTCTGTGTGTGTGATGTTATCTGATGATGTGATTGGTCTGTGTGTGTCATGTCATCTGATGATGTGATTGGTCAATGTGTGATGTCATCTGATGATGTGATTTAGTCCAATGTGTGTGTGTGATGTCATCTGATGATGTGATTGGTCAATGTGTGATCGTCATCTGATGATGTGATTGGTCTGTGTGTGATGTTATCTGATGATGTGATTGGTCAGTGTGTGATGTCATCTGATGATGTGATTGGTCTGTGTGTGATGTTATCTGATGATGTGATTGGTCTGTGTGTGATGTTATCTGATGATGTGATTGGTCAATGTGTGATGTCATCTGATGATGTGATTGGTCTGTGTGTGTGATGTTATCTGAATGATGTGATTGGTCAGTGTGTGATGTGTATCTGATGATGTATTTGGTCTGTGTGATGATCTGATGATGTGGATTGGTCTAGTGTGTGATGTTATCTGATGATGTGATTGGTCTGTGTGTGGATGTTATCTATGATGTGATTGGTCTGTGTGTGATGTTATCTGATGATGTGATTGGTCAATGTGTGATGTCATCTGATGATGTGATTGGTCAATGTGTGATGTCATCTGATGATGTGATTAGTCAGTGTGTGTGTGATGTCATCTGATGATGTGATTGGTCAGTGTGTGTGATGTCATCTGATGATGTGTTTGGTCAGTGTGTGTGTGATGTCTTCTGATGATATGATTGGTCAATATGTGATGTCATTTCATCTGATGATGTGATTGGTCTGTAAGTGTGTGATGTCATCTGATGATGTGATTGGTCAGTGTGTGTGTGATGTCATCTGATGATGTGATTGGTCAATGTAAGTGATGTTATCTGATGTGATGTGTAAGTGGTCAAATGTGTGTGTGTGTGATGTCATCTGATGATGTGATTGGTCTGTGTGTGATGTTCATCTAATGATGTGTTTGGTCAATGTGTGATGTCATCTGATGATGTGATTGGTCTGTAAGTGATGTTATCTAATGATGAGATTAGTTTGTGTGTGTGTCATGTCATCTGATGATGTGATTTGGTCAATGTGTGATGTCATCTGATGATGTGATTGGTCAATGTGTGATTGTGTTGATGATGATCATTGATGATGTGATTGGTCAGTGTGTGATGTCATCTGATGATGTGATTGGTCATTGTGTGTGATGTCATCTGATGATGTGATTGGTCAGTGTGTGTGTGATGTCATCTGATGATGTGATTGGTCAGTGTGTGATGTCATCTGATGATGTGATTGGTCAGTGTGTGTGATGTCATCTGATGATGTGATTGGTCAGTGTGTGATGTTATCTGGTGATGTGTTTGGTCAGTGTGTGTGTGATGTCATCTGATGATGTGATTGGTCAATGTGTGATGTCATCTAATGATGTGGTTGGTCAATGTGTGATGTCATCTGATGATGTGATTGGTCTGTAAGTGATGTTATCTAATGATGAGATTAGTTAGTGTGTGTGTCATGTCATCTGATGATGTGATTGGTCAAATGTGTGATGTCATCTGATGATGTGATTGGTCAGTGTGTGATGTCATTTGATGATGTGATTGATCTGTAAGTGATGTTATCTGGTGATGTGTTTGGTCAGTGGTGTGTGATGTCATCTGATGATGTGTTGTCAATGTGTGATGTCATCTGATGATGTGATTGGTCAATGTGTGATGTCATCTGATGATGTGATTGGTCAGTGTGTGATGTCATTTGATGATTGATTGGTCTGTTTGTGATGTTATCTGGTGTTTTGTGAGTGGTCTGTGTGATGTTATCTGGTGATGTGATTTGTTAGTTTGTGATGTCATCTGGTGATGTGATTGGTCAGTGTGTGATGTCATCTGATGATGTGATTGGTCAATGTGTGATGTCATCTGATGATGTGATTGGTCAGTGTGTGATGTCATCTGGTGATGTGATTGGTCAGTGTGTGATGTCATCTGAAGATGTGATTGGTCAATGTGTGATTGTTATCTGATGATGTGATTGGTCAATGTGTGATGTCATCTGATGATGTGATTGGTCAGTGTGTGATGTCATCTGATGATGTGATTGGTCAGTGTGTGATGTCATCTGATGATGTGATTGGTCAATGTGTGATGTTATCTGATGATGTGATTGGTCAGTGTGTGTGATGTCATCTGATGATGTGATTGGTCAGTGTGTGATGTTATCTGATGATGTGATTGGTCAGTGTGTGATGTCATCTGATGATGTGATTGGTCAAGTGTGTGATGTCATTGATGATGTGTATTGTCAGTGTGTGATGTCATCTGATGATGTGATTGGTCAGTGTGTGATGTGATGATGTGATTGGTCTGTAAGTGATGTTATCTGGTGATGTGTTTGGTCAGTGTGTGTGTGATGTCATCTGGTGATGTGTTTGGTCAGTGGTGTGTGTGATGTTATCTGATGATGTGATTGGTCAGTGTGTGTGATGTCATCTAATGATGTGATTGGTCAGTGTGTGTGATGTTATCTGATGATGTGATTGGTCAGTGTGTGTGATGTTATCTGATGATGTGATTGGTCATTGTGTGTGATGTCATCTGATGATGTGTTTGGTCAGTGTGTGTGTGTGATGTCTTCTGATGATATGATTGGTCAATATGTGATGTCATTTGATGATGTGATTGGTCTGTAAGTGATGTTATCTGGTGATGTGTTCGGTCAGTGTGTGTGTGATGTCATCTGATGATGTGATTGGTCAATGTGTGATGTCATCTAATGATGTGTTTGGTCAGTGTGTGATGTTATCTAATGATGAGATTAGTTAGTGTGTGTGTGATGTTATCTGATGATGTGATTGGTCTGTGTGTGATGTTATCTGATGATGTGATTGGTCAGTGTGTGATGTCATCTGGTGATGTGATTGGTCAGTGTGTGATGTCATCTGATGATGTGATTGGTCAGTGTGTGATGTCATTTGATGATGTGATTGGTCAATGTGTGATGTCATCTGATGATGTGATTGGTCAGTGTCTGATGTCATCTGGTGATGTGATTGGTCAGTGTGTGATGTCATCTGAAGATGTGATTGGTCAATGTGTGATTGTTATCTGATGATGTGATTGGTCAATGTGTGATGTCATCTGATGATGTGATTGGTCAGTGTGTGATGTCATCTGGTGATGTGATTGGTCAGTGTGTGATGTCATCTGATGATGTGATTAGTCAGTGTGTGATGTCATTTGATGTGATGTGATTGGTCAATGTGTGATGTCATTTGATGATGTGATTGGTCTGTGTGTTATGTTATCTAATGATGAGATTAGTTAGTGTGTGTTTGATGTCATCTGATGATGTGATTGGTCAATGTGTGATGTTATATGATGATGTGATTGGTCTGTGTGTCATGTCATCTGATGATGTGATTGGTCAATGTGTGATGTCATCTGATGATGTGATTGGTCTGTGTGTGATGCTATCTAATGATGAGATTGGTCAATGTGTGATGTCATCTGATGATGTGATTGGTCTGTGTGTGTGATGTTATCTGATGATGTGATTGGTCTGTGTGTGATGTTATCTGATGATGTGATTGGTCAATGTGTGATGTCATCTGATAATGTGATTGGTCTGTGTGTGTGATGTTATTTGATGATGTGATTGGTCTGTGTGTGATGTTATCTGATGATGTGATTGGTCTGTGTGTGTGATGTTATCTGATGATGTGATTGGTCTGTGTGTGATGTTATCTGATGATGTGATTGGTCTGTGTGTGATGTTATCTGATGATGTGATTGGTCTGTGTGTGATGTTATCTGATGATGAGATTGGTCAATGTGTAATGTCATCTGATGATGTGATTGGTCTGTGTGTGATGTTATCTAATGATGATATTAGTTAGTGTGTGTGTCATGTCATCTGATGATGTGATTGGTCAATGTGTGATGTCATCTGATGATGTGATTGGTCAATGTGTGATGTAATCTAATGATGTGTTTGGTCAGTGTGTGATGTCATTTGATGATGTGATTGGTCTGTAAGTGATGTTATCTAATGATGAGATTAGTTAGTGTGTTTGTCATGTCATCTGATGATGTGATTGGTCAATGTGTGATGTCATCTGATGATGTGATTGGTCTGTAAGTGATGTTATCTAATGATGTGGTTGGTCAATGTGTGATGTCATCTGATGAAGTGATTGGTCTGTAAGTGATGTTATCTAATGATGTGGTTGGTCAATGTGTGATGTCATCTGATGATGTGATTGGTCTGTAAGTGATGTTATCTAATGATGAGATTAGTTAGTGTGTGTGTCATGTCATCTGATGATGTGATTGGTCAATGTGTGATGTCATCTGATGATGTGATTGGTCAATGTGTGATGTCATTTGATGATGTGATTGGTCTGTAAGTGATGGTATCTGGTGATGTGTTTGGTCAGTGTGTGATGTCATTTGATGATGTGATTGGTCTGTAAGTGATGTTATCTGGTGATGTGTTTGGTCAGTGTGTGTGTGATGTCATCTGATGATGTGATTGGTCTGTGTGTGATGTCATCTGATGATGTGATTGGTCAGTGTGTGATGTCATTTGATGATGTGATTGGTCTGTAAGTGATGTTATCTGGTGATGTGTTTGGTCAGTGTGTGTGTGATGTCATCTGATGATGTGATTGGTCAATGTGTGATGTCATCTAATGATGTGGTTGGTCAATGTGTGATGTCATCTGATGATGTGATTGGTCTGTAAGTGATGTTATCTAATGATGAGATTAGTTAGTGTGTGTGTCATGTCATCTGATGATGTGATTGGTCAATGTGTGATGTCATCTGATGATGTGATTGGTCAGTGTGTGATGTCATTTGATGATGTGATTGGTCTGTAAGTGATGTTATCTGGTGATGTGTTTGGTCTGTGGGTGATGTTATCTGATGATGTGATTGGTCAATGTGTGATGTCATCTGATGATGTGATTGGTCAATGTGTGATGTCATCTGATGATGTGATTGGTCAGTGTGTGATGTCATTTGATGATGTGATTGGTCTGTGTGTGATGTTATCTGGTGATGTGTTTGGTCAGTGTGTGTGTGATGTCATCTGATGATGTGATTGGTCAATGTGTGATGTCATCTAATGATGTGGTTGGTCAATGTGTGATGTCATCTGATGATGTGATTGGTCTGTAAGTGATGTTATCTAATGATGAGATTAGTTAGTGTGTGTGTCATGTCATCTGATGATGTGATTGGTCAATGTGTGATGTCATCTGATGATGTGATTGGTCAGTGTGTGATGTCATTTGATGATGTGATTGGTCTGTAAGTGATGTTATCTGGTGATGTGTTTGGTCAGTGTGTGTGTGATGTCATCTGATGATGTGATTGGTCAATGTGTGATGTCATCTAATGATGTGTTTGGTCAGTGTGTGATGTTATCTAATGATGAGATTAGTTAGTTTGTGTGATGTCATCTAATGATGTGTTTGGTCAGTGTGTGATGTTATCTGGTGATGTGATTGGTCAGTGTGTGATGTTATCTGGTGATGTGATTGGTCTGTGTGTGATGTTATCTGATGATGTGATTGGTCAATGTGTGATGTCATCTGATGATGTGATTGGTCAATGTGTGATGTCATCTGATGATGTGATTGGTCAATGTGTGATGTCATCTGATGATGTGATTGGTCAATGTGTGATGTCATCTGATGATGTGATTGGTCAGTGTGTGATGTCATTTGATGATGTGATTGGTCTGTAAGTGATGTTATCTGGTGATGTGATTGGTCAGTGTGTGATGTCATCTGATGATGTGATTGGTCAGTGTGTGATGTCATTTGATGATGTGATTGGTCAATGTGTGATGTCATCTGATGATGTGATTGGTCAGTGTGTGATGTCATCTAATGATGTGATTGGTCAGTGTGTGATGTCATCTGATGATGTGATTGGTCAGTGTGTGATGTCATTTGATGATGTGATTGGTCTGTAAGTGATGTTATCTGGTGATGTGTTTGGTCTGATGTGTTTGGTCAGTGTGTGTGTGATGTCATCTGGTGATGTGTTTGGTCAGTGTGTGTGTGATGTTATCTGATGATGTGATTGGTCAGTGTGTGTGATGTCATCTAATGATGTGATTGGTCAGTGTGTGTGATGTTATCTGATGATGTGATTGGTCAGTGTGTGTGATGTTATCTGATGATGTGATTGGTCATTGTGTGTGATGTCATCTGATGATGTGTTTGGTCAGTGTGTGTGTGATGTCTTCTGATGATATGATTGGTCAATGTGTGATGTCATTTGATGATGTGATTGGTCTGTAAGTGATGTTATCTGGTGATGTGTTCGGTCAGTGTGTGTGTGATGTCATCTGATGATGTGATTGGTCAATGTGTGATGTCATCTAATGATGTGTTTGGTCAGTGTGTGATGTTATCTAATGATGAGATTAGTTAGTGTGTGTGTGATGTTATCTGATGATGTGATTGGTCTGTGTGTGATGTCATCTGATGATGTGATTGGTCAGTGTGTGATGTCATCTGATGATGTGATTGGTCAGTGTGTGATGTCATCTGATGATGTGATTGGTCAGTGTGTGTGATGTCATCTGATGATGTGATTGGTCAGTGTGTGATGTTATCTGATGATGTGATTGGTCAGTGTGTGATGTTATCTGATGATGTGATTGGTCTGTGTGTGATGTTATCTGATGATGTGATTGGTCAGTGTGTGATGTCATCTGATGATGTGATTGGTCAGTGTGTGATGTCATCTGATGATGTGATTGGTCAGTGTGTGATGTCATCTGATGATGTGATTGGTCAGTGTGTGATGTGATTGGTGTGTGTGTGATGTTATCTGATGATGTGATTGGTCAGTGTGTGATGTTATCTGATGATGTGATTGGTCTGTGTGTGATGTTATCTGATGATGTGATTGGTCAATGTGTGATGTCATCGGATGATGTGATTGGTCTGTGTGTGATGTTATCAAATGATGAGATTAGTTAGTGAATGTGATGTCATCTGGTGATGTGATTGGTCAGTGTGTGATGTCATCTGATGATGTGATTGGTCAGTGTGTGATGTCATCTAATGATGAGATTAGTTAGTGTGTGTGATGTCATCTGATGACGTAATCTAGTTTTAAAAGTATTAATCAATTTCAAACTTAGTTATGATTTTATGAGTTGAAAAAGCAATGGAAAAAATTATCTTGTTTCTCTAAAGCTAGCATCCTCATAGTCGTCACACTTATCATCCTACTGATTTAGGTTTAAGCCAAAAAGATATCGCTGTACCCATTAGTAGACCTAAGATGTATTCCAAACAATTAACACTTCTCAAATTCTACGATCAGACTTGTCTCCATAGCCAAAATATCAAATCAGTGATACACTTGTCCCTACTACAAACTCTCACCCTATAGACAACCTGACTGGCTAGAACTGACGTGGTGACATTATATCTCCATTTTGATACCAATACCATATTCTACCAGTATTAAGCCCCCCTCCCACTACTCTAGAAATAAATATTGGGATTTTTTTGGGGGAATGATCTTATTACCAAATAGAGGCCTTAATTATTTCATACCATGGAGTTATATTTTAGTTGGGTATAATGTTTTTCGATGCTAATTTTCGTGTGGAAGCCTGGAAACCTTCAACAGCTGTAGATTTCACGCGTTAGAATCCCAATGGCTGATATGGCCTCTGTCACCTTGACAATGATTTTACTAAGTAATGGCTGCAGGGGAATTCGAAAATTGTTTGTGCCAGCGCGTGTGGTTAGTCGATAAAACTTCATAATCAAATCATAAGCTACACAACACTCATGTCTATATATCAGGTCTCGTTAGTTTCTCTTTAAGTCAATAGGCTCACAGAGAATCTGATCATGTTAGGTATAAATCATCACCTGTTGATGTCGTTGTAAATAACTAAGAGTTATATATTAAGTATTCCAGTAGTAATGATAATTAGTTTTTTTTTTTTGGGTTTAACGTTCTATTATTTAATAGCAAGGGTTATATAAGAAAGTGTCGGGTTTAGGTGGTGGAGGAAAGTCAGAGTACCCGGAGAAAATCACCGCTCTGTAACTGGCAGCTAAATGTAGGATTCAAGCTTGTTGTGACCCAGAGGTGGATCGAGGGCTTGTTGTATTTTGTTAGATATCTTAGCTGCTTGAATTAAAGTCAGAGTAGATAAACAGACCTGAAAAACATTTCATTTTAAAAGTAATTCGAATTTATATTTGTTTCAAACAACAGGTCGATCGTCTTCATAAAACTTTTTTTATACAATTGCTATTTGTGACAAAAAGTAACATACTTAATTAACCAACATTAGAATTTCATACAGAGGAAAAGTGACACTTACTGAATTTGTTTGTCAGTCTAGATGCCATTTAAGAAATGTTATTCGCGTATTAGGTGACAATTTCGTGAGATAATTGACAGGTTCCCCTCCTAACTCTAGCTGACGGCTGTTTTATAGGCTTATTGCATGAGATTACTGATTTAGACGGAAGAAATAAAAATCGTGTATCAAATATTATCAGATTAATGTCACCGAGATGGATTTTATCTTTTCCTAATTTGATCTTCCTAGAAATTATTGAAAGTGTGAAATTATTACCTATACTAATTTAACATAACAGCTTAATATACTCGCGATGTATAACAATTTGTAAAAGATTGAGTTAAGAATATTATATTGTGCATCTTTAATGTTAGGAACAAATTAGGAATCAGGCAACAGGCAGAATCATATAAAATTCCTTTGTATACATGTAGGATATATCCCATTACAATATATGATCTGATACAAAATTTCAAGATTACATCATGCTTCAGCCATCTTCAATTGTTGTTGGGTGTTCAATTGATTTTCAAACTGTTCACATTTTAAACATGACTGTAATGATTTTGAAATTCCTTATAATAATGATATTTTTTTTTTAGATTTCAAACCCACTATGGCCTTTTAAAACACTATGTTCCTTTTCAAAATAGCCATACAATAAAGAGACTGTAGTCATCAGCAAGCTGTTATGCAAGAAAGTAAATGTAATTTTGATTTCGGTCGTCATTATCAATTTAACTTTAAAAATGGCAGCCATTGTTGCCATTCCTGAGCATGACTGCACTGTCGTAAACATCTGGAACCAAAGCCTCTATGGCTCCATGATCATGAAACAATCTTAGACATAATTAAATTTTAGTTAATTAGCCATTTAAAAATCAAATGTTAACATTTTGTGATATCATCTATCTATTGTTTAACTAAGTCTTAACTTTAAGACTGTTCTACCGTGCATTCCATTTGCAGATTCGTACCAGTTGTATTGATACAAATCTGCTTTATCTCAAATGGAACGCGTCGTACCAGCAGAACTGTACCATATACATACAAGTGGATTGTTTTTAGAAGCATACCACTTGGATCCAAGATGACGGACTCAAGATTTTTCATTTGTCACTGAAATGTTTTCTTTGTTGAAAACAAGACAGAGAGCATTTATATCTGATGGAATTACATGAATTATTTATTTCAATGTGTGCCAAAACTATTTATAGGTATTACATTTATATCCATTTTATTGTAACACTTAAAATACTTATATTCTTTTATATACTCGCAGCATATCTTTTATATCTGGCCGTCATCATTGAAAAATCCAAATGTGTTGCATTAAAACTTAAAACCTTAAAACTGTTTCATGATTTTGGGGCTGGTATCTTCAACTTTTTAATTCTGGATAACGCTAAATTCCAACTCAGACTGGCATGACCTTGCAGAGCTTAAATTGACTCTTCATTGTCAAATTTATTGATTCTAAATTTATTTGTCTTCTGTGGATTCCCACATTAATGGTCTCAAATGTAATACAGTTCAATCAATATTGCTATTATAAACACATCATAGATGTATATCAAGTTCATATTTTTCACACATTACTAATCTGATTGAATATAACGTTATTTTACACCAGTTGTATACATTATTGTATATGTCTTTTTTTTCTGTGCTTGCAGAAATAAAGTTTGCGACCTATTTTTCACACATTTCAATTCTGATTGAATATAACATCATTTTACACATGCAGTGTTCATTGGAATATTTGCCCTTTTTACTTTGCTTGCAAGAGGTTTATGATTTATTTTTCACACATTGCAATTCTAACTTAACATCATATCATTTAACATCCATTGAACACATTTGTAAAATTGTCCTTTATTTTTCTTTGCTTTCAGAAAGTTTGCATCTGCTCATGTTGAGAGGTTGGCGTGGAGTAAAGGCTCTGATTTTCTTACCTCATCTCTTGGATTCTACAACCAATCAGCAGCTGGATTACATACAACAGTTCTACAATCCATCAATCACAGCAAAGCATTGTGTATAGTGCCTTTATAAAGTCTCAAAATTTCGTGGTCACTGTTTTTCAAAGACAATTTTTCTTGTGGTATGAATTTCCTACGGCGGAGATTCAGTTCTGGGGACTTGCAGGGAGAACTCAAAGATGAAAACTCTAGCATACTCACTTTCAAAAAGGGGCCATCCCCTAGTGCCCCGAATTCCCCGTCAAAATCCATGTCAGGGGCGGGGATCCCTCGCACTCCCGCGGGTAACAACAAACCAGCGTACAACAAAGACAGATGCAAAACACTTCTTGTTATAGACGATCATCACACAGACTGGTGGGTATTTTATTTTCTGTTATTAACCAATCTGATTAAAATACAGATCTTTTTTTATCCTTATCATTTCATTTGATAAGAAGGTCTGACAACATCCCATCTCCATAAGGAGTCATGTTCGGATGACCTTTATACCACCTGTACATCAGATCAATGACATTTTCTACACCTTGCTACATCACTTGAAAGCTCCATTTTATCATAGTATACATATACAATTAGCTTTGTTGTGCTCTTTGGTCGAGATGACTATGTACAAGACAATAATTCTGACAGCTTTTTGAAACTATTTCTTCCCCAGACATGATTCTGGCAGCAGCTATTTGACTGGCCATTTTCAAAGGTCACCAGCACGTGACCCCAAATGGGATGTTGTCATATCCTTTTTCAAACATTTTAACAAATTTTATTGACAGATGATGTAGTCAAAAGGTTTGAGTAACAGGCAAAGCCTATATAAATTCTTTCCAGGGTCGCTCAACATGAGACTTGCCGAGTGTTGATCGGCCAAAATCTTACACTCGGGTTGAGATATCCCTGTCCACTTTACAGACCCAAGTTGGGTTATTTTTCTTCTTTAGTCGAAAGGAAAATGGCGATTTATTTATTTTCAATCATTTTGTCACGCCATCCTTAGAGCAATGTTATCATATGTCAAGATTCACTCCAGATGACGTCCTCGGCAAATTGTACGCTGTGGCGGCTATGTTTTATGTTTATGCCATATGTACTGATAACATTTTGTAAATGTCATTCTATTTATATTCTTGTAGGTCAAAATACTTTCGAGGGAGAAAAATATTTGGTGATTGGGACATAAGAGTAGAGCAGGTAAGTTGATCAGATTCTGTCCAATATTATATTGAGAGGAAAAGGAGTTT
This sequence comes from Argopecten irradians, assembly GCF_041381155.1. Classification (NCBI taxonomy): domain Eukaryota; kingdom Metazoa; phylum Mollusca; class Bivalvia; order Pectinida; family Pectinidae; genus Argopecten; species Argopecten irradians. The sequence continues at coordinate 11,409,800 of NC_091145.1, read as the reverse complement.
ATCTGAATTCCATGTTGTAGTCAGTCAATTTTGCTGGCAAAATCTTTTGCAATTTTTAAAAAAAGGGATACATTAATATAAATTTTAGCAAATGAACATTTCGTGATACGGTGTACAGTATATGGCTTGAAGAGTAAAATGCAGTTTAACCTCATTTAGCGACCACCTCTGTATAAAGAACACCTTTTTAATAAGACCAGTTCTCTAGGGTTCTAGATGACCAATTTCAACACCATTCAACTTGTGTATAAAGACCACCTGGCTATGGCGATCTTTTTTCCTCTGTCCCTTGGGTGGTCTTAATAGGCAGGTTTGACTGTATTTGAATTCAATCTTATTTCACTAATATAATTTTGAATTACAGGCAGAGTTTAAAGAGCTCAATTTGGCTTCCTATACAGACACTGGGACAATGGTGGACATCCAGATATTGAGGAACGGTACCAAAGTGGTGAGGTAAGGCAATACACAAGTTCAGCTCAAGGAAGGCAAATTTCTTGGAATGCCTTTTACATAAACGCTTGTTTTCATGTCTCTGAAGGCAGTGTTACTCAAACATATGACTTGACTGGCCACCAGACCCTTAGTTTTTGATAAGATTTTCTCAGCAGAACTATAATACTAGATAATCTCCCCTTAGACTGGCCACAAGAACCTAAGTCATTGATAAGATTTTCTCATCAGAATACTAATGCTAGAATATCTCCCCTTAGACTGGTCACCAGGACAAGACTTTCTCGACAGAATGCTAATACCAGATTATCTCCCCTAGACTGGCCACCAGACTCTATATTTATAAGATATTCTCAGCAGAATTCTAATACTAGGTTATTTCCCCCTAGACTGGTCACCAGGACAAGACTTTCTCGTCAGAATTCTAATACCAGATTATAATTATCTCTCCCTAGACTGTCCACAAGACCCAAAGTTATTGATAAGATTTTCTCAGCAGAATTATAATACTAGATTATCTCCCCCTAGATTGGCCACCAGACCCTAAGTTATTGATAAGTTTTTCTCATCAGAATTATAATACTAGATTATCTCCCCCTAGATTGGCCACCAGACCCTAAGTTATTGATAAGATTTTCTCAGCAGAGTTCTTGTACTAGATTATCTCCCCCTAGACTGGCCACCAGACCCAAAGTTATTGATAAGATTTTCTCAGCAGAGTTCTTATACTATTTGATCCCGCCTTGGCTAAAATATCATTCTCTTTAAAAGAAATAGCTGAACTGACATACTGATTAATATTTTATATGGTCGTTGTTGATATTAATACCAATAAGAATTGAATTGCTTGAATATGTGTGCCATGAATGAGAAATTATGTTTTCCCACCTGTCAATCAAAGCACCAAGTGACCGCACATGACTTGCGTTTTATCTCCTCCCATATTTGTTTCGACATTGAATGGCAAGCATGCGACATGGCTAGTTACCATCTGGCAGTTGGTCAATTAATATCTAATGAGCTAATTTACAATATTCAAAAAATGTCATTCCGTATCAAACTAATTTATTCATCCAGTTCTAAATAGAGTTTTGCACTGTAAAACAGTAATCAAAACGCAATGATCATTTTTCTCTGAAACCTCTGTATAATCGCAATCAGCCACGCAGTGTGAAACAAAATAAATGAAAATGTCAAAAGGATCTTTTACAAAACCCATTAAAGTTATGGTCTAAACAAATATCTTGACTTACGTTTCTTGTTTAATGTGAATCTTCATGTAAATCTAATTTGTACAAAGTTGTTTTGTTTGAACAATGGCATATATCAAATAGAGCGTCCATGTTGAAAAGGCATTGTCGTCCACCTGCGTCAGGGATTCGTTTGCTCAGGGAATATAGAATGGCTGGAGAAATTTGATTTACTGCTACATGTAGATTGGCAGTGATGGGGAAGATATGACTTGGAACTTATAATGTTTTTTTGGAGAGCTGTTGTTCAGATATTTATTATAGCTGAAATTAGAGACTGCAATATCAATCTCATATAGCAGGACTACGAGGTACATGAATGGGGATATTTTATTCCTTTTTATCATATTGAATCTGAAATTGACTCTACATTCTTCTTTGTTCTTAGTATGGCCTATGCTTTCAACTAGAAATATCCTGACAGTGTTCCTTCATATTCAATAAGTCTTCTATCCTATCCAGTCAGTGCTCTGCTGTCTCTTCAGCCAAATATCCAGTCAGTACCCTGCGCCTTTACCTATAAATATCCAGTCAGTGCCCTGTGCCTTTAACTATAAATATCTAGTCAGTGCCCTGTTGTTTATTAAATATTCAGTCAGTGTCCCATACCTTCAATAAATATCCAGTCAGTGCCCCGGTGCCTTTAACTATAAATATCTAGTCAGTGCCCTGTTGTTTATTAAATATTCAGTCAGTGTCCCATACCTTCAATAAATATCCAGTCAGTGCCCCGGTGCCTTTAACTATAAATATCTAGTCAGTGCCCTGTTGTTTATTAAATATTAAGTCAGTGTCCCATACCTTCAATAAATATCCAGTCAGTGTCCCGGTGCCTTTAACTAAAATATCTAGTCAGTGCCCTGTTGTTTATTAAATATTCAGTCAGTGTCCCATACCTTCAATAAATATCCAGTCAGTACCCCGGTGCCTTTAACTATAAATATCTAGTCAGTGCCCTGTTGTTTATTAAATATTCAGTCAGTGTCCCATACCTTCAATAAATATCCAGTCAGTGCCCCGGTGCCTTTAACTATAAATATCTAGTCAGTGCCCTGTTGTTTATGAAATATTCAGTCAGTATCACATACCTTCAATAAATATCCAGTCAGTGCCCCGGTGCCTTTAACTATAAATATCTAGTCAGTGCCCTGTTGTTTATTAAATATTCAGTCAGTGTCCCATACCTTCAATAAATATCCAGTCAGTGCTCTGTGCCTTTAACTATAAATATCCAGTCAGTGCCCTGTTGTTTATTAAATATTCAGACAGTGTCCCATACCTTCAATAAATATCCAGTCAGTGCCCTGTTGTTTATTAAATATTCAGTCAGTGTCCCATACCTTCAATAAATATCCAGTCAGTGCCCCGGTGCCTTTAACTATAAATATCTAGTCAGTGCCCTGTTGTTTATGAAATATTCAGTCAGTATCACATACCTTCAATAAATATCAAGTCAATGCCCCGGTGCCTTTAACTATAAATATCTAGTCAGTGCCCTGTTGTTTATTAAATATTCAGTCAGTGTCTCATACCTTCAATAAATATCCAGTCAGTACCCCGGTGCCTTTAACTATAAATATCTAGTCAATGCCCTGTTGTTTATGAAATATTCAGTCAGTATCACATACCTTCAATAAATATCCAGTCAGTGCCCCGGTGCCTTTAACTATAAATATCTAGTCAGTGCCCTGTCGTTTATGAAATATTCAGTCAGTGTCTCATACCTTCAATAAATATCCAGTCAGTGCTCTGTGCCTTTAACTATAAATATCCAGTCAGTGCCCTGTTGTTTATGAAATATTCAGACATTGTCCCATACCTTCAATAAATATCCAGTCAGTGCCCTGTTGTTTATTAAATATTCAGTCAGTGTCCCATACCTTCAATAAATATCCAGTCAGTGCCCCGGTGCCTTTCACTATAAATATCTAGTCAGTGCCCTGTTGTTATCAAATATTCAGTCAGTGTCCCATACCTTCAATAAATATCCAGTCAGTGCCCCGGTGCCTTTAACTATAAATATCTAGTCAGTGCCCTGTTGTTTATTATCCCCCGCCCAACGAAGTTGGCGGGGGATATACAAATGGGTTCCGTCCGTCCGTCCGTACGAATGGTTTTCCGGAGCATAACTCTGAAACCAGTAGAGATATTTCCACGAAACTTCATACACACATTGGTCTTATGGTCTTGTAGTGCCTTTTGCTATTTTTAGGTTTTCATTTTTTGCACTTTTTCCGTAACCATGGAAACATTGCTGAAAATGTCATATTTTTGTACCAGGTTCGTTTCCGCAGCATAACTGGAAAACCGGTTGAGATATATGCACGGAACTCCATTGGCACATTAGTCTTATGGTCTAGTAGTGCCTTTTGCTATTTTAAGGTTTTCACTTTTTGTACTTTTTTCTGTAACGATGGAAACATTGCTGAAAATGGCAGATTTTTGTGTAAGAATCGTTTCCGGAGCACAAATCTAAAACCAGCAGAGATATTTCCATGAAACTTCATAGACACATTGTTCTTATGGTCTAGTAGTGCCTTTTGCTATTTTTAGGTTTTCACTTTTTGTGTTTTTTTCTGTAACCATAGAAACATTGCTGAAAATATCATATTTTTGTAGCAGGTTCATTTCCGGAGTATAACTCTAAAACCAGCAGAGATATTTCCACGAAACTCATAGACACATTCTTTTTATGGTCTAGTAGTACCTTTTGCTATTTTTAGGTTTTCATTTTTTGCACTTTTTACGTTACCATGGAAACATTGCTGAAAATATCATGGTAAATGATAAATGTTACTTTGCAAAACTCTACCCATCTTTGTGTATATAGTCTAATATTAATGTCAAGGCTGTATACCTGATTCAACAATTGCAGCCCCGCTCTACTTGAATTATACTCCATCTTTCTTTAGCTCAACTTCCTTTTTCCTGTTTTTTTTTCATACACATAAGTCTCCATAATCAAACTTACTTCAGCTTTGATATCTCCATTGGCGGGGGATCTGAATGACTATGTCCTTGTTAAATATTCAATCAGTGTCCCATACCTTCTGTAAATATCCAGTCAGTACCCCGGTGCCTTTAACTATAAATATCTAGTCAGTGCCCTATTGTTTATTAAATATTCAGTCAGTGTCCCATACCATCTGTAAATATCCAGTCAGTACCCCGGTGCCTTTAACTATAAATATCTAGTCAGTGCCCTATTGTTTATTAAATATTCAGTCAGTGTCCCATACCATCTGTAAATATCCAGTCAGTACCCCGGTGCCTTTAACTACAAATATCTAGTCCCTGTTGTTAATTAAATATCCCGTAAGTGCCCAATGCCTGTAGCTAAATGGTAAATATCTAGTCAGTGTTCTGTCTTGTAGGTAAATATCCAGTCAGTGTTCTGTCCTGTAGGTAAATATCCAGTCAGTGTTCTGTCCTGTAGGTAAATATCCAGTCAGTGTTCTGTCCTGTAGGTAAATATCCAGTCAGTGTTCTGTCCTGTAGGTAAATATCCAGTCAGTGTTCTGTCCTGTAGGTAAATATCCAGTCAGTGTTCTGTCCTGTAGGTAAATATAAGTCATGTTCTGTTCTGTAGGTAAATATCCAGTCAGTGTTCTGTCCTGTAGGTAAATATCCAGTCAGTGTTCTGTCCTGTAGGTAAATATCCAGTCAGTGTTCTGTCCTGTAAGTAAATATCCAGTCAGTGTTCTGTCCTGTAGGTAAATATCCAGTCAGTGCTCTGTCCTATAGGTAAATATCCAGTCAGCGTTTTGTCCTGTAGTTAAATATCCAGTCAGTGTTCTGTCCTGTAGGTAAATATCCAGTCAATGTTCTGTTCTGTAGGTAAATATCCAGTCAGTGCTCTGTCCTGTAGGTAAATATCCAGTCAGTGTTCTGTCCTGTAGGTAAATATCCAGTCAATGTTTTGTCCTATAGGTAAATATCCAGTCAGTGTTTTGTCCTGTTGGTAAATATCCAGTCAGTGTTCTGTCCTGTAGGTTAATATCCAGTCTTCTGTCCTATAGGTAAATATCCAGTCAGTGTTTTGTCCTGTTGGTAAATATCTAATCAGTGTTCTGTCCCTGTAGGTAAATATCCAGTCAGTGTTCTGTCCTGTAGGTAAATATCCAGTCAGTGCTCTGTCCTGTAGGTAAATATCCAGTCAGTGTTCTGTCCTGTAGGTAAATATCCAGTCAGTGTTCTGTCCTGTAGGTAAATATCCAGTCAATGTTCTGTTCTGTAGGTAAATATCCAGTCAGTGCTCTGTCCTGTAGGTAAATATCCAGTCAGTGTTCTGTCCTGTAGGTAAATATCCAGTCAGTGTTCTGTCCTGTAGGTAAATATCCAGTCAGTGTTCTGTCCTGTAGGTAAATATCCAGTCAGTGTTCTGTCCTGTAGGTAAATATCCAGTCAGCGTATTTTCCTGTAGGTAAATATCCAGTCAGTGTTCTGTCCTGTAGGTAAATATCCAGTCAGTGTTCTGTCCTGTAGGTAAATATCCAGTCAGTGTTCTGTCCTGTAGGTAAATATCCAGTCAGTGTTCTGTCCTGTAGGTAAATATCCAGTCAGTGTTCTGTCCTGTAGGTAAATATCCAGTCAGTGCTCTGTCCGTGTTTCTGTTCTGTAGGTAAATATCCAGTCAGTGCTCTGTCCTGTAGGTAAATATCCAGTCAGTGTTCTGTCCTGTAGGTAAATATCCAGTCAGTGTTCTGTCCTGTAGGTAAATATCCAGTCAGTGTTCTGTCCTGTAGGTAAATATCCAGTCAGTGTTCTGTCCTGTAGGTAAATATCCAGTCAGTGCTCTGTCCTGTAGGTAAATATCCAGTCAGTGTTCTGTCCTGTAGGTAAATATCCAGTCAGTGTTCTGTCCTGTAGGTAAATATCCAGTCAGTGCTCTGTCCTGTAGGTAAAAATCCAGTCAGTGTTCTGTCCTGTAGGTAAATATCCAGTCAGTGTTCTGTCCTATAGGTAAATATCCAATCCCTGCCTTGTCCCTTCATTTCAGCTGTTAATATTTAGTCATTTCCCTGCACACTTTAAGGAAAGCCTCAATCTTAAATAACCATATCTAAGCTCCTAAGTAAAATATCAACCCATACATGTAATTTGTTTTTCATTTAATGAACTAATTTGCCCAAAGTACAAATTGAGAGTTTGGCCATACATCATTAAAAGTAAAGTTGAACTAGACATATATATATATATACATGGTGACAGTACATCTGCTATAACGAGATTGTAAAAGATTTCTCCGAAACATCTTCATCGTGTAACTGGGACTCTCACAGTGACACCTCTGAAGCCGGTAGGACCACTTAATGTTTTTATAATCGCGAATGGATTTCAGTGTCTGATGGTTGTGACATTCATCGTAAAGGTCAGAAGTATTGGTATCCACACTTCAGTCCGTAATTGTTCGATACCAATGTGATTTCACTTTGATTAATGGGGAATAAGGGTACAATAAATTGTTGTCCAATTTTGAGCTCACCTGCTTAAAGGGCAAGTTAGGAGCACAAGCTTTGATATATTTTGATATGCCATCCATCATATGTCTATTCCATCTTGACATATTACAGAGTTAGCTCCCTTGTTGGTAGGTATCATACGTAATTATTTTGCAGGCACGATTCACAGTATTTTCTCAGAAAAGTATGATGTCATGCTCACAAAAACATGACATCACTATCAATACTTTCCTGAAAGGGCAGATAACTCTGTAATATGCAAATACAAGTACAAAATATCCGACCGGTACAAAATTTTCTTCTTAGATGTCTTCTTATCAATAACCAAAAGGCACAAAAACCTGATGTACTTCAATAGATTTAGAAGTCGTATGTATGGATTCAGAAGTCTGACACACACTTATGCTGAGAATTTTGATGAAGCAAGTTAACACCATTAAAGTTTCCTTCCAAGTTGTAATTCTGTCAGAGAGACAAATATATTTAAAGACCTCTTTATTAGCCAAGAGTGCATTTAGTACTTCAATTTGTATAGCATGCTGAGGTAAAGGAATACTAATGGTGTTCAATTGAATGACCTTGACCTTTATTTAAGGTGTCAGGGGTTAAAACAAGACTATTTTAATCAGTTCTACACTTAAGTCATCATTTGTATACAAACACATGATGTCACTATCAATACCTTCCTGCAATATATTTAAGACATCTAAACCAATTGCAGTACATCAGTTTTCTGTGCCTTTTGCAAATTGCATCACCAGGTAGCTTGAGAGTGATGGTCAAAAGTCTGTTCAATGTGTTCTAATTGTATTTAAGCCCTGTTCAACATCAAGTCCCTTAATATAAGTCAGCTTCCCCCATTTTTGATTTTGATTGAATAATTCAGAGAGTAAATATATTGAAAAAAAATAACAAAACTATAGAATTTGTTATTCCTTTTCTCTGATGAAAAAGTTACGTTCATTCTTTGTTAATGCATTTCTTTAATTTTGCCCAATTATCAACATGGTGCCATGGTTCGGTAAGCATAGTGATCATGTTCAAGGTCACTGGTGTGTGAAAACCATTATCAATTAAAAACAAGCGAATAAACTGATGGACTCTTTGAAGCTCAGTACAGTGTATTTGGCCAAATTTATTAGTGCTGACGGACTCTTCGAAGCCCAGTACGGTGTATCTGGCCATATTTGGTGTATGAGTTCAGTGGATCACATTTTTTCAATCAATCGTCGACAGTTCTGGTGTAGATGGGTGATCCTGTGGGTCGGTCGGCGTATCATAAATACTCTCATCTATACCACCATGTTTCTACATTGATTTTATATTATCTCGCAATCCATCATTCTCCCTCGACTGTTTCCTCGATCAAAATGTGTCTCTGGTCGGCCATGTTTGTATGTCTTCTTTTCAGCTAATGTTCCTTTGATGTTGTTCTCGGCAAAATCGAGATCGATCTGAGGCTTAGGTTTTGTAAACATGGGTTAGTTAATAGAATTGAAATAGCCTTTGGTAATTAAATCAAAGCCAATTAGCATGGCTAATCAGTTAGTGTGGGTTTATGAGAGCTCTGTACTTGTAAAGTTAACCTGACAGCAGGTTCTCAGGATGATCTTACTTAAACCTAAATAGATTATGATGTACATTTTCAGTGGCATCTGATGATATATTTCAATGAAGTAGATCATATTCTGGATGATGACACAAAGAACTGCCATGGACGTTACAATATATTTCCTGATCTTTTTAATATTTGTTTTGAGAAATTGCTTTTTTGAAATCTATCAAAAACTTTTCTTGGTCTTAGTGTTAAAGATGCTCCACTGCCGACAGAGTATAAATGATATTCATCATTTGAACAATAATTGGTGTTTAATTGTGTAAATATATGCCTAATTAACACAAAAAATAATATGAAATAATTTATTTCGCCTTTGGTGCATGTGCAATCAGTACTTCATTCCATATAGGATATAGTGCCACAGAATTTTTTCGGGATGCAATTAATTATTTTTCATATTTTAAACTTTAAGTAAAATTAGAAGCTCAAACTTTTCAATGGTGGTAATGGTGTAAAGTAAGTAATTTTTGTAACTGAAGAAAAATACTAAATCGTCTGCTCCTGTTTTTGATAGTGAAAAAATAACATTTGTCAGCGGTGGAGCATCTTTAATTGTTATGTAACCATTTAATGTTTCAATATTGAATCACATGTCAGGTAGTTGCCAGGTACTGACCACTGGTCGGTGGTTTTCCTCCGGGTACTCCAGCTTTCCTCTATCGTCTACATCTGGCACATCCTTAAATGACCTTGTCAGGCATGAAAAATGCAAAATTCAGTAGTCACAAAAATATGTTAATATATAAATATGGTAAATTAAACATGGAGCTATTAATATTGGTTTTTGTGTTGATCTACAGATATCTAGCCAGGTTCTCCCATAAAAACAGATTGGTTTAGCTGAAACATAGAACTGGGCATCTGTAACTTTCAATAAATCATTTAGGGCAGCTGGTCTAACGAAAGTCAACATAGAACTTTTTATGCTGAAGTAAATGAGTAGAAATTTTCTCCCAAAAATGTCTGTTTTTAAAAAGTGTGTTTTTTTCATAAAGACGGATCTATTTTGTTTAACTGCAGATCTTTCAAACCTGATTTCCTGCTCATACGACAAAATGTCAAGGATGCCTCTGAAGACTGGAAAAACCTACTTATTGGATTTCAATATGGCGGCATTCCCAGTGTCAACTCTCTCCACTCTATTTATAACTTCCAGGATCGACCATGGGTGGTAGGTGTCTAACACGTTTGATGACTGCACCACACAGAACGGATGATTTGAAATATTTTCTTACACAACTGTCGTCTGCTTTACTTGATATCTTAATAATAATAAACTGGACAATCATGGTCTACAAAACTTTTTGATTTAAGAGAAGATTCAAAATATACAAGTGTCGTCTGCTTTTCCAAAAATCTTAATCATAATTCTGATAGAGAATCAAGGTATACAAAACTCTTTGATTTTGGAGAAAGGTTTTGACATATACAAGTGTCGTCTGCTTTTCCAAAAATCATATTCATAACTCTAATAGGGAATCATGGTCTACAAAACTCTTTGATATTTGGAGAAATTATTAACAAGAATTGAAGAACTTAGTTGAAGCAGGGTGGCATGACTTCTTTATCAAATTTCAATCAAACATAACTTTTCATTTCAGTTCTCTCAATTGATAAAAATTCAGAAGAAACTAGGTCGTGACAATTTCCCACTTATTGAACAGGCCTACTACCCCAACCACAAGGAAATGGTGAGTTGCTTGTAGCATTTTAGGTCGCCTAAAACAGAGTATTCGGGTTTGGGTTTTATTAGTTTAACATCCTATTAACAGCCAGGGTCAAGGACATGTCAGGTTTGTTGGTGGAGGAAAGCCAGAGTACCTGAAGAAAAACAGCCGACCAGCAGTCAGTACCTTGCAACTGACCACATGGGATTCGAACTCGCAACTCAGAGTTGGAGGGCTTGTGGTAATGTGTCGAGACATCTTAACCACTCTGCGTCTGCAGTCCCTGCTTTTAATATTGAACTGCTCCATTTGTCTGTTGTCATGTTGCAAACAATTTTCATTTTAAATTTGTTCCTTTTTCACTCAGTCAATTTCCAATGGCTAAAATGTCAATCAAGATTTAGATCATATATGGTCCCCATCCACTTCAAGCATTTGAAGGGATGACCTTTAAGTTGTCAAAATGACTTAAATTTTGAATTTTTCTTTTGAAGCAAGTTATTGTACTGACAAATAAAGAAGCATTATCAAATGGTTTGAAGGTGCTTTGCAAAAGTTGTCATTTTCATGATTTTCTAGTTTTTCATTTTCCTTTGTGGAAAGGATAAAAGATACATAAGCAATCATACTGTTGTCAAGCATCATTTGTTCCATTGCCATAAGAAATACTGTATTCAATTTTAGAATGGTCAATATGGATTATGTTTTAACAGTTAATATTTGTCCTGAATTATGAGTTTCAGGACAAATATGTGAAGTTATTTTTTTGAAATTGTCTGATAACTTTGCATGAAGCCATTTAAAAACCATTTAGGCTGTTGTGTAGTCTTGGATCTGAGTGACACCGATGACAGTTGTTATAGCTTGATGCAGTATTACATCAAATGTCATTGACTCTGCCATATATATATATATATATACAGTAATTTCTAACACCAGAACGTGCTGCAATCAATACCATTTATTATGCAACAAAATGTAAAACGATATTGCAACAATACCATTTATTACGCAACAAAATATTAAACGATAACTTCTGTCAGATTGAAGGTCATATCAAACAAATATAGATCTAGAGCTTTCAGATATGATTTCAAATATAAAAATCATTAGGCGAACAATATTCTGTCTGCATAATACAGAGTTATCTGCCCTTCAGGATATACAGGCATGTCTATGTGATTTTGAAATCAGATATAATATTTGATGTGTTGTATCAACAAGGCAAAGCCACTGAAATCAAGTCTTATTAAAATGTTATAATTCATTCACCCCTGAAAACACATTTTGACTCTTCTAAATCAAAAAGTTGACCAGTCCATTATGAATTTTAGGGGGTGAATAAGTAACGGTAATAGAACTGTTATTCATGGTACTGTGGTACAAAAACATTTTTTTTTAAATTCTTTTACCTTCTTTGAAGGTGATATAAGATACAACATTTTAATTGTTATCTTCCTGTTGTATCACAGAATCTATTTCTATTGGAGAACAGAATAAATTCTGTTCAAGTTTTGAAAGTTTTCAGATTTCTTCCTTAATGTTCGAAGTACTCTGATATTCTCAGAAGAGACCGCTCTGATAACCATGGGTAGTAAGACAGCGATCTATATCTGGGTTTGATTTCCACGAACAACCTCTTTGACCTTTTGTTTGCTCATATTCACATATTCCATAGTTTGTGTAACAGCTGAAAATCCCAGTGTCCATCCTACACATGTTTCTATGACGAGCTGATTTTTTGCGTTTACATTGTGAACCTGTACAGCACTTTACCTGTAGGTGAAAAAAATATTCTCTATACACCTGCTCTTCACATAAACATGTATATATATATAGTGATGTAAATATTAAATGTCTTTTGTCTGTGTCTGGGCATTAAACTATCCGTCTGAATACGAGGGTTCGAGATACTAAAATGATGTGGGCTGAGTACAGTTAATCCCACCTTCCGACAAATGTGATGTTTAAAAAATATTACCAAGATGTGACATAATACTCACAGCATGTGGCACTAATCGACAGTAAATTGTTCTTTATCATATTCTGAATAAATATAATTGTAATTCTAGCTTACAAAATAAAAAAAAAATGCAATTCGCCTTTGAATAACACCTTACGCACTAAGCCTATTCCTTAGGTAAATATTAACCAACTTTCTTCAATAGAATGACCTTGACCTTAATTCATTAGTGTAGCATATGCTGCAGTGATCGAAACCATTGTTTCCTAATTTATTTTGATTAACGAAATGATCATAAATTATAAAAATATATCCAATAAATCATGTGATTTCTATAAACAGTTATCAAGTCATGCTATTGTGCTTACCTGACATCGACAGTTCTTTTCGTAAAGTTTCATCAGTCCCATTTTCTGTGAGTAAGTCATGGTTGCCATATTTTGTACCCAGTCACAGCTGTTGACCCATAACTTTCTTCCCCGAACGTCGCCGGATATGATGTATGTCTTATCTTTTTGAAGTGACGCGCGACAATCATACAGCGATCCCGGAGTGTGTATTTTTGTGCGACGCGGAATGGACCGTCTCCTACCCTTGCCTCGTTCAAACTGAAAAAAACGTTTAATAGATTTTCAGAATCACAAAATCGTTAGATTCTACATGTTGTAAAACACAAACAGGACTAAAATATCGGAGATGACTTTTGACCTTGTTCCTAATTAGCATGAAGAAGCTTGCATGTACAAAACAAGTAATGAAGAACACCTCCGATTTGTTGAATTGTTTTGTATTGCAATATCGGTAATTTTCATAAAAGAGTTGAAATAACAAACTTACCCGATATACATGGTGTACTTGAACGTAATAAGTTACAGTTGCTAGGCTGCCAAGGGGAGACAATTCTGTTGCTTTTTCCTGTGTCACATAATTCAAAGTGACCTCCTCAACTTTGGCTGTCATTACTGTTTATTTCAATAAAATATTATAAAATCAATGTTACAAAAAGTATAATAAAATGCATAAAATCATTATCTGATTATCCCCATTCTTTAATGGAGTCTATGACTCATAACGAGGAATACCTGGTATTTTTCCTTTTTTTAAATCAAAATTCATTTTCATTTTGTTTTGTGATTTTTGTACACTTTAAATTATATTAAGTGTAAGTGTACTGATGGATATACATTTACAACAGTTATGATTAAGGTCATATAAGATCTCCTTGGAACATCCCAGTATTTCTCTCATATCCATCACAACTTACTTATAATGATAAAAGTATCTATATGAAAATCAACTTTTTTTTTAACTACCGGTAATAGATTTTTCATTTTTAAAACATTGTTTTAAAAAATTCTACTTTTCAAAATGTTTCCCAAAAGAATTTGAAAATATTTAGACTGTTTTTTGTTCTGCTTTTAATCGCCGACTTTGATTAGTTTCAATGACAAAAACACTCACCATAATTTGATGTACAAAATAGCTGCTGTGGATGTTTAATTGCACATCTACAAGTGGTCACTAGTGGCCAAAATAACTGGATGATAATCAGGACGGTCAGTAGTTCTTTCTTTAGCCTTCTGATATTAATATTTTCCATGATGGTACCGGTCTTACTAACCAAGCAAAGTTCTTCAAAGTGATATGTTTGACCTGTGTCATACCAGGTGCTATCTATATATGTGATGATCTATTTCATGTAGCGTAGTTGTGACGTTGGTGAATGCGTTATTTGTTGATCCCTTCGCCAAGCTGTGATACCTTTCACCTTTGTCCAACTTCAATAGCTGTTGTATGATTGATGTGAAAATTAATATGAAAACGGAGACGATTTTAAGTGTCTGATTTTTGATACACAAAACACTTAAACCTTGCTGTTCAAAAGCGTTGTTATTTACAGAAAAAAAAGTTGTAATTTTCTTAAAGTGCACATACTAGTATTGATGATATAGCATAAATTAGATAAAAAAAACCACAATTTTTTTGGCTTATTAGCTCATATTGCAAGTTAGATTTCACAGATTTTCAATGCAATAAATCGTTTTTATATGATCTGTAATCATTCAGCTTTAAACCTAGATGATCAATTCCTGTAACAAACACAAATTGATCCCATTTAAACTTACCCCCTCCTCCCTTTTTTCCTTTTTCTTTTCCCCAATTAAAAAAAAATCCATCAATTTCAATTGTTCAAAATTAAGTCCATCCTCCTTTTATACTTAACCCTGAAGCAACAGAACTGTGATCTATTTGATAAATTTAAATGAAGTACCAGATTTTATAATACGCATAAGTTAATATTTTTATAGATTTTGATTGATATTCCTTATAAATCTGCTTTTGTTAAGCTGGAAGGCTGACCCTAAAATGAATGTTATATATAAAGTTAACTATTGTGAGACGACACACCTCTAGTTCATTAAGAGACAATGATTTATTGGGGCAACAAGATTGGTAATCCTTATAACAGATGTTGTAGCGAGCAGACGACAATTTGGATTAGCAGACAACTTTTTGTGACTTTCACAATATATGCTTGTTTTGAGGAAATTTACTGCAGAATATAACATTGTATTGAAAGACACTTTTTTGTTTTGATTGATACACACAAAATAATAATTATAACACTTTCAAAAGGTATAAACTGTAACAATTAAATCGTGCAAGGGCGGCCATTTTGTGTCCCTCCTCAATTCCTGACGTCATATCATTGTTTATCATAATGTCACAATGGATTTCCTGTCGGCACAGCCAATGAAAGGCGCTCCATGTTATATTAGACTAGTAGCATGATGCAAAATTATTACATTATTACAAGGGCGTGTGTAGTTACTGGATATCAGGCAAATAATGTGATAAATTATATATCAGTCGCGATAAAGTTAATCTATTAGTCTAAAAGGCTAAGGTCAAAAATGTAAACCATAATAAATGCTGCGCTACCATGATTATATCCGTCAATGAAAAATTCAAACAAAATGTAAAATAATAGTGTATACGTAATGGACGGAAAAGTACAATTGTTTTCAAATTGAATATTTTTTTCAACATTATGAAATAAAGAGACTTCACCCTGATGTCATGTTACAACACATTTTATTACAGTTATAAAACTCAGTTTACAATACAATATTATCGTAACTCAAACAAATTTACTACAATTGAAAAGTATTTGATTACAATTAAAACTAATGTACACAATAAAAACATGATAACTTACATATGTACAGTATGTATGTATGTACATTTCCTAAAAGGAGTTATCTCCCTTTATTCATTTGAACCACAGAATGTAGTATTGTCCATGATAAAATTGAAAAAATTATTATTTCCTGAACATAAAATGTGAAATATGAATATGAACACCAATTTTATTTTAATCAGAACTTAGCTTATTATTTTATTTGTTAGGATAATGACGATTCATCTTTAGTATCTGATATGGTATATTTTAAGATAGAAAATGAAAAATTGTTACAATTTTTTCAAAACCTATCAGATTAAAAGTGTACCTTGCTCCAATTTCTCGAAACAAAAGTGAAGACTTTCGTCAAAAGTTTTTCTCCTCATGCAACTTATGTGAAAAATTCTGACTAAAGTCAGTTTATTTTGTGAAATCGGGGTCAATATATGTAATACATCATTTAATGAAAAAATTAAAACATATTAGTAACCATTATAAAGAAGATTAAGTATTTGGACAATATACCCAAATTTTATCTTGATGCTGGTCGTACATGTGACTATGATTATTGAATGAGGATATGAATATCTAACAAATTAACTCCAAATGAACATGGTGCCCTATTATTTTTCCATTCAACTTATAAGCAGTTGAATTGTAGAATGTAATGAATGCTGGTTTGAATTAAAGATACGATAAGGAATTTTTCTCTGAAATATTACTGAGATGAACTACAATGTATAATAATAGACTTTTGAGGACCAATATTTATTATTATATATACAAACATATAACATAATTTTTATATTACAAATAGGAGCAACAGTTAACTTGTTGAGTTACATATTGTCATTAGTGTAATTTCTATCTACAATTTTCTTCAAGAAAATCATAACCTACAAACTTTTTGTTAGTTTGTAAATTGTCTGCATATATGAAAAAAAAAATTGATTTTGTTATTTTACTGTTATAATATTTCATTTCAGTTTCTAAAAGCAGAATTAAGTAGAACTTTTCCTGAAATCATAGTTTCAGCTGCTCCTTGAATATCTCTATGCTTACTTGTCTAATAAGAATTTTTAACACTCTTTTCTTGATCAGATCGAGTCATTCACGCATAAATGTCTAGAGTCCTGAATCTGTGTCTTTGTGGAGCTTGCATGCATACAATGTTTGTCTGATCTGGATCAGAGCTGCTCTTTGAAGTTGGAAGAATACATCCAATCTCATTTTTTATCACAGATTCACAAAAAAGTATACATGGTACACTCCAATGTAAAAAGTATTGATGCTGCCGTTGTACACAACCGCATTGCTAGTCCAAGGGGGACAACTCTATCACACCTATGCTATCTGCATAGTCATAACCAGGATATTTCCTGTCACAATTGTTTTAAAGTTTTATAAATATCTAGAGAATGATGAGTGTCTCATGGTTCTTGATACCCAGGGAAATTTGGACTACTATGACCGTTTGATTCATTACTCGTTTCGGGAGGAACCTCCGGTCCGATGGGTAAAAGGTGCCTCTTCATCCAGGGAAATGGTTCTTCATTTTGTTTCAAACACACTTTGAACTGGTTGTTTTTCTTCCACTGACATACTCCTTCCTTTCTAACGCACTGACCGTGACGTTGGTAGCAATCCTGTGTCCAGTTTGGCTGGTATTTGCAAAAATCGCGGCGAAAGAGTCTTCGGGCTCCAGGGCAATACGTACCGAAGCAGGTGGTCACCTAGGCAAAAAATAATGAGAGACACCATTGTTATAAATTAGCGGTTTAATTAGTCCATTGTCTGTTAAGGGTCATTGAAGAATGCTTAATTAGGTCTAATTAAATAGTATAATGAGGCAGAACATATCGGAGACATATCTTGTTATTTTGACTATACGGAATGCCAAAAGTTTGAGCGGGTTATCATAATATCATAACATGTCAGCTCGGTTGATGGAGGCTAAATAAAGACTGTATTAAACGTACGGTCACATATGGGATGACTATGTGTAAAGATAGATATTGTCTTGTAATTTATAAATTAAAAAAACCCAAAAGGCAGAGTGTGGAAGGGAAGAGTTGGGGACAATTATAAAACACAACAATTTTATGTCAATAAATCATAAAGAAATTTTGTTATATTTAATTTTGTACTGATAATTCAATTGACCAAAATTCATATTGAAAAAAATTGAATTGAAGTCAAGATTCAAATTGGTAAGCTATGAGTTTTAAAAAAAATAGTGAAAATTAAGAAAAACGATATTGAAAAGAATTAACAAGGAGATAGAAAAAGTCGATGAAAAATGAAAGGTATGTTAATGATTTGGTGAAACATGATGACAATAAGTTTCTAACGAGTAGAAAATGTGAATGTAACGTAGACAGAATGTTAAATAAAAACCATAAGGGGCACGGTAAAAAGGAGAAAGTGACTTAAGGCCAGTAATTAAGGTACGGATCAACTATGTAAAGGACTGATAGGATATCTCGACTGGCTTTGATATTCACCTTTCATAGGGTGTGTTTAGAATAATTCCTTAGATAGACTCCGCTCAGAAGATATGGGTCAGAAAAGTCGCCATTCTGAGTAATAGCAATTAAATGTGTTGGCTATCATACACATTGTTCTGTGTATCTTTAAACTTCAAACAAAATGGACTTTAAAGGAAAGATATTTTTTTCACACATTGGCAAAAAATAGGATTGGAATGAGTAGACTTTAGGCATATTGTATAACTTCTTATGTGGTACATTAAATCTATATATAGTTTGAAAGTTCAAAATTTATCACAAGAGAAAAAGTTTTATGAACGACTTGAAAGTGAAGTGCGTAGATGTTGATTGCGGGGTATGGAAGCTGTTTGAAATGCAATATGGCCAGTTTCTAGTCTCTAATTATTTATAATTTCTATCAGAATCCTTTGATGTCTCAGAAACATAAACACCACTGATAAACAAAATGGTATATTACAAATATTTATTGGATTTTAGGACAAACAAATATTTTTTTTTCTCATTTTTTCCCCCCAAGAACAGTTATAGATTTTTAGAGTTCTAGTACATACTCTCTTTACTGAAAAGGCAAAATACTCAGACGTTGGCGCCAATACGCTAACTTAACTCAATTTTTTTATCATATCTGTTGAAATAAGGTAAAATTTCAAAGATAAGAGATAGCATAAAAGAAGAAGATATAACAAGGTTTGAACATAGACGTCTGTAAGTTTACTTTTAGAAGGAAATTGATTTGGTCTTCAAGGTTGCACAGATTCAGATTTGAAATTTGATTTTCACGAAATTCAATATTCCTGATGTGTAATATTTCGACATTAAATGTTCTGAAGCACCTACATGTGTGCAGTCTGTTTGTCGAGGGGGTGGGGAGAGGGTCAAAGAGGGAGGGGAGATGGTTGAAGTGGGAGGGGAGGGGGATATTTTCCGGTGTCACAGGGTCACAGAGTAGTTGAACCGGTGCATGCACACACTCAGTTGAAAGTCTCAGTATGAGATTTCAAAATCGGATGGTACTAAAGTTTTGTCATAGCATGAAATGGACATTTCATGAGAAAATAGGATTATTGAAGGAAAAATGAAAGAAACTCTCAAATTTTTTTGGGGATGATAATCCAAATTTGAAATAAAAACAGTTTACAAAATGATGACCTTGAATTATCAATAAATTATGTTTTCACATTTGAGGTTGTAAAATCTTCATGAAAAAGTTCACTTGTAAATGTCATAGATATATATATGTTAATGCTATATGAATATAAAACCTGAAATCCATTGTAAAAATTGAAAGTGAGTATGTGTAGAATATAGTGGAAAAAGTCTGCTACTGGAGTAAGGAGGAGAAGACCTGGAGGCACAAGAGGGAGGGGGGTGGGGGGGGGGAGTGGGGGGTGGGGAGGTAAATGGTTTATTCATTTATACTCACTTTACAGTCACAGTTATGTTTGTATTTGAACTTGAGGAACTTCTTCTGGTGAAGGTTGAGAGTTTTGTACTCCTGGACCCAGCCGCACCGATTAATCCACAGTTGATTGTTTCGGATCGTACCTGAAATAGATAAAGCTCGGCTATACACTTCTGTTACAACCTATATACATGGTTTGTGTTTTAGGAACGTTATTTATACTTCTGATTTTTACATGGTATGTATTTTAAGTATGTGAACACATTTTAATAATTACAAATTGTTGTCTGGTAATCGTAACTCTCATGAGAAGCCTATATTATATAATAAGCCATGATTGACCATTGATCCATGATGGCAATAAGCTTAATATTTGCCCTCATTTCAAAATAAACCTTATTTGCTTATCTGCATAGTTATAACATCATATTACTGAAAATAAGCCGTTTCTCCCTGATAATAACCTCATTTCTAGCAATAAGCATGTCTGGTAACATTTAAACCAATGTTTTAACAATTAGTCATTTTATTTTCATTTTAGTGCTTATTCAGTTAAGTAACTAGGTATATGATATATGACATTTAGCTTAATATGAGAGGAGATACAAATCAAAACATAAAATTGTTTCTTAATACCTTTTTGCCTATGCAAATCCAATAAATTTGCAAAGGTGAAAAAGTGAAAATGATATTTCATTGTACAGACATGATGTATTTTAGATGAGCTGAAGGAATGACTAATAGGATTTACCTGATAAAAGATAAGTTTTGCGGTGCTTCAGCATGACCCCACATGCGGCGTCGGAGCCACCAGTATACAGGTATTTCTTCAGGGCTCTCTGGTAGTCCTTGTTGAGATTTCCCTGTGGAGAGAAAAATATCATCAGCCATTGACTTAAGTAACTGGTTTGCAAACTGTTTTAATTACGATTTAGTCATTGTATAGTCTAATCAGTCATCTGTGAATATAGTCTCAAGAAACGACATTAATTTTGTGTAATTTTAGATTATATTGTTTTAGAGTTTGTAATATTTCTTATGTATTATGGCAAGCTTTAATTTTATCACAGCATTGTTTGACCATAAAAATCATTCAAATATTAAATTTCATGAAAGAAATGTTAAAATTGCCATTTAAGTTAACTTGTTCATCCCTTAAAATTCATAATGAACTTTTCCAGTCTCTGAATTAGAATAGTTCAAATATATCTCCAGTGGTAATTTTTTGATATTCTAAGATTTGGTAGGTAAATCTTACTTTGAAAGTGCGATGAACTCTAACTCTGTAATGCCGTTCGATTGGTATCCGAGTATCAAACGCACCGCTGACGAAATCGACGTTTGACATGGGTAGCTCATTATTGGTGTCGTGTCGGCCATAAATGTTCTTCTCGGCTTTTACTGTCGCTACCAGAACTGAAATAAGAATAAAAATACTTTTAGTTTTAAAACTGTTCTCTGACAAAATAAAAACAGGACAAGGGAGATAACCATGAAAATTACACAAAACTAAGGGAGATAACCAACAAGTCAAGAAGAGACATGACATAAGGGTATAGGACAGGACAGAAATGGATAATGCTATCTATATATGCTCTCTCTCCCGGCCCCCCTTCCCCACTCGCTCCCTCCCCGATCAATTGAAATTGTAGTAATACAATTGTAGAGACAGAAAACTATTGTATTGTCGGGGATTTGTTGCTTCATTAAACATTTAACTGGTTAGTGTAATTAAGATCAGAATGGTTTGTGAATGGTTATCTCTCATTATTATTGTTGATTGCTGGATGTCATGTCTACCAGGGACTATTTGTTATAAGAAGAAGAATTTGTAAGATAAAGGGCCACAACTCCTGTTAAGGTTCTTGTCTATCAGTTGAAACAATTTATTTTGCTAAAAGAAGAACTTGGAGGTAAAGGGACCAGAAACAGTAAGTTTAATTATCATAAAAAGGTGAAAGAAAATCACATGTGGTTTTAAGGAGGAAATTGTTTACTTTGATAATATACATTTTCTGCTGACAGGCAATACAACATTCTGTTTAATCGTGAAATGCTGGTACACATATTCTTACGTTCTAATTAAACAAATTACCAACTGCTACTTTTCTAAAGTCCAATTACTTGATGTGTAATTTATAAGATGTTTATAAATTGAAGACATGCTATCATTTGCTTGATGTATCATGTACAGGAAACCTCAGCCTTTTTATATAGAAGCTAGCCTATTATAACAAACGCCCAAATCACTCCCAATCTACATGTTTTACAAACAGCCTGATTGACTAACAGAGTTCTCTCCCTTTGTACAATCTTTGGAACTCTTCAATCAAAGAGGATCAAAATGATAGAACTAGTTGTGGATCGTGGTCTAGATGATTACAAGTTTATTTGGGCTGGCTCTGTAGTATTGTGTAAAGCTGAATCAGGTTATTTTGGCGAGCTAGCATTAGCTGTGTAGAAATGTGTCAGGTTGATGAAACAACTCCTGATGATACAATCAATTGATCTTTTTTTTTTATAATTTTCATTCTACCACAATAATTGGATATTTCTATCTGTTGTTTAAACTTCAGTATGACCATCACTTTCTGCCAGAGATCTATTAAAGACTCCCAATAGGTTTGGAGTCGAAATGTCTTGACATTAAAGTGTTTCTTGTAAAGCAAACTATATATATATATATATTGCTATTGATTTTGTTAAAGCAATGTGAGTAATATATTGTCCAACAATCTTAACATTAAACCATTCTTGTTCTTTGAAGTCATCCTCAATAGATGTATTGGAAAAGCATTAAAACTTGGTTCCTATGAAAACTCATAAATCTGGCTGTCGGTAGCCACTCGATAATGAAATAATGTACATATTACATATTATGTACTTTTGTGACTCTATTGTACCATAGCATTATCTCAACAGTTAGCCCATATCTGTTTATAAATGCACTCCAATCTAGCTATGTACTTCCTGGAATATTATATTTTAGCAGCTGGCCTCAATTTCTTGAAACAAATAGTACCCACTTAAGTCAAATCTTAAGTCATTTCCTTAACACTCAAGTTAAAGGTTTTCACTTAATGGCTTAAGTTGATTTTCCCCCAAGAAATTTGAGCTATATGATATCCAACACATTTTCTATCTTATTACCAATGAATAAGAATCTGTAAGGCCTTAAACATAATGAACATATAGCATCCTTAGGTGAAGGGCAGCCAAGTTTGCTGAAATGAATGACCTTGGCCTTCATTCAAGGCCAAATATATCTAAAAGGATAAAGGATTTATCAATAAGGGGAAAATAATCAATAAGAAAAAGGCCTAGAGACCTCATATCAGTCTCTTACATATCATAATGCTACTCTAGTAATTTTTGTATGTTGACCAATACAGGCCTATTGGACCTTTGTTGTCAGCTTGTTGTAAATCACACATCAATTTAATTATTAATGATACATAGCCATTAACACAATTTCCTTTAGCATTCCCATTTATTTTAGCACCCTTCACTGCTTCCGTAAACTGTCCATTGTTTTACAATTAAAACCCATTTCCTCATAACGTGAGTAAATTAATGATGTGTTTATTCTCTGTGGACTCTGTGCAGAAAACTTTACTACACCTGTACAGACACCGCCCAGCATTACATATAAATATACACTAGTTTCATTCATGTCTGAAATGAAACATGATACACTAAATATATTCAGAAATAATTTAAGTCATTGAAATACTGAGTATAGGTTATGAGAAAGATCAAGCAGGAAACGGCAAATTGAATGGAAAACAGTTTCAATATTACCATGTCTGTTTATGAAACCGTTGTAAAGTATTGTGAGGTTTAAAATAGAAAATAAAAGATTGGGCAACTTATTTCAACCTAAGATAAAAGGAACCATGCTGTACTAGAATCCCAACCAGTTCCCTAGGGGCCTTAATCTGGACCCTGTAACTTTATCACATTAAATATTGAGTCATTTAAATGAGTCCATCTGGATTTGAAAGTGCAGCATTTAAAACCCTCCTTGAATGACCTTGACCTACGTCTTGCAAACCTTGACCTATTTCTTGCAATTTTTTATCAACCAAGATGCCAATATTCATATTTTTGGCAATTGCATATTGTATTTGGACATATAGGAAAGGATTTATTCATGTTAATGACATTGACTTACTTAAAAGGTCAAATAAATCAAATGCATGTCAGGAAAAACTTAATAACCATCAGACATAGGACTGATTTTAGATGAATTGGTTATCTGTCAAGGTCATAAGTGTTAAATGTGTTAATCTTTCAACAACTTCTTCTCCATACCCAACTTACCTAGTACCAAGATGTGTGGTCAGTTCTAATAACTAATTGATAATTTTATGGAACAGAGTATAAATAAGACATTAAACTTATAAATAAGGTATATATTTGAAATAAAAGATCAAAGTTGTACTTACTGAAGTCCGAGCGACAGTAAATGTCCTGTCCATGGGCCGGTAAACAGGAGCACGCTAATGTTTCTCTCAGAGAAAACAGTAATACAGATAGAAACAATAGTACTTCCATATTGTTAATTAGTCCTCTTAATTAAATAACACAACAGGTTTTACACCTGTTCACAGCATCCAGGTACGCAAGTAGATGATTCAAGTTACACCTGTTTGAAACGTCCAGGTAGCATATGTAGATAATCCTAGTTACACCTGTACAAAATTCTCAGGTAAACCAGCTAACACAGGTAGGTAATCCAAAGTTACAACTAGGTGTAAAACAGAAGAGTAATCCAATTTACACCTCTTTACATACAGATGTTCTGCATGTAGATAATCCTTGTTACACCTGTATCCGAGTTACAAACGAGTTACAACTGCCAGGTAAGGTATATCAACCCAGGTATCCTAATTCACACTGAACTTCTGGAAAATGAAAAAAAAACAAGATCTGGTAAAACTACAGATTATCATTCCAGAAGCATGCAGAAAATGTCAAGACTCTCCAGGCGTTAAATGATTTCGGTTAGCAGAGGCCTGGATTACGTAGAACCGTTTGTACTTGTACTATCTCGGAACACGGCTGGCTTACTTATAAAGAGTAGTCAGTGTGTAGCGTACTTACTATGTATTTGGCAGTTATCCCATTCATGCTAACGCTACTACACCCCATCCCGCCTGTTGACTGACAGGGCTAGAACTAGTGGCATTCCCCAATGCTTATTTATACAATGACGATTATGATAGGCATTTATTTATGTGGCTAATGGTTCGGCTCAGCATTGTACAGCTCAGTTTCAGAGGAGCTGGGGTGTCTAGAATATATTTACACATATCTTACATACTTACCTGGTAAAACATCTATACTTCTACATATATAGGTTGAGAGCTGTTTATGAATTTACAAACTTTTACTGGGATGTGAAATAGACGTCAGCTAGCTGATGTTCCGACCTGTTTTGATTGTTTATATCCTTATTTGTCTTGTTATGTAATTGACTTGAGCTAATAGACAGTGGTTTACCAACTATATGACTCAGCCTATTCTAAGATTTTGTCTGACCATCTAACAATTTCCCTAGAAATGGCGATACAGAGGTCTCACCGCAATCCGTAATAGCATTGAAAAATAGTTAGTGGTTTACCTACCAACTACATGACTCAGCCTATTCCTTAAATTTTCTCCATATATCTCTTACAGGTTCCCTAGAAATGACGATAAGCAGGTATCACCGCAGATCCTTGTCGTAGCATTAAAAGCACGACACATTTTACCTGCGTTGAATAAACTGCATTGATTATACCATAAACGTCTTGTGTCCCCCAATCAATGGGCTTATATTGTCTGGCTTTCAATGCATGTTTCAATTTTTAAAGTGTCTGCATTTTAGATTGCATAGTTGTTATTTATTAACTGTGTGTGTTCGAAGTCATTTGACAAAGAGGGGAGGGGGGAAAGGGTGATTGTATCAGTTTTACGATACAAACTCTTACTCACGCCCTCCATTGTCAGACGGCGAGTATCGATATGTGTACATGTACGTAACCTTGTAGAAAAAGGAGCATACATCAGCGACAGATACTGTTGTCGGTATACAATATACTGTAATCTTGATTAAATCTACACCTTCCATGTTTTATGTATTGTCACGATTTCCTTCGGGAGTCTGAACAACATATATGCTTTTTATGATATTGTAGTTATATGGAAACTGTGGATGACATCAAAAGAGGCAAGAAAGTCGATCACTGATACATGCACACATCATGTAGAAGATTTTTTATATATACATGCCAATTTACAAAGTTTAGAAGTGACCATATGACTTAATATTCTGCAAAAAAATCTTAACAAAATCTCTCTAATTACTTTTTGAGTGTGCACAAACAATTAAAGAATTTCTATGACACTGACCATGTAAAATATTATCGTCATGCGCTCATGAAATTATGATAAGTGTACAATATCATTTTTCAAGCTCAGATGCTTTTAATTTCCTGCCGCTCAAATACAATTATTAATGATAAAATGATATTAAGTGCTTTACAATAAAACCAAGATTACAATTTGATAAATAGAAAATGATGAGTGAACATGACTGAAATATCTGAAATATCAATAAAGATGTTAAAACAAATAAATCTCTGTTAGTGGCAAATCCATAATAATATGTTGAGCTCATGCAGAAGTCCTTTACCCAACCTGACAGATATATTCCCTTGGTGTAAAACGAACTACCTCAAACACTTCAGATCAAAGGACTGAAATTGATTTTCGTAACCTATGTCTAAATCACATGACAGCTAATAAATAATACAATTAGACATTGCACAATGAAATTTTTTTTATCAAGCATACCAAGAGAAAAATGTTGAAATTTGACCCTGTGACTGGTATGCATACCTGAATGGGGCAGTTGTAATTGAAACGAGAACTCATTATAATTAATTAAAACCGATCTAGGTATTTTACAGGTTAATAACACATGCGGTATTTATGAGGTATGAAACGTTACAAAGAATTTGTAAAGGTATATAATTGGTTGTAAATGGCAGTCTATAGCAGATTTGATACTCACCTGTTCATAGTCGATATATCTTACGTTTGGGAACAGTGCCCAGATTTGCCACGGAGACTTTTTAAACTTTGGTGCTGCTTACTCTAGAGTTTTACAATTCACTCACACTTAGATAATGACTTATCGGAGTTCTAATACTAAACTGTTAGAAGTTGTGGTATATATAAATGCAGGAAGTTAGCTACACTGTCATAGCTATAACAGCTCAGTCTGAACTCTGAATCTTTAAAAGTCAATCCTCGCCTTATATAAGCCTGCCAAGAGTTTTAATTCATTCATAAAATTCCTGACGTCAAACTTTCGAGGTTTTACCGGAATCCACTTGGCGGTCTATTAAAAGATACTGTAGTATTACTACATGGTATACATGTATCTCCGTTAGCCCACTGTATTGTAGCTTATCAATTTGGGAGGTTTTCTTACTGCGTTTGTGACTTCATACGGCCTCGAGGTCAAGTGGTTCTCGACATTAAGTCAGAATGATGCAGCCCCTGTCAACATCTTGTAGATAGCGTGATAATGTTTATATATATCTTGTATACAGGAAACTTGACAATACAGAAGGAAGGAGATAGCGAGACTCCTCTTCCTATTTGTCTTGGCGAATTACTTCTTTGGCGTCATACTGTGAAAAACAACACTTAATCTTCATCTCCATATTAGGAAGAACTCTTAAAATAGATACGTGTTGAAGGATGTGAAATAACGAAATACATTATCTAAATTTTTCTCAATTTTACGTTTTTACGTTTAATA
This sequence comes from Argopecten irradians, assembly GCF_041381155.1. Lineage (NCBI taxonomy): Eukaryota > Metazoa > Mollusca > Bivalvia > Pectinida > Pectinidae > Argopecten > Argopecten irradians. Next base: position 11,382,475 of record NC_091145.1, on the reverse strand, counting down.
GTATGAATTCTTTTTAAAAACTACATTCTTGGTGGCCACACACATTTCACAGCGTTTTCAATGAAAGTGGATTCACTTGAAGTTGGAGACTCCACGAGAATTGTGGTCGGGTTGTTAACATAGTATGTTAAGTATGAGGAAATAGGACTGTTATATGCTCTCCATGCCCACACATAGTGAAACATCTCAGTAATCTGGATTAATGCTATTATTTTTTTTAAATGGTCAGTATTGGGAGATGGTCTTTGTATGAAGGTATTGATTTAGATGGGTGGTCTGTATTGACAGGTGGTCTTTGTATGAAGGTATTGTTTTAGATGGGTGGTCTGTATTGACAGGTGGTCTTTGTATGAAGGTATTGATTTAGATGGGTGGTCTATATTGACAGGTGGTCTTTGTATGAAGGTGTTTAGATGGGTGGTCTGTATTGGAAGATGATCTTTGTATGAAGGTGTTGTTTTAGATGGGTGGTCAGTATTGACAGGTGGTCTTTGTATGAAGGTGTTGTTTTAGATGGGTGGTCAGTATTGACAGGTGGTCTTTGTATGAAGGTGTTGATTTAGATGGGTGGTCTATATTGGCAGGTGGTCTTTGTATGAAGGTATTGATTTAGATGGGTGGTCTGTATTGACAGGTGGTCTTTGTATGAAGGTGTTGTTTTAGATGGGTGGTCTGTATTGACAGGTGGTCTTTGTATGAAGGTTTGTTTAGATGGGTGGTCAGTATTGACAGGTGGTCTTTGTATGAAGTATGTTTAGATGGGTGGTATATTGACAGGTGGTCTTTGTATGAAGGTGTTATTTTAGATGGGTGGTCAGTATTGACAGGTGGTCTTTGTATGAATGTGTTTTAGATGGGTGGCCTGTATTGACAGGCGGTCTTTGTATGACTGTGTTTTAGATGGGTGGTCTGTATTGACAGGTGGCCTTTGTATGAAGGTGTTATTTTAGATGGGTGGTCAGTATTGACAGGTGGTCTTTGTATGACTGTTGTTTTAGATGGGTGGTCTATATTGGCAGGTGGTCTTTGTATGAAGGTATTGATTTAGATGGGTGGTCTGTATTGACAGGTGGTCTTTGTATGAATGTGTTGTTTTAGATGGGTGGTCAGTATTGACAGGTGGTCTTTGTATGACTGTGTTTTAGATGGGTGGTCTGTATTGACAGGTGGTCTTTGTATGAAGGTGTTGTTTTAGATGGGTGGTCAGTATTGACAGGTGGTCTTTGTATGAAGGTGTTGTTTTAGATGGGTGGTCAGTATTGACAGGTGGTCTTTGTATGAAGGTGTTGTTTTAGATGGGTGGTCTGTATTGACAGGTGGTCTTTGTATGAAGGTGTTGTTTTAGATGGGTGGTCAGTATTGACAGGTGGTCTTTGTATGACTGTTGTTTTAGATGGGTGGTCTGTATTGACAGGTGGTCTTTGTATGAAGGTGTTGTTTTAGATGGGTGGTCAGTATTGACAGGTGGTCTTTGTATGAAGGTGTTGTTTTAGATGGGTGGTCTGTATTGACAGGTGGTCTTTGTATGACTGTGTTTTAGATGGGTGGTCTGTATTGACAGGTGGCCTTTGTATGAAGGTGTTTTTAGATGGGTGGTCTGTATTGACAGGTGGTCTTTGTATGAAGGTGTTGTTTTAGATGGGTGGTCAGTATTGACAGGTGGTCTTTGTATGAAGGTGTTGTTTTAGATGGGTGGTCTATATTGGCAGGTGGTCTTTGTATGAAGGTGTTGTTTTAGATGGGTGGTCAGTATTGACAGGTGGTCTTTGTATGACTGTGTTGTTTTAGATGGGTGGCCCGTATTGACAGGTGGTCTTTGTATGAAGGTGTTGTTTTAAATGGGTGGTCTGTATTGACAGGTGGTCTTTGTATGAAGGTATTATTTTAGATGGGTGGTCTGTATTGACAGGTGGTCTTTGTATTGACAGGTGGTCTTTGTATGAAGGTGTTGTTTTAGATGGGTGGTCTGTATTGACAGGTGGTCTTTGTATGAAGGTGTTGTTTTAGATGGGTGGTCTGTATTGACAGGTGGTCTTTGTATGAAGGTGTTGTTTTAGATGGGTGGTCTGTATTGACAGGTGGTCTTTGTATGAAGGTGTTGTTTTAGATGGGTGGTCAGTATTGACAGGTGGTCTTTGTATGAAGGTGTTGTTTTAGATGGGTGGTCTGTATTGACAGGTGGTCTTTGTATGAAGGTGTTGTTTTAGATGGGTGGTCTGTATTGACAGGTGGTCTTCGTATGAAGGTGTTGTTTTAGATAGGTGCTGTATTGACAGGTGGTCTTGTATGTACTGTGTTTTAGTGGTGGTCTGTATTGACAGGTGGTCTTTGTATGAAGGTGTTGTTTTAGATAGGTGGTCTGTATTGACAGGTGGTCTTTGTATGAGTGTGTTTTAGATAGGTGGTCTGTATTGACAGGTGGTTTTTCGTATGAGGTTTAGGTGTTGTTTTAGATGGGTGGTCTGTATTGACAGGTGGTCTTTGTATGAATGTGTTGTTTTAGATGGGTGGTCAGTATTGACAGGTGGTCTTTGTATGAAGGTGTTGTTTTAGATGGGTGGTCAGTATTGACAGGTGGTCTTTGTATGAAGGTGTTGTTTTTGATGGTGGTCGTATTGACAGGTGGTCTTTGTATGAAGGTGTTGTTTTAGATGGGTGGTCTGTATTGACAGGTGGTCTTTGTATGAAGGTGTTGTTTTAGATGGGTGGTCTGTATTGACAGGTGGTCTTTGTATGAATGTGTTGTTTTAGATGGGTGGTCTTATTGATGTGTTGAGGTTGTTTAGATTTGTATGATGATGAGTGTTGTTTTAGATGGGTGGCTGTATTGACAGGTGGTCTTTGTATGAAGGTGTTGTTTTAGATAGGTGGTCTGTATTGACAGGTGGTTTTGTATGAATGTGTTGTTTTAGATGGGTGGCCTGTATTGACAGGTGGCATTTGTATGAAGGTGTTGTTTTAGATAGGTGGTCTGTATTGACAGGTGGTCTTTGTATGAAGGTGTTGTTTTAGATGGGTGGTCTGTATTGACAGGTGGTCTTTGTATGAAGGTGTTGTTTTAGATGGGTGGTCTGTATTGACAGGTGGTCTTTGTATGAAGGTGTTTTTTAGATGGGTGGTCCTGTATTGACAGGTGGTCTTTGTATGAAGGTGTTGTTTTAGATAGGTGGTCTGTATTGACAGGTGGTCTTTGTATGAAGGTGTTGTTTTAGATGGGTGGTCTGTATTGACAGGTGGTCTTTGTATGAAGGTGTTGTTTTAGATGGGTGGTCTGTATTGACAGGTGGCCTTTGTATGAAGGTGTTGTTTTAGATGGGTGGTCTGTATTGACAGGTGGTCTTTGTATGACTGTGTTGTTTTAGATGGGTGGTCTGTATTGACAGGTGGTCTTTGTATGAAGGTGTTGTTTTAGATAGGTGGTCAGTATTGACAGGTGGTCTTTGTATGAAGGTGTTGTTTTAGATAGGTGGTCTGTATTGACAGGTGGTCTTTGTATGACTGTGTTTTAGTTGGGTGGTATGTATTGACAGGTGGTTTTTGTATGACTGTGTTTTAGATGGGTGGTCTGTATTGACAGGTGGCCTTTGTATGAAGGTGTTGTTTTAGATAGGTGGTCAGTATTGACAGGTGGTCTTTGTATGACTGTGTTGTTTTAGATGGGTGGTCTGTATTTACAGGTGGTCTTTGTATGAAGGTGTTGTTTTAGATAGGTGGTCTGTATTGACAGGTGGTCTTTGTATGACTGTGTTTTAGTTGGGTGGTCCGTATTGACAGGTGGCCTTTGTATGAAGGTGTTAATTTAGATGGGTGGTCTGTATTGACAGGTGGCATTTGTATGACTGTGTTTTAGATGGGTGGTCTGTATTGACAGGTGGTAGTTATATACAGAGTTAAGGTAGTTATAGACAAGTGGTATGTATAGACAGGTGGTCTTTGTATGAAGGTGGTTGTTTTATAGACAGGTGGCCTGTATTTAGACAGATGGTTTGTATGAAACAGATGGTAGGTTTAGACAGGTGGTAGTTATAGACAGGTGGTAGTTATAGACAGGTGGTAAGTATAGACAGGTGGTAGTTATAGACAGATGGTAGGTATAGACAGGTGGTAGTTATAGACAGGTGGTAAGTATAGACAGGTGGTAGTTATAAACAGATGCTAGATATAGACAGGTGGTAGTTATGGACAGGTGGAAGTTATAGACAGGCGGTAGGTATAGACAGGTGGTAGGTATAGACAGGTGGTAGTTAAGAACAGATGGTAGGTATAGACAAGTGGTAGTTAAGAGTGGTAGTTATAGACAGGTGGTAGGTATAGACAGGTGGTAGGTATAGACAGGTGGTAGGTATAGACAGGTGGTAGTTAAGAACAGATGGTAGGTATAGACAGGTGGTAGTTATAGAGATGGTAGGTATAGACAGGTGGAAGTTAAGAACAATAGGTATAGACAGGCGTAGGTTATAGACAGGTGGTAGGTATAGACAGGTGGTAGTTAAGAACAGATGGTAGGTATAGACAAATGGTAGTTAAGAGATGGTAGGTATAGACAGGTGGTAGGTATAGACTGCCGATAGATATAAAGTGAAACCTGCCTTAAAGACCATCTCTGTATAAAGACCACCTGTTTAATAAGACCACTTGCATATGGTTCGAAATGAGCAATTTAACAAATTTCATCAGTGTATAAAAACGTCTTGGATGAAACAGGTGTCCATTTGTATTTATAGACACTTGTGAAGGTGTTGTTTTAGATGGGTGGTCAGTATTGACAGGTGGTCTTTGTATGACTGTGTTTTAGATGGGTGGCCTGTATTGACAGGTGGTCTTTGTATGAAGGTGTTGTTTTAGATAGGTGATCTGTATTGACAGGTGGTCTTTGTATGACTGTGTTTTAGATAGGTGGCCTGTATTGACAGGTGGTCTTTGTATGACTGTGTTTTAGATAGGTGGCCTGTATTGACAGGTGGTCTTTGTATGAAGGTGTTGTTTTAGATGGTCTTTGTATGACTGTTGTTTTAGATGGGTGGTCTATATTGGCAGGTGGTCTTTGTATGAAGGTGTTGTTTTAGATGGGTGGTCAGTATTGACAGGTGGTCTTTGTATGAATGTGTTGTTTTAGATGGGTGGTCAGTATTGACAGGTGGTCTTTGTATGACTGTGTTGTTTTAGATGGGTGGTCTGTATTGACAGGTGGTCTTTGTATGAAGGTGTTGTTTTAGATGGGTGGTCTGTATTGACAGGTGGTCTTTGTATGAAGGTGTTGTTTTAGATGGGTGGTCTGTATTGACAGGTGGTCTTCGTATGAAGGTGTTGTTTTAGATGGGTGGTCTGTATTGACAGGTGGTCTTTGTATGAAGGTGTTGTTTTAGATAGGTGGTCTGTATTGACAGGTGGTCTTTGTATGACTGTGTTTTAGTTGGGTGGTCTGTATTGACAGGTGGTCTTTGTATGAAGGTGTTGTTTTAGATAGGTGATCTGTATTGACAGGTGGTCTTTGTATGACTGTGTTTTAGATAGGTGGTCTGTATTGACAGGTGGTCTTTGTATGACTGTGTTTTAGATAGGTGGTCTGTATTGACAGGTGGTCTTTGTATGAAGGTGTTGTTTTAGATGGGTGGTCTGTATTGACAGGTGGTCTTTGTATGAAGGTGTTGTTTTAGATGGGTGGTCAGTATTGACAGGTGGTCTTTGTATGAAGGTGTTGTTTTAGATGGGTGGTCAGTATTGACAGGTGGTCTTTGTATGAAGGTGTTGTTTTAGATAGGTGGCCCGTATTGACAGGTGGTCTTTGTATGAAGGTGTTGTTTTAGATGGGTGGTCAGTATTGACAGGTGGTCTTTGTATGAATGTGTTGTTTTAGATGGATGGTCTGTATTGACAGGTGGTCTTTGTATGAATGTGTTGTTTTAGATGGCTGTATTGACAGGTGGCATTTGTACAGGTGTGTTTTAGATAGGTGTCTGTATTGACAGGTGGTTTTGTATGAATTGTTGTTTTAGATTGGTGGCCTGTATTGACAGGTGGTCTTTGTATGAAGGTGTTGTTTTAGATAGGTGGTCTGTATTGACAGGTGGTTTTGTATGAATGTGTTGTTTTAGATGGGTGGCCTGTATTGACACAGGTGGCATTTGTATGAAGGTGTTGTTTTAGATAGGTGGTCTGTATTGACAGGTGGTTTTGTATGAATGTGTTGTTTTAGATGGGTGGCCTGTATTGACAGGTGGCCTTTGTATGAAGGTGTTGTTTTAGATGGGTGGCCTGTATTGACAGGTGGTCTTTGTATGAAGGTGTTGTTTTAGACAGGTGGTAGTTATAAACAGATGGTAGGTATAGACAGGTGGTAGTTATAGACAGGTGGTAAGTATAGACAGGTGGTAGTTATAAACAGATGGTAGATATAGACAGGTGGTAGTTATGGACAGGTGGAAGTTATAGACAGGCGGTAGGTATAGACAGGTGGTAGGTATAGACAGGTGGTAGTTAAGAACAGATGGTAGGTATAGACAAGTGGTAGTTAAGAGATGGTAGGTATAGACAGATGGTAGGTATAGACAGGTGGTAGGTATAGACTGCCGATAGATATAAAGTGAAACCTGCCTTAAAGACCACCTCTGTATAAAGACCACCTGTTTAATAAGACCACTTGCATATGGTTCGAAATGAGCAATTTAAAAACAAATTTCATCAGTGTATAAAAACGTCTTGGATGAAACAGGTGTCCATTTGTATTTATAGACACTTGAAATCAGTATATTTATTCAGTTGAAAGATGTTGACAGGTGGTATATTTAGTCAGGTGGCAGGTATAGACAATTGATTGCAAGAATATGTATCATGTTGACGGATTGTCCGCCATTGTAAATAATGTACTGGTCACTCAGTACTGATGTACCGGTCACTTAGTAGAGGTGTAACTGTATTACATACACTAGCCACGAGGTACAGTAGTGAGTACACTCCTACTCACATCGAATATTGTACGTAGTTGACTTTGGGATTTGACCTTTATGTTTCATCTTAGAAGATAAAGATGTACAAATGTCATTGATAGCAAAATCCAGCCTCACACATGTTTTCTGTACAAACTGTAATTCTTGCCAATATTCGGTGTAGAAATGAAAATACCTCAAATTACTTATTGTTTGGTGTTTTTATGTCCCTGTCATGAAATTGGGCGGGTTGGGGCGATATAGTGATATCCATTGTCGGTTCTGTAACGATTTTATGCACAGCATTTTAGAAATATTTCTAATCTAAATAATTTATATGAACTGGACAAGAGCTCCTGTATACTGTTGAGTAAAATCTGTATGTGTATTAAAACTTGCATTTGATTCAGTAATGTAAATATTTCTCCATGATGTGTTGTTGAATAATTAAAATTTTTTAGGATGGTCCAGAACTGGTTTCCCGTGTGACCCCAGCACATCCATGCTGCAGTCGTGTCCTTCCTGTATGCACCTGTTTGTAATTGCGCACACAACAAATGTACAATCCACACGATATTGATGACACCCTCACGTCATGTATATATCACTCCTCGTCATGTTTATATACTAAAAGTTACAAAACACCTATTTTAATGCACTTATGGTATATTAGATTTCAGTCTCAGATGTTTCCTGTAATTGATAGTTTGTTGAAATTATCTTACATATTCAGAAACTTGTTAAATGTCAGCTGATATAGCAGAAAATGTTGGTTGATATTTTGTTTATAGAAAGCTGAAAAATGATGATTGTAAGAAATATCTCAAGAATGTTAGAGAGAATTAATGCAATTGGACAAAAATCAGAAATTAAATCATTGTGGTTTTAGATTCCTTAATTGAGATCTATGTATATGGTCTGTTGAAATAATTAAAAGGGCCTGTTCTTTAAAAGAGGAAAATATATTTAAAAAATATTATTCTGTAATAATTCTGTCAAAAGGCTGTTAAAAAGAACTATATGCAAGAAAATGGACAATAGCTTTTTCTCCCATTCTTGATGGGCTTATCCCGTGGTTGCTAGGGAAAAGATAACTCTGTCTTTTGCCGGGTTAGGAAAAAGACAGCTCACACACTAGATAGTGACAGCATCAATACATGCGATGACCATTTTTATGTACACGGACGTTATATCAACTGAATTTTCACCATTTCTCGTTAAAATATGGGAGATAAAGAATCAAACACGGGCATGTCAGGTGGACAGGGATATCACAACCCTCATGAAAGATTTTGACCATCAACTCCTGGCAAGCCTCGGGCTGATCAGCCAAAATCTTTCACTTTGGTTGAGACATTCCTGTCCACCTGACATCCCCATGTAAGATTTTATTAATCTCTTACAATAGCTCATGTTGAAGTAAGCTGAAGTGGACAGTTACCAAAGTTGTTCATCAAAATGACCTTGACCTTATAACTAAATATCATGTGACCATTAATGTAAAACATTAGGGTGCATGTAGATTTAGGAGTTCACCCCTGCAATTCAATTATTGACTCTTCCAGTTCTTGAAGTAGAAGAGTCTAAATGTTTTTTCAGGGGTGAATGAGTTAATGTTGTAGCATATCCAGTTATGTCCCTCCCCCTCCCACCACCTCTACAAAGCTTCCATAGATTCAATATGATATCCAGTTATGTCCCTCCCCCTCCCACCACCTCTACAAAGCTTCCATAGATTCAATATGATATCCAGTTATGTCCCTCCCCCTCCCACCACCTCTACAAAGCTTCCATAGATTCAATATGATATCCAGTTATGTCCCTCCCCCTCCCACCACCTCTACAAAGCTTCCATAGATTCAATATGATATCCAGTTATGTCCCTCCCCCTCCCACCACCTCTACAAAGCTTCCATAGATTCAATATCATATCCAGTTATGTCCCTCCCCCTCCCACCACCTCTACAAAGCTTCCATAGATTCAATATCATATCCAGTTATGTCCCTCCCCCTCCCACCACCTCTACAAAGCTTCCATAGATTCAATATCATATCCAGTTATGTCCCTCCCCCTCCCACCACCTCTACAAAGCTTCCATAGATTCAATATATCATATCCAGTTATGTCCCTCCCCCTCCCACCACCTCTACAAAGCTTCCATAGATTCAATATCATATCCAGTTATGTCCCTCCCCCTCCCACCACCTCTACAAAGCTTCCATAGATTCAATATCATATCCAGTTATGTCCCTCCCCCTCCCACCACCTCTACAAAGCTTCCATAGATTCAATATCATATCCAGTTATGTCCCTCCCCCTCCCACCACCTCTACAAAGCTTCCATAGATTCAATATATATCCAGTTATGTCCCTCCCCCTCCCACCACCTCTACAAAGCTTCCATAGATTCAATATGATATCCAGTTATGTCCCTCCCCCTCCCACCACCTCTACAAAGCTTCCATAGATTCAATATGATATCCACACAGAACAGTTGTAAATATGATGGTGCTGGTAGTGCAAGCTGGTGGAAGGTGGTGCCAGTGGTGCTGGTGGTGCCAGTGGTGCTCCAGGTGGTGCCGATGGTGCCACCTTGTGACTATAGAGCCCCGAAATTATCCACAATGGACACAACAATCAGCTAACACAACTGAAAGGCACATATCTTTTATTTGGCACATATGTAACTCGGAAACGATTTTAATGAAGTTATAAAAAAAGCTCTGTCATAAATTATGAGATAAGTGGGTGTGTTATCATTGTAAAGATATTATAATACATGTTTCCTAAGAGGTCAAAGTTCAGTGGTTTTATTTCTCCCATTAACTTCTTAAATTATACACAATCAGCCTAGAGTTCATTCAGCATTGCAGGAAACTCACATTGCAGGTATATAACATTTAAATTTACTGTCAGGTATCAATTAGAGACACTTTTGCTTCATGAGTGTTACACATGAACAAATCCTGAAGAAGAAATTCCTTCACTGACCTTTGACCTATAAACAGGTTGTGTATATATAGAGAGAGGGGTCATCGAAGGTCACCATCCTTACTTTTCTGTTATTTAATATTTATATATGACAAATATGAAAAGGATTGTAATCTGATGCCTACCATGCACCTGTTTATATGAGTGAAGAAAGATGAGATGTCTGAATTATGAAGACCATGAAAATTCTTAAATCATATTACAATTAGATTGTCCTTTAAAACATAATATACACATTCTTTTGTACCATTCATATTTTGGGCATGTTAAAATCAAACAGCTAAATGTGTTTCTAGGTTTGACTATGACTTCATAGCAACTGTTTTATCCATAATAATTACACTATTTCATGGATGAACTATTTCATACATCTGACTGCTTGAAAGACATGTATACATATCCATATACAACAGGTTGAAGGTTAAAGGTTAAACTGACTGAAGGACAAACACAAAGGTCAAAAATGGATAAACACAAGACATCTAAGGTCAAGGATAGACTGGTGCAAGATCAGAGCCATATACATGTATATATTTTCTATATAAAAGGTCAATTGTGAAGATTTTTCAAAAAAGGCATATACATTGTTATACATGAAGTCAAAGGTCAACTGTCTGACTTCAACTACCTGAAGTACAAAAACAATACCGGATTATTAAAGGTCACACAGGGTATTAAAGGGACACAGTAGGTCAAGGTCAAGGTTGAATTGATGTAAGACCAAAGGTGATATATATATAGCTATTGCAAACAATAAAGCTTGATTAGCAAATGTTGCTGGAATATTATTCAACGTATTTCAATTGTTAAAACATTGGGTTTTTTGGGGGGATAGGGGATGGGGGGTGGAGGATGAGGGGGTGTATGTCATTAACCTATACATACTGGTCAAGATCTCTTGCAAATTCATTTAGACAGGTATATAGGTAGCAGGTAGGTGTGTTGTTCTGACAGGTGAGAATTCCTAGGATTATCGCCATGGTAATAACTTCTGTCAGAGGTCATTACCATCAAAAGGTCAAGGTCCTCACATAAATGTCTGGAATCTGTAACAGGTAATGTTTTCAGACATTTCCTGAGGCTCTGTTGAAACTTATTTTTTTTTCATTATATCAAACAAGCAATTAATATCATGATCCATATAAATAAATGAAATATAAAATCAAACAAAATATCTGTAGGTATTTTCTTTTGTTACATGGTCATGAAAACAGGTAATGAAATAAGAACAGGTGAGCTGTTTCAGATAGTAATTAGTAATTCTACTTGTTAGATACTACATTTAAAAGGTTTTTAAGAGGCCTATTGAAACCTTTCACTGTACAGCTGTATGGAATTCTGTCTTTTCTAAAGAAACATTTACAGAAATGGCAAAAATTTTAAGTGTATGGAATGTTTAGATTGGAAACATCTCTAATAGCTAGGCTATAAGAGAGACTGGGTTTTGGGGGAGAATGGTTTACAAAGATGGGAGAAGGTAGAAAGTTTAGGAAAACAGTTGGTAATATTAAATGGGCAGGGGGGAATATATTTGAGAGGGAATATTTTGTTAGGGAGATGACCTAGAATGAAATAGAAAAAAGTTAGATGACAAGTCATGTTTTGAAGTTTGAGAATGAAAGATAGCAGAAAAGAGGAGGGAAGAATAAGATATATAGGTGTTTAAGAAAGGAAAGAGGAGGTCGGAGAATTGAAAAAAAAAACTTGTTACAGGAGAGATGGAAATGACAAAGTCTCTGAAAAAAAATCTAACTAATAGTTGGGAAGGGAAAGAAGATTGGGGGTAGGCAGGTTGGTGAGAGTGGTGACAGTAAATGGCAATTAGAAGGAATAAAAACTGTGGTAAAGTTTGGAAAGTGAACGCAAGAAAAGGGGTGAATTGCATGATGGCAAAAAAAGAGCAAAAATATAGATGATAGGCTTTGAGGGTATAGGGAGTGGGATGGGCAGGCAAATGGAACAATACAGTGAAAAGAAATGTCAAAAGGGGACAGGCTGTGAATTTTATTTCTATTTTTCCTGAATATATTTCTTGTTTTTAGCTCAAACACTTATGATAAGTTCATTGTGTTACGGAATTAATGCCAGACATTCATGTTGGGCTTATTTCTTTCAATTTCAAATCAAAGATTTTAAAGCTACAAATATAACAGATTGACTTACATTAAGTGCATTGCGTGGGCATGAAATAACATAAATCAAATATACTCTGTGTTGTCTTTGTTTCTCAATATCTTGATTGATTATCACAAAAAAAATTAATTTATTATGTTTCAAAGAATTGATATCAGTTTAACACAAAAAGATATTTGATTACTGAGATCATTTGGTACCATGCCTAATTGATTTACTGGGTGTTTATATTCTTTGTGTCTTATTGACAAAAAAAAATATTTAAAAACAATTTCTATGATAATTAGTTTAGATAATTACAATGTCTTCAAGTAATCTGATCTTTCAAAGAAAATTCTTTAACTCTATAAAACTAAAAATAAGTTCAAACAAAATTTTATATTTATTTCTTGTAAAGATGAGTGCATAATTCTATAAAAAAATAAGGTTCCATTAATTAAATTACTGTTAATTTTATGAGTAATTGGACTAACTAACTTATGTATTGTGTAAATTAGACAAGGCATTGTTTTTTAACCAGACCTATGACACAGGATGTGGTGGGCAGAGGGGGTAAAAGAACTTTGGATTATTATATTGGGAAATTTTGGCTTATGGTTATTAACTTTTAGTCCAAATTAGTCATCTAATTAATCTTATTAATTATCTACCAGAGTTTATCTTAATCTTCAATGTTTGCTGCAGGAAGACTGTTTCCAAGGCATGGAGAAAAAACACGTTAAGATTCATTTAGTTCGATTTTGAGTAATCAGATTATTATTATTTTCATTCATCAGATTTGATGAGAGTGCATATATAGGCTTTGCCTGCTGTCTAATTAAATTTTTTTTATTTAATAAGATAGTTTGAAAAAAAAAAACCAGATTGTGATAGGAACTAAAAGTAATATAGTTTGTTCGTTTAACGTCCTGCATACATCCACTGGGTCATTTAAGGACTGTTTGGTTGAGGTGTGAAGAAAAGCTGGAGTTCCCCCCAAAAAATCACCGATTACGGTCAGTACCTGCATGACATATGGGATTCAAACTCATGACCCAGAGGTAGAGGGTTTGTGGTAATGTCATCTAACCACTGTGACCCAGGTTGCATATTTGGTCACCTAACAGTTCCTAAATCAAACTCTTCCATATATCAAATCATGACTTCAATTCTCTGATTATGAATTAAAATGATTATTTTCTCTGTGTTATTTGTACATAGACCTGTCCTTATAGTCACTGACAATAATTATAGTCATGATTTAATACGGGACATTTTGGTTTGAGGATTGCTTCAGTATTAATACACTCTCAGAAAACTTGTTCTACTATTTTGATTTGTTAGCATCATATATCAAATTCCAATAAATACAGCTTAAGGCTGTGGATCCATTGTAGCATCGTATAATGGTAATTTGAATCCTGATACACCAGAGCTTCATCACAAGCTTATTTTCTTTTCGATTTGTCCAATAAATCATTACTTATTCAGCATTGCTAAGGCTCACAAAATATATGACCATACAATTACCTGTTTTTCTTTCAGAAAAGTTTGTTATATTTGTTTATTTCACAGAAATATGACATTAATATTATTACATTACTGAAGATATATATACATATATATGCAGCTACCTTGTTTCAAAATGTTTGTGAAAATTTAAAAACTCTTTAGCGATTTGCTTGGTTGTATTCCCTGCAGAATAAAAGTCATCATTATCCACCTTGAGAGTAAAGGTCAAATTTCTTTTTAAGGTTATAGAGAGAGTAAGGTTTGTGATTTCGTTTCAGACTTTTCCATTAATGGAGTTTTTTAGAAAAGTTTTGAGAATGCAGTAGCTGTTTTAAATGTTTCCAATTTGTAACAAAATCTTTCACTTTTGATAATAACTTACGCCTGTGTAGAGAAAACAATACGTTTTCTGAGGTAAAGCAATGCGTCAATTTACAGATGTTTGCGTATAGATTTGCTTATAGATAAAATGAATAAAATTCCTTTGTTGTTTTTTTTGGTATAAAATGCATTTGAGCTAATGTGTTTGAATCAAGGTGCATTTTAAGATTTCTCATGCGATAATAAATTGTTTGCCAAATTATGAAACAAATAACAATATTAAACTATGAAGAACTTTGTGACAACTTTGATCGAGATATACTAGCCATTAATTGGACATTTACACAATGTTATACGACCTTACACTTTCAAACTCTATATTTTAGAATTAGTGAGAGAAAAAAGGACAAAAAAAATAAATATAAACAAATATACAATCAAGACAAAATAACCAAGAATGAACAGAAGGATAGATGTACAGATGTACAAATGAATGGATGAATAAATGGATGAATGAACTAATTAATAAGTGAATGATGTAAATTTATCATTTATCGGTTTTAAGAAAGTTCTATCATTAAGTTCCATTAGAACCAACATTTCAGAAATTATAACAAAACTTACCTAACATTTGCCTCTGTCTAATTGCCACAGGCTAGAATAAAGAGTCTTTTGTCAGAAGAAGTTTCACATCAACTTAAAATGAGAGCTATATGAAATATAAGCTCTGTAAGAACAAAAGTCCTTATGAATCCTCGGAGAATGTCTTAAGAAGTTCCATTGTGCCTAAATGAACTTGTCTCAGGCTGTTGGTCACTCGGTATGGGCTATATAAATTAATAAAAAAAACTTCTCAGTGCGAACTTGGCGGTCTGAAATTTCATTCCAGTCCATGTGTGATATTGTATTGTAATGAATCTGTTCTAATAGGTCCCTCATAGCATGCCAGCGTTTACAAATAGACCGATCATGTTACCTGAAACATGTAAACCAACTTGTCTATCATTGTTACGAGCCCAGAGATGTGAAAATGAATATCATATAAAAGCATTCAAACAGTGTCAATGGCTTTATACAGATTGACGTCCAAGTCATTGTCTATCGTTGTTCGACCTCACCAAGCCATTTTATTTAACGACCACCGAAAACATGTCAACATGACTAAATAGAGAACAGTTACGATTCTGTGGCCCAGGAACGAGACAAGAGATATGTGATCTGGGGGAGATACAATCGGATCTGATATAAGGCCCCGAAGGATCAACGCCATGCAGCCCTTTATTTTCCTACGAGTAGAATTACGTTTAATTACAGTGCAGTTTTTACAAGTTGAGGCGGTTACGATCTATTATCTGATGATCTCTGCGAGATTAAGACCTGAGGACGTTATAACGTACTGCGATTGGTCGGAATTTGGTCACCACCTCTTTGTTCTTAAGACCATCCCCGATGCCTTGGTATTGCTAGTTTGCCGAGTGTGAGGAATCCGTTTTGACGGATCGCGATTATCAAGACAAGATATCTCATTTACGGTACACATCCTCGCACAAAAAACAACCTATAATTTGTATCTTGTTAAAGATGTCAATATTTCATAATTTCATTTTTTTATGAATTGTCATATATTATCTTAATTACTGTAATGATTAAAACAAAAAAAATTGAGAAATTTTTTTTTTTTTAAATAATAAATAAAATTTCTCACTATAATGAAATCTAACATCTGCTAACTGTAATTTGAATTTGATATGAATTAAATTTAAAAAAAAAAAAGAAAAAAAAATCATCTTTTTATTCATTTGTTTTTCTGTAAAATAACCTTTTGTTCATGCAAGATGCTAAATGAGAAGGATCAATTTTCGTTTATGAGCCACGAAAATTTTTGACAAACAAATTGTAGGAACACCTACCATTTTTTACATGTCGTGTTTACGAGCCGTTTGGGCCTAGCTACAATATTATCTGTATATCTGGGAAGTTGTTTACTGCCCTTTAGATATATACACTTACCTATCTCCTCAAATACTCTAAACAATTCCGACAGGTAAATTCCGACAGGTGTAACAAATACAAAAAATAAATTAAAAAAAACAAAACAAAAAACAACAAAATTGTACAAATAAGAAGTTAATGGAAGTGCAATTTATTTCTAGACAATTAGTGCAGTAACCTTGACAATGAACAACCCTTGTCGTAATGGACGCAATAAGCACCCCATTCCCCATTAGCTTTCCTCTCCCTTTTTTGAAGCTTCAATCCTACTTACCTCAAGTTAGATGCAGACTAAATATTATGAAAACAGATGGTTTCTTTATTTGATTTCTCTTGATTTATCGCTTCGTTTGTGCAATATTTTTGTGAAAGGGTTCCTATCAAGTGACCATTCATTTTTTCTTCTTCAATTTTTCAATCACCCTGGGCGTTTATTGGGTCGAAATTACAATACATTAAAATACTGATAGGATATATCAATGGTTTGACCTTTGACCTTAAATGTCAGTCAGTCAATTGTTGTTTCGATAGACAATTCAACATTTACATTATGTGCTGTACTCTACAATCCTATAGAATTAAGAATAATAGTGTTTGTTTTATTTGCCACTTGAATTCATTACTTTCGTATATATATAACGGTACCTTCAAACTAAACGAGGTATTTAGACTTTCACTGACTACTGACCTCAACTCTTATCATTCAGACTTTAAGGAGATGTTGACATGTTAAAAGTTTGTCAATATTTTGGCAGGCTTTATGTGATGTTGTTTGACTTCTAAGTTGACTTTTAAGTTCATCGACCACAAGATGGATTACCTCAAATATCTGCAATATTCAAGCCTTTTGGGTCTTTTGTTTTTCATAATGATGTCAAAATGCTTCAACTTCAAAGATTCAAATCACTTTTCCAAATATGATTTCCATTTTGGTAATACTATTTCCTATGAAATCAAAGAGATAAGTGAACTACATATAAAACTGAAATTCACAGTGATTTGGTCCATTCTTTTTAACTTTGTTAGTTCATTTTGATATCATGTGCATGATAAAAAAAATTATATTAAGAAAATTCTGACTATTAAAAAAAATTTCTGTGAAAAGACCAATCTTTTGACTCCCAACCTATCTTTTGACCCTGAAGTAGACGATAAAAAATCAGTTATTTTGGATTTTCTGAGAAAGGTAGTACATGTGTATTTGAATCCCATTCTTGTGGTTAAGTGGCGGAAGTATTGTCTTCAACTGATATACAAATTAACACACCTACATAATTTTAAGTGACCTCTTCAAACTTATATCTCGTAAGGAGGTACTAAATGGTACATGTCATTGAGCCATAGTCTAGAGAAACCCTTGACAACTGACTAAAATTTGTCCCCATAAACTTAGTCACAATAAATGGTACATGTCATCGAGCCATAGTCTAGAGAAACCCTTGACAACTGACTAAAATTTGTCCCCATAAACTTAGTCACAATAAATGGTACATGTCATCGAGCCATAGTCTAGAGAAACCCTTGACAACTGACTAAAATTTGTCCCCATAAACTTAGTCACAATAAATGGTACATGTCATCGAGCCATAGTCTAGAGAAACCCTTGACAACTGACTAAAATTTGTCCCCATAAACTTAGTCACAATAAATGGTACATGTCATCGAGCCATAGTCTAGAGAAACCCTTGACAACTGACTAAAATTTGTCCCCATAAACTTAGTCACAATAAATGGTACATGTCATCGAGCCATAGTCTAGAGAAACCCTTGACAACTGACTAAAATTTGTCCCCATAAACTTAGTCACAATAAATGGTACATGTCATCGAGCCATAGTCTAGAGAAACCCTTGACAACTGACTAAAATTTGTCCCCATAAACTTAGTCACAATAAATGGTACATGTCATCGAGCCATAGTCTAGAGAAACCCTTGACAACTGACTAAAATTTGTCCCCATAAACTTAGTCACAATAAATGGTACATGTCATCGAGCCATAGTCTAGAGAAACCCTTGACAACTGACTAAAATTTGTCCCCATAAACTTAGTCACAATAAATGGTACATGTCATCGAGCCATAGTCTAGAGAAACCCTTGACAACTGACTAAAATTTGTCCCCATAAACTTAGTCACAATAAATGGTACATGTCATCGAGCCATAGTCTAGAGAAACCCTTGACAACTGACTAAAATTTGTCCCCATAAACTTAGTCACAATAGATGTTCTGGCTATAAGGATCTGTATTATATGGTTCAGCACATTAACCCAGTATACCCTAGGATAACCCAGAACCCTAGTATATACAATGACCCATTAAAACCCTGTTGGACCCTATGATCCACTATAGCTCTACCATGACCCAGTGTGAAACAATGACCCATCAACACAGTTTGACCAGTGTCCCAGTGACACCATATGAACTCCTTTTAACCCTGTTAAACCCGGTATGATGTACCCTATAAACAAGTAAAACCCAGTGACCCACTTTACCTTTGACTCCATTAAAGTTATAGTGAGTCGACCCATTGTGACCCTATAATTTTGATAAACCAAAAGCCCACTGTGACCCTATAAATCTATTAAAGCCAGTGACCCTTAGAGTGAACCTAATAAACCTAGTTACCCATGGTGACCCAAAAAACCTATTTAACCCAGCCAAACTCATCATTATGACCTTTGACACCATTAAACCTTGTGACCCAATGTGACCCTATGACCTTGTTATGATCTTTGACTCCATTAAATCCACTGTGACCCTATGACCCTGTTATACTCATGACTGACCCAGTGTGACCATGTGACCCTGTAACCCTGTTAAAGAAAATTACCCATACAATGTGACCCTATATAAACCAGAAAATCCTAGTGTGTCACAGTGTTATGACCCTTTGACGGTTTTTGGCTGTTTTATTTTGCAGTTTTATGACCCATGCAACCTCTAAGGGTGTTGTTTCTAAGCATATCATATCCATTAATCATCTTCATTCATTCACGGGCCTGGACATTCTCATGTCATCCAGAACTGCATCAACGACTGGAGCAGTAGCGACCCTACATAGTATTACTGTAGATATGATTCAGAATCCCTACAGTGTATAATGTATATAAGAATGTCTAGAGGTTTTGTGAATAATAAAGAAATTACTGCATCTTACCAGTCAATTAAGTCGTGGTTAAAATTCCAATACAGATTATCATTAAACCATACGAAGTATTAAATAACTCAAATTTCTTTGATCCAGTCAGTAGGCTAATATATCAGTTACTAATTGGATGATTAATTAAAACACTAGCCTAAATGAGTCAGATTTCCTAATCAGTATGAGTGTCTGATAGTTTGGGGAACCACCCGTCTTATCACAGCTGATTAACCTCATATACTGATTAGACAAATTAATCAGCCAGCTTCTAAGTGAGCCAGTTTAATAGTCAACTTATCACCTTTACTTGTCAAAAGGATTGAGATCAAAATGTACTGTAGCAACTACTAAAGGTTATAGGGGGAAAGATTACAGAGGGCTAGGGATGGAGGCTGGGAAATTACAGGGGGTTAGGGATAGAGGCTGGAAAATTACAGGGGGTTAGGGATAGAGGCTGGGAAATTACAGGGGGTTAGGGATAGAGGCTGGGAAATTACAGGGGGTTAGGGATAGAGGCTGGGAAATTACAGGGGGTTAGGGATAGAGGCTGGGAAATTACAGGGGGTTAGGGATAGAGGCTGGAAAATTACAGGGGGCTAGGGATGGAGGCTGGAAAATTACAGGGGGTTAGGGATGGAGGCTGGGAAATTACAGGGGGTTAGGGATAGAGGCTGGGAAATTACAGGGGGTTAGGGATAGAGGCTGGGAAATTACAGGGGGTTAGGGATAGAGGCTGGGAAATTACAGGGGGTTAGGGATGAAGGTTAGGAAAATCACAGGGGCTAGGGATGAGGTTAGGAAATCACAGGAGGTCGGGGACGGAGGCTGGGAAATTACAGGGGGTTAGGGATAGAGGCTGGAAAATTACAGGGGACTAGGGATGAAGGTTAGAAAATCACAGGGAGCTAGGGATGAAGGTTAGAAAATCACAGGGGGTCGGGGGGATAGAGGCTGGGAAATTACAGGGGGTTAGGGATAGAGAGGCTGGAAAATTACAGGGGACTAGGGATGAAGGTTAGGAAATCACAGGAGGTGGGGGATGGAGGCTGGGAAATTACAGGGACAGGGGTTTAGGGATAGAGGCTGGAAAATTACAGGGGGCTAGGGATGGAGGCTGGAAAATTACAGGGGGCTAGGGATGGAGGCTGGGAAATTACAGGGGGTTAGGGATAGAGGCTGGAAAATTACAGGGGGTTAGAGATAGAGGCTGGAAAATTACAGGGGGTTAGAGATAGAGGCTGGAAAATAACAGAGGGCTAGGGATGGAGGCTGGGAAATCACAGGGGGTCGGGGACGGAGGCTGGGAAATTACAGGGACAGAGGGCTAGGGATGGAGGCTGGGAAATCACAAGTGGTTAGGGAAGGAGGATTGAAGTCACAGGGGGTTAGGGATAGAGGTTTGGAAATCACAGGTGGTTAGGGATTGAGGCTGGGAAATCACAGAGGTTAGGGATGGAGGCTGGGAAATCACAGGGGGTCAGGGATGGAGGCTGGGAAATCACAGGGGGTCAGGGATGGAGGCAGGGAAATTACAGGGGGTTAGAGATAGAGGCTGGAAAATTACAGGGGACTAGGGATGAAGGTTAGAAAATCACAGGGAGCTAGGGATGAAGGTTAGAAAATCACAGGGGGTCGGGGATAGAGGCTGGGAAATTACAGGGGGTTAGGGATAGAGGCTGGAAAATTACAGGGGACTAGGGATGAAGGTTAGAAAATCACAGGGGGTCGGGGATAGAGGCTGGGAAATTACAGGGACAGGGGGTTAGGGATAGAGGCTGTAAAATTACAGGGGGCTAGGGATGAAGGTTAGAAAATCACAGGGGGTTAGGGATGGAGGCTGGAAAATTACAGGGGGTTAGAGATAGAGGCGTGGGAAATTACAGGGGGTTAGGGATAGAGGCTGGGAAATTACAGGGGGTTAGGGATAGAGGCTGGGAAATTACAGGGGGTTAGGGATGGAGGCTGGGAAATCACAGGAGGTCGGGGACGGAGGCTGGGAAATTACAGGGACAGAGGGCTAGGGATGGAGGCTGGGAAATCACAAGTGGTTAGGGAAGGAGGATTGAAGTCACAGGGGGTTAGGGATAGAGGTTTGGAAATCACAGGGGGTTAGGGATAGAGGCTGGGAAATTACAGGGGGTTAGGGATAGAGGCTGGGAAATTACAGGGGGTTAGGGATGGAGGCTGGGAAATTACAGGGGGTTAGGGATGGAGGCTGGGAAATTACAGGGGGTTAGGGATAGAGGCTGGAAAATTACAGGGGGTTAGGGATGAAGGTTGGAAAATCACAGGGAGCTAGGGATGAAGGTTAGAAAATCACAGGGGGTCGGGGATAGAGGCTGGGAAATTACAGGGGGTTAGGGACGGAGGCTGGGAAATTACAGGGGGCTAGGGATGAAGGTTAGAAAATCACAGGGGGTCTGGGATAGAGGCTGGGAAATTACAGGGACAGGGGGTTAGGGATAGAGGCTGTAAAATTACAGGGGGCTAGGGATGAAGGTTAGAAAATCACAGGGGGTTAGGGATGGAGGCTGGAAAATTACAGGGGGTTAGAGATAGAGGCTGGAAAATTACAGGGGGTTAGAGATAGAGGCTGGAAAATTACAGGGGGTTAGAGATAGAGGCTGGAAAATAACAGAGGGCTAGGGATGGAGGCTGGGAAATCACAGGAGGTCGGGGACGGAGGCTGGGAAATTACAGGGACAGAGGGCTAGGGATGGAGGCTGGGAAATCACAAGTGGTTAGGGAAGGAGGATTGAAGTCACAGGGGGTTAGGGATAGAGGTTTGGAAATCACAGGTGGTTAGGGATTGAGGCTGGGAAATCACAGAGGTTAGGGATGGAGGCTGGGAAATCACAGGGGGTCAGGGATGGAGGCTGGGAAATCACAGGGGGTCAGGGATGGAGGCAGGGAAATTACAGGGGGTTAGAGATAGAGGCTGGAAAATTACAGGTGGCTAGGGATGACGGTTGGGAAATCATAGGGGTCAGGAATGTAGGCTGGGAAATTACAGGGGGTCAGGGATGGAGGCTGGGAAATTACAGATGGCTAGGGAGGAGGGAGGCTGGGAAATTACAGGGAGTTAGGGATAGAGGCTTGAAAATTACAGAGGGCTAGGGATGGAGGCTGGGAAATCACAGAGCTTAGGGATGGAGGCTGGGAAATCACAGAGGTTAGGGATGGAAGCTTGGAAATTCGTTATTAGGTAAAATGGAATGAAAAAGCATGAAATACACATCATTGTAGAAAGAAACATAAAACAAATCTTCATACATTGGAAAATTTCATTTGATTTTATTTTTGGAAAAGATTATTTAAAGTGGAGACCTGTGATCTATGAGAACAAATATGTAAGTCTGTGACAAATTCTTATAATGAATGAAATTATATACATTGGCTAGACACATTTACTTATATATTGGCTGATATGAGTAAATTCTATCTATATAAGACACCCGCCCCCACAGGTTTAGACTGTCCCGTACATATTTCAGACATGAATGATATACAATTCTGGACTTTAAAGTACACTTATAGATGTAATTTTAATGAGAAAATTGAAATAGCATGAGTTATAATATTACAAGTTATTTTGGGCCTTTGATGTCGGATATTTCTGTATTTACATTGTGTTTGTGTGACTAATACTTAATGTGTTTTGTTTACTAAATGATGCTACCGGTGATGGGAAGGGAGGACAGGAAGTCCTAATGCCTCTATAATCATAACAATATGATGTATTGTTATGTAAAGTCACGGAAAATTATGTTCTCACATACATGGTACATTGTACATACTGGTCCATGACACGTACGTTCAAGGTCACAAAAACTTTAATTTTCATGATATATATCTAATGTTCAAGGTCATTCAGGACTTGTTTGAAACTGACGTTTTACGTACAATTTCTTCTTGATTGAAGATTATTGGGCCACAGTGGTCAGTGCAGGCCAAGTGGTCACTTATTGTAACCTAGAGAATAGGTGTGAAGGTGGTCAAAAATGTCAGACAGTGTCTTAATGGCAATACTTGTCCACCTTGCTCTTAAGATAGTTTTAAGTTTTAAAATAGTAGAAACAGTGGACTGATAATGGTCATTTAAAAAAGTACAGGTTTTGGTAAGAAAGAAAGCCAGAGTTCTCATGATAAACCATAGAACCATGATTATGTTGCAGAATTGGACTAGAGGTCAATCATAGGTGACCAGGTAGCTTATTCAGTAGAATTTTAAATTCTGGTTAGTGTTTGAAGGTCCTGAGTTCGAACCTGGTATATATTTAACCACTCAATTTCTCTTCTCCCGTTTTACATTACATTTAGACCTTAAACTTATGACCTGAAAGTGGAGCGCTGCATGGAGTGGTAGATTAATATGTTAGAAATCTTCAGCATTCCGCCTCTGTTACCGAGATATAAATGTGAGACTGTATTACACTGTAGCCTTGAGCCTTGTTTTCTGGGTTTATTTGTACCTGTGACCATCCATTCTCGAACAACAGTTAATCAGGCCAGGTAAACACAGGTGTTTACAGGTGTAGGTGTGACACTTCAAAGGATGTTTACAGATAGTTAATTACAGGTGCGTCAAGTACACAACAACTGTTTCCCAAGTGTACGATTGAAGTATCCGTGTCAAACAAGATATGCTATCAGATGTTTTTTGATAAATATACACAGATCAAATGGAAAATATTCTGAAATTCTTTGTCTTCAATTTAAAGAGTAGTTGACAAATCATAATCAAAATTTTTTTAAATTTTAAATCAGCATAATTTGTTTTCCATTTAATCGCTTGCTTGATCAATGGCTCACAAACTACACAATAGATGTGAAATGTCTACCGCTCCCTCTGATAGAAACTTTAACACTAGAGATAAAATAGAAACATCTCATCATGAATTTTTGAGTTATGTCCCTTTAAAGTATATAAAGCTGTGTCTTTTAAAATAGCATATATATTTAGCTCCAAATCCTTGAATAAATAGTTATGGAAGACTGTTTTCTTGCCATCCTTTTAAATATCACCCCCCCTTCCTACCGAAACCCCACCCCTCTCATTGCAATTATATATATATATATCATGTATGTATTAATTAATTCCTCTCTAATACATTATATTTCCATCACCTTCCCCTATCTCTGGTGTCCCCTACCCCCATCTCTGGTATCTCCTCCCTCCCATCTCTGCTGTTCCCTCCCCCATCTCTGCTGTCCCCTGTCCCCCCATCTCTGCTGTCCCCTGTCCCCCATCTCTGCTGTCCCCTGTCCCCCCATCTCTGCTGTCCCTTACCCCCATATCTGCTGTGCTGTCCCCTTCCCCCATCTATGCTGTCCCCTCCCTCCATCTCTACTGCCCCCCCATCCCTGCTGTCCCTTACCCCCATCTCTACTGTCCCCTCCCCATCTCTGCTGTCCCCACTCCCTAATAACTCACCACCACCCTCCTCTATCTGTCTTGACACCATCCCTGTTCCTAAAAATGTCCCCCCTCCCAGCTCTAGGACCTGATTCCCCATAACCCTCCTAACCGATTACACCCCCACCCCTACCTTACTCCTTTCCTCCTACGTGACAACTCATCCCAATTGGTTCCCCTCTCATCCTGCCCATACTAGCATAACAACACAATCCTTATGATTAAAACTATCAAGTTTAATTAAAATGTGAGTTAATCTAAGTGCAATTATTATCTTTCTCCTCTTTATAATCCCTCACATATCTGGTTTATCACAACCATTGGGCGTGCATTAATTCACTGGCGGGCTGTAATAAGAAAATCAAGTGTTTCTTGCCAACAACTGTATTACACCTCAGGAAACCACACTGTAAGGAATTAAATTTACCTTGAAATTAAAGCTAAAGTCACTGAAATGAGAGGTGTAAGGAAGATGTACTTCACATCAACACGCTGCACTAAATCACTCTACAATGACATAAGTCTGGCAGAGATTAAGTCAGTTAGGGGGGGGGGATCATGTGGCACATTTCATTTCTTGAAAGTATATATTCTTTTATTCTTTATGTATCAAGCTGTCAAAAAACTCTTTAATTTTCATAAAATACATTCACAATTCAAGTAAGAAGACAAATTTATAATATTTTTCTAAATTTCAAAGCAAGGGTACAGTAAAATCTGCTGTAGCAACCACCTCTGTAAAATGACCACCTGCTCAATAAGACCACTCACTCTCTAAGATTTCCAAATGGTCAATTTTCATCACCTGTGTATAAAGACCACCTGGCTATAAAGACCACCTGGCTATAAAGGCCATCTTTGTTTTGTTCCTTGGATGATCTATAAAGACAGGTTATAATGGCTGTATATATTATTGGACCATTTATTTCTTGTAAATACAAATTAATAAAGTTTTCAATTTTCTTTATTGTGTGAAATGAGAATACATTAATTCCCATTCCCGGTCAAGGTTCCTATAAGATGTCTTTTACATGTGTATACAGTCAAACACGGCTATAACGAACCACTGTGGACCAACAAAATTGCCTCATTATAAGCATAGTTCATTATATATATGTAACAGGATTTTATATAAATTTAATCACTGCCTCTACCAAGAATCAAACTCGGGACCTCAGGATTACTAGTCTGACACTCAACCAATCAAGCTAAAAAGTAGTTCTCTCAAGCTAAGCGGTATATTGGGGCTAATATTGACCAGGGTTACATATATACTATTAAACACATTTATATAAATCTTGATGAGCACAAAAATGACTATGTTATAGCCATTGATTCATTGTAAGTTTGTTGGTTAAAAACAATATGTTTTACTGTAATGAATTATATATATAACAAAGTGAATTTGTTGGTCCCCAGAGGTTCGTTATAACTCTTGTTTCACTCTTCATGTTATTGTGTTAAATTTGGCAGTTTTCAATTACCAAAGTGAAGGTTTTGATTTTTGTCAGTTCGAAATCTTATTTTGCACATGCAGCCGATTTTGTTTGTATATATACTGCATCTGAGAAGAAAATCTGATTAACGCATGCTTGGATTTTATTTAGGCATACCAAATCTTATATATAAACACGCAACGTTTCTGTAAACAAATCCGCCTTCCTCATCCAGCAAGAATAACATCACTTCTCCAAAATTACTCTCTGTCTTAGCTCGTCACCAGAATTTGATCTTCTTAAAGTTATATGTGCCGTAACTGGCCGAAAATTTGGACATGTTATTTTTTCCTCAATTATCTATTTAAAACCATAAGTTTTAATGAATAAAGCTCTGAAAATCAATCAAATGGACAGACAAACATATTTAATGCCTTATAAACTTTAGTTGGAACACATAGGTTATGCACTGTGAAATTTTTGTTTTTTATGCCTTATACACGTTTAGATGGTAACATACCTTCAGAAATCACTTTACAATTACTAATAATACTGTAAAAATGTGCAATGAAATTGTGGACAACAATAAAGCTTCATGGTCTGACCGTATGAACTATTTCACTACACTGAAGATGTTAATATAATGATTTTTGGCAGTACTGCTAAAAATCATTTTCAGCTCTCTTTTGTACTTGTAAAATTAAAACCTATACATTGAAAGTATTGTAATTCTCAAAATGTTGGTAACTTTTGGAGTTGAATAACATATTAAAAGCTCTTCTTGATTCGTGACTATGAAAAATACGGCACATGTAACTTTAATACAAAGTATGTTGTTATAGTAATTATCTCAAACGGACATAAATCATTTATCATCCAATCTGATTAAAATACAGATCCTTACTATCACTGTGTTGAATAGAGGATCTGACAATATCCCATAAGGGGTCACGTTCAGATGACCTTTATATCACATGTACTTTAGATCAAATGCAAGTTCTACACCTTGCTACATCAATTGAAAACGTCATTTCGTCCCAGCTACATCAATTGAAAACGTCATTTCGTCCCAGTATACATATACAATCAGCTTTGTTGTGTTCTTTGGGCGAGATGACTACCTACACGAAAATAATTCTGACAGCATTTTCAAACAATTTCGTCCTCTGAAATTCATCTTCAAGATTTTGCAGGCAGCAATTTGATTGGCCAATTCAAAAGGTTACCTGGACATGACCCATAATGGGCTGTTGTCAGATCCTCTTTTAAACGGAGTGGTTAAAAGGATCTGTATTTCAATCAGATAGTTTATCATCAAAACTCAATTATTTGTAGTAAGCCTTAGAAGTAATGAGCTTCCTAAATCAGATACCAATTTGACATTTTTTGTTGGGAAAGAAATTTTTGTTTTGTTATTATAGGGACATAGCTCAATAACGGTCAAGAAAATTTGATCTGTAAAATATAGAGCAATTGATGTAATATACATTCCCTTATGGCCTTTTAATGAAATAATATAAATCTAATTTTGTAATTTTTTGGCAAAATAGTAAAAAAAAATCTTGCATATAAAAATAACCAATGTGTATCGTACCTGATTAAATAAATGTACAGTTGATTGGATTTTTAGCCCACCATCTGATGATTGTGGGCTATTCAAATCGCTTTTTGTCTGTGGTCAGTCGTCCTTCCGTCCGTCCGTCCGTCCGTTAACAATTCTTGTTATCGCTATTTCTCAGAGAGTACCGAAAGGATCTGTCTCAAAATTCATATGAAGGTTCCCCTAGGGCCCTAGTTGTGCATAATGCATTTTTGGACGGATCAGTCAACAAGATGGCCGCCAGGCAGCCATCTTGGATTTTGATATCTAAAGTTGGTTATCGCTATTTCTCAGAAAGTACTGAAGGGATCTGTCTCAAATTTCATATGTAGGTTCCCCTATGGACCTAGTTGTGCATATTGCATTTTGGGACCGATTGGTCAACAAGATGGCCGCCAGGCAGCCATCTTGGAATTTGATAGTTAAAGTTTGTTATCGCTATTTCTCAGAAAGTACTGAAGAGATCTGTCTCAAATTTCATATGTAGGTTTCCCTAGGGCCCTAGTTGTGCATATTGCATTTTCAGACCGATCCGTGAACAAGATGGCCGCCAGGCAGCCATCTTGGATTTTGATATCTAAAGTTGGTTATCGCTATTTCTCAGAAAGTACTGAAGGGATCTGTCTCAAATTTCATATGTAGGTTCCCCTATGGACCTAGTTGTGCATATTGCGTTTTGGGACAGATCGGTGAACGAGATGGCCACCAGGCAGCCATCTTGGATTTTTAGGTCATCTGACCCGAAGGGTCAGGATGACCTATAGTCGTCATGTTTCGTCCGTCGTCGTCCGCCGTGCGCCGTCCGCCGTGCGCCGTGCGCCGTGCGCCGTCCGCCGTGCGTTAACATTTCACATTTTGAACTTCTTCTCAAGTTTTACCAGTGCGATTTAGCTGAAACTTGCATGAAATGATCGTGACATGGTCCCGACAAAGTGTTGTTATTTTTCGGGTCGATCTGAAATCCAAGATGGCCGCCACAGCCGCCATCTTGAAAACACATTTTGAACTTCTTCTCAAGTTCTACCAGTGCGATTTGGCTGAAATTTGCATGAAATGATCCTGACATGGTCCCGACAAAGTGTTGTTATTTTTTGGGTCGATCTGAAATCCAAGATGGCCGCCACAGCCGCCATCTTGAAAACACATTTTGAACTTCTTCTCAAGTTCTACCTGTGCGATTTGGCTGAAATTTGCATGAAATGATCCTGACATGGTCCCGACAAAGTGTTGTTATTTTTCGGGTCGATCTGAAATCCAAGATGGCCGCCACAGCCGCCATCTTGAAAACACATTTTGAACTTCTTCTCAAGTTCTACCAGTGCAATTCGGCTGAAACTTGCATGAAATGATCCTGACATGGTCCCGACAAAGTATTGTTATTTTTCGGGTCGATCTGAAATCCAAGATGGCCGCCACAGCCGCCATCTTGAAAACACATTTTGAACTTCTTCTCAAGTTCTGTTAGTGCGATTTGGCTGAAACTTGTATGAAATGATCCTGACATGGTCCCGACAAAGTGTTGTTATTTTTCGGGTCGATCTGAAATCCAAGATGGCCGCCACAGCCGCCATCTTGAAAACACATTTTGAACTTCTTCTCAAGTTCTACCAGTGCGATTTGGCTGAAACTTGCATGAAATGATCCTGACATGGTCCCGACAAAGTGTTGTTATTTTTTGGGTCGATCTGAAATCCAAGATGGCCGCCACAGCCGCCATCTTGAAAACACATTTTGAACTTCTTCTCAAGTTCTACCTGTGCGATTTGGCTGAAATTTGCATGAAATGATCCTGACATGGTCCCGACAAAGTGTTGTTATTTTTCGGGTCGATCCGAAATCCAAGATGGCCGCCACAGCCGCCATCTTGAAAACACATTTTGAACTTCTTCTCAAGTTCTACCAGTGCGATTTGGCTGAAACTTGCATGAAATGATCCTGACATGGTCCCGACAAAGTGTTGTTATTTTTCGGGTCGATCTGAAATCCAAGATGGCCGCCACAGCCACCATCTTGAAAACGCATTTTGAACTTCTTCTCAAGTTCTACCAGTGCGATTTGGCTGAAACTTGCATGAAATGATCCTGACATGGTCCCGACAAAGTGTTGTTATTTTTCGGGCGATCCAAAATCCAAGATGGCCGCCACAGCCGCCATCTTGAAAACACATTTTGAACTTTTTCTCAAGTTCTACCGGATTTGGCTGAAACTTGCATGAAATGATCCTGACATGGTCCTGACAAAGTGTTGTTATTTTTCGGGTCGATCTGAAATCCAAGATGGCCGCCACAGCCGCCATCTTGAAAACACATTTTGAACTTCTTCTCAAGTTCTACCAGTGCGATTTGGCTGAAACTTGCATGAAATGATCCTGACATGGTCCCGACAAAGTGTTGTTATTTTTCGGGTCGATCTGAAATCCAAGATGGCCGCCACAGCCGCCATCTTGAAAACACATTTTGAACTTCTTCTCAAGTTCTACCAGTGCAATTTGGCTGAAACTTGCATGAAATGATCCTGACATGGTCCCGACAAAGTGTTGTTATTTTTCAGGTCGATCTGAAATCCAAGATGGCCGCCACAGCCGCCATATTGAAAACACATTTTGAACTTCTTCTCAAGTTCTGTTAGTGCAATTTGGCTGAAACTTGTATGAAATGATCCTGACATGGTCCCGACAAAGTGTTGTTATTTTTCGGGTCGATCCAAAATCCAAGATGGCCGCCACAGCCGCCATCTTGAAAACACATTTTGAACTTCTTCTCAAGTTCTACCAGTGCAATTTGGCTGAAACTTGCATGAAATGATCCTGACATGGTCCCGACAAAGTGTTGTTATTTTTCGGGTCGATCTGAAATCCAAGATGGCCGCCACAGCCACCATCTTGAAAAACACATTTTGAACTTCTTCTCAAGTTCTACCAGTGCAATTTGGCTGAAACTTGCATGAAATGATCCTGACATGGTCCCGACAAAGTGTTGTTATTTTTCAGGTCGATCTGAAATCCAAGATGGCCGCCACAGCCGCCATATTGAAAACACATTTTGAACTTCTTCTCAAGTTCTGTTAGTGCAATTTGGCTGAAACTTGTATGAAATGATCCTGACATGGTCCCGACAAAGTGTTGTTATTTTTCGGGTCGATCCAAAATCCAAGATGGCCGCCACAGCCACCATCTTGAAAACACATTTTGAACTTCTTCTCAAGTTTTGTTAGTGCGATTTGGCTGAAACTTGCATGAAATGATCCTGACATGGTCCCGACAAAGTGTTGTTATTTTTCGGGCAATCCAAAATCCAAGATGGCCGCCACAGCCGCCATCTTGAAAACACATTTTGAACTTCTTCTCAAGTTCTACCAGTGCGATTTGGCTGAAACTTGCATGAAATGATCCTGACATGGTCCCGACAAAGTGTTGTTATTTTTCGGGTCGATCCAAAATCCAACATGGCCGCCACAGCCGCCATCTTGAAAACACATTTTGAACTTCTTCTCAAGTTCTACCAGTGCGATTTGGCTGAAACTTGCATGAAATGATCCTGACATGGTCCTGACAAAGTGTTGTTATTTTTCGGGTTGATCTGAAATCCAAGATGGCCGCCACAGCCGCCATCTTGAAAACACATTTTGAACTTCTTCTCAAGTTCTACCAGTGCGATTTGGCTGAAACTTGCATGAAATGATCCTGACATGGTCCTGACAAAGTGTTGTTATTTTTCGGGTTGATCTGAAATCCAAGATGGCCGCCACAGCCGCCATCTTGAAAACACATTTTGAACTTCTTCTCAAGTTCTACCAGTGCGATTTGGCTGAAACTTGCATGAAATGATCCTGACATGGTCCTGACAAAGTGACCCCATATATAATTAATTTTACTATTGCCAAGGTAGTCAGATGACCGTTGAGGCCCTTTGGGCCTCTTGTTATATTTAAAGATTGTTATCGCTATTTCTCAGAAAAATCTGAAATGATCTGTCTCAAATTTCATATGTAGGTTCCCCTAGAGACCTAGTTGTGCATATTGCCTTTTGGGACCGACCGGTACTCAGAAAGTACTGAAACGATCTGTCTCAAATTTCATATGTAGGTTCCCCTATGGACCTAGTTGTGCATAATTGCGTTTTGGGACAGATCGGTGAACGAGATGGCCACCAGGCAGCCATCTTGGATTTTTATATTTAAAGATTGTTATCGCTATTTCTCAGAAAAATCTGAAATGATCTGTCTCAAATTTCATATGTAGGTTCCCCTAGAGACCTAGTTGTGCATATTGCCTTTTGGGACCGAACGGTCAACAAGATGGCCGCCAGGCAGCCATCTTGGATTTTTATATTTAAAGTTTGTTATAGCTATTTCTCAGAAAGTATTGAATGGATCATTCTATAATTTCATATGTAGGTTCCCCTAGGGCCCTAGATGTGCATATTACGATTTGGGACCGATCATCAACAAGATGACCGCCAAGGAACCATCTTGGATTTTGATAGTTGAAGTTTGTTACTGCTATTTCTGAGAAAGTACTGAAGCGATCTGTCTCAAATTATATGTGTAGTATATGTTTGAAAAAGTTTAAAATGTAGAGAAAAGATCTATCTTTCCATTGTCAGACATAGATCATTCTTTGGTGGGCGCCAAGATCCCTCTGGGATCTCTTGTTATCCAAATGATGAAGTTTGATGTTTTAATTATAAATCATGATTTTGCAGTCAGATGCTTTCATGTGTTATCTCCAATTAGTGTTAAGGTGTGTTTTCATTATCCTGCAAGCTGAAGGTCATATATTTGCACTTCAAGCCCCTCTCTTTTAAATACAAAGATGCTGGCTTATCTCGTTTAAGAAAATTATAGCATGTAAACTATTAATTCCAAGGACAGGTAGCCTATATTTCTTGATTGATAAACAAACAAGACTTACACGCCCCAGAGCATTTAAGGCTTCGAAAAAATGAACGTCAGCCAACAACACTTACGAGGCCTAGGTTTACTATCGTCATCAACACGGTGATTAAACATCGGCTTGTTTTAGTGCAGCAAAGCATGCCAATCTCACAATTAGCGTCCTCTATACATTTATTTTGCTGCAGGACAAAAATAAATCATGTTCTAGGTATCTGGTAAAATTTTATATAAAAATCTTATATTATTTGTTATACTTCCATAGAAGTTTATAATTCGACTGAAGCTTGCCAGGATTATGACGTACACAATGCATTGGACTTAAGAAGTTATATTGTAAAAATTATTTAATTTTACAGCATTTTGATAAACAGTATTCAACCCAATTAGTAATAGGCCATTGTTTAAATTTCTGGAAGTCACCTTGGCATTGACTGTATCTATTTTTAAGTCAACGACACAAAAAATCAAGGTGTTTGTTGGGCTATTTAGATTTGGGTCAAGGTCACACGAGTATTCAAAAATGCTTTCAGGCTGTGTAGTTGCTGTAAGGTTATCTGTATCAAGGTCAATGGTATCAAGGCCATTCAGATGATGGCCAAGGTCAGCAATGTTTGTAGTATATGAAGGTCAAGGTCAGCTGTGTTTTAGATCAATGTAAGAGTAACAGCAGATTAGGGCCAAAGACAGCAGACTGTTTTAAGTCCATGTAAAGCTACCAAGATTGGGGTCAAGGTCAGCGGTGTTGTAGGTTAGGGCCAAGCACTGTTGTATATTGCTGTAAGGCTTCCAAGATGGTAATGCTAGAAGGCCTTACTTTTCATTTTTTTATATTGAATCATTTATACAAAATTCCTGATAGGTATGTACAAAATTTCAATATTTGATCACTGTCTTGATTCTTAATGTTACATTTCTTTTCTTACGTAAATTAGAAATACCTCAGACTTTGATTTCTCTGTAATTGTAATTGTGACATGTAATTATATGTTGATTTCTCTGTAATTGTAATTGTGACATGTATTTATATATTGATTTCTCTGTAATTGTAATTGAGACATGTATTTATATGTTGATTTCTCTGTAATTGTAATTGTGACATGTATTTATATGTTGATTTCTCTGTAATTGTGACATGTATTTATATGTTGATTTCTCTGTAATTGTAATTGTGACATGTATTTATATGTTGATTTCTCTGTAATTGTAATTGTGACATGTATTTATATGTTGATTTCTCTGTAATTGTAATTGTGACATGTATTTATATGTTGATTTCTCTGTAATTGTAATTGTGACATGTATTTATGTGTTGATTTCTCTGTAATTGTAATTGTGACATGTATTTATATGTTGATTTCTTTGTAATTGTAATTGTGACATGTATTTATATGTTGATTTCTTTGTAATTGTAATTGTGACATGTATTTATATGTTGATTTCTCTGTAATTGTAATTGTGGACATGTATTTATATGTTGATTTCTCTGTAATTGTAATTGTGACATGTATTTATATGTTGATTTCTCTGTAATTGTAATTGAGACATGTATTTATATGTTGATTTCTCTGTAATTTTAATTGAGACATGTATTTATATGTTGATTTCTCTGTAATTGTAATTGTGACATGTAATTATATGTTGATTTCTCTGTAATTGTAATTGTGACATGTAATTATATGTTGATTTCTCTGTAATTGAAATTGTGACATGTAATTATATGTTGATTTCTCTGTAATTGTAATTGAGACATGTATTTATATGTTGATTTCTCTGTAATTGTAATTGTGACATGTATTTATATGTTGATTTCTCTGTAATTGTGACATGTATTTATATGTTGATTTCTCTGTAATTGTAATTGTGACATGTATTTATATGTTGATTTCTCTGTAATTGTGACATGTATTTATATGTTGATTTCTTTGTAATTGTAATTGTGACATGTATTTATATGTTGATTTCTCTGTAATTGTGACATGTATTTATATGTTGATTTCTCTGTAATTGTAATTGTGACATGTATTTATATGTTGATTTCTCTGTAATTGTAATTGTGACATGTATTTATATGTTGATTTCTCTGTAATTGTAATTGAGACATGTATTTATATGTTGATTTCTCTGTAATTGTAATTGAGACATGTATTTATATGTTGATTTCTCTGTAATTGTAATTGAGACATGTATTTATATGTTGATTTCTCTGTAATTGTAATTGTGACATGTATTTATATGTTGATTTCTCTGTAATTGTAATTGTGACATGTATTTATATGTTGATTTCTCTGTAATTGTAATTGTGACATGTATTTATATGTTGATTTCTCTGTAATTGTAATTGTGACATGTATTTATATGTTGATTTCTCTGTAATTGTAATTGAGACATGTATTTATATGTTGATTTCTCTGTAATTGTAATTGAGACATGTATTTATATGTTGATTTCTCTGTAATTGTAATTGTGACATGTATTTATATGTTGATTTCTCTGTAATTGTAATTGTGACATGTATTTATATGTTGATTTCTCTGTAATTGTAATTGTGACATGTATTTATATGTTGATTTCTCTGTAATTGTAATTGTGACATGTATTTATATGTTGATTTCTCTGTAATTGTAATTGTGACATGTATTTATATGTTGATTTCTCTGTAATTGTAATTGAGACATGTATTTATGTGTTGTAGGTGCTCACTCCAAAGTTTCCTGTGGTTGTTAAGCTTGGTCACGCTCACTCTGGTGTCGGTAAAGTAAGTAAAGCCACTTCAAAATTTTCCTTATTTCTCCAAAATCATCTTCTGTAATTGTCAAAAAGAAAATAATTTTCCTTCATAAACTTAATTTAGATAATTTAGTTGTTAAGAAATGAGTAATATTATTGCCTTTCTTTGAAATTAGCTCAATTATCAAAAGATTGGTTGAGTAGTTTTTACAAATTAAAATTGTTGTCAGAGTTAATGCAACTTTCTTTTTACTAAGGGTTCTGTATATACAAGGTTCTGTATAAATGAGGGTTCAGTGTAAACAAAGTTCAGTATTTGTGAGGGTTCAGTGTATACATGATTCTGTATTAGTGAGGGTTCAGTGTATACATGATTCTGTATTAGTGAGGGTTCAGTGTATACATGATTCTGTATTAGTGAGGGTTCAGTGTATACATGATTCTGTATTAGTGAGGGTTCAGTGTATACATGATTCTGTATTAGTGAGGGTTCAGTGTATACATGATTCTGTATTAGTGAGGGTTCAGTGTATACAGGGTTCTGTTTTAGTGAGGATTCAGTGTATACATGATTCTGTATTAGTGAGGGTTCAGTGTATACATGATTCTGTATTAGTGAGGGTTCAGTGTATACATGATTCTGTATTAGTGAGGGTTCAGTGTATACATGATTCTGTATTAGTGAGGGTTCAGTGTATACATGATTCTGTATTTGTGAGGGTTCAGTGTATACATGATTCTGTATTTGTGAGGGTTCAGTGTATACATGATTCTGTATTAGTGAGGGTTCAGTGTATACAGGGTTCTGTTTTAGTGAGGGTTCAGTGTATACATGATTCTGTATTAGTGAGGGTTCAGTGTATACATGATTCTGTATTAGTGAGGGTTCAGTGTATACATGATTCTGTATTAGTGAGGGTTCAGTGTATACAGGGTTCTGTTTTAGTGAGGGTTCAGTGTATACATGATTCTGTATTAGTGAGGGTTCAGTGTATACAGGGTTCTGTTTTAGTGAGGGTTCAGTGTATACATGATTCTGTATTAGTGAGGATTTAGAGTATACATGATTCTGTATTAGTGAGGGTTCAGTGTATACATGGTTCTGTTTTAGTGAGGGTTCAGTGTATACATGATTCTGTATTAGTGAGGGTTCAGTGTATACAGGGTTCTGTTTTAGTGAGGGTTCAGTGTATACATGATTCTGTATTAGTGAGGGTTCAGTGTATACAGGGTTCTGTTTTAGTGAGGGTTCAGTGTATACATGATTCTGTATTAGTGAGGGTTCAGTGTATACAGGGTTCTGTTTTAGTGAGGGTTCAGTGTATACATGATTCTGTATAAGTGAGGGTTCAGTGTATACAGGGATCTGTTTTAGTGAGAGTTCAGTATACACAGGGTTCTGTATTAGTGAGGGTTCATAATATACAGGGTTTTGTATCAGTGAGGGTTTTGTATCATTGAGGGCTCTATATCAGTGAGAATTCAGTTTACACAGGTTTCTGTGCTAGTGAGGGTTCAGTGTATACACGGTTCTGTTTAAGTGAGGGTTCAGTGTATATAGGTTTCTGTTTAAGTGAGGGTTCAGTGTATACAGGGTTCTGTATTAGTTAGGGCTCTGTATACAGGGTTCTGTATTAGTGAAATTCAGTACATACAGGGTTATGTATTAGTGAGGGTTCAGTATATACAGGGTTCAGTATTAATGAGGGTTCAGTATATACAGGGTTTTGTATTAGTGAGGGTTCAGTGTATACAGGGTTCTGTATTAGTGAGGGTTCAGTATATACATGGTTCTGTATTAGTGAGGATTCAGTATATACATGGTTCTGTATTAGTGAGGGTTCAGTATATACATGGTTCTGTATTAGTGAGGGTTCAGTATATACAGGGTTCTGTATTAGTGAGGATTCTGTATATACAGGGTTCTGTATTAGTGAGGGTTCAGTATATACAGGGTTCTGTATTAGCGAGGGTTCAATACATACAGGGTTCTGTACTAGTGATGATTCAGTATATACAGGGTTCTGTATTAGTGAGGGTTCAGTATATACAGGGTTCTGTATTAGTGAGGGTTCAGTATATACATGGTTCTGTATTAGTGAGGATTCAGTATATACATGGTTCTGTATTAGTGAGGGTTCAGTATATACATGGTTCTGTATTAGTGAGGGTTCAGTATATACATGGTTCTGTATTAGTGAGGGTTCAGTATATACAGGGTTCTGTATTAGTGAGGGTTCAGTATATACAGGGTTCTGTATTAGTGAGGATTCAGTATATACATGGTTCTGTATTAGTGAGGGTTCAGTATATACAGGGTTCTGTATTAGTGAGGGTTCAGTATATACAGGGTTCTGTATTAGTGAGGGTTCAGTATATACAGGGTTCTGTATTAGTGAGGGTTCAGTATATACATGGTTCTGTATTAGTGAGGATTCAGTATATACATGGTTCTGTATTAGTGAGGGTTCAGTATATACATGGTTCTGTATTAGTGAGGGTTCAGTATATACAGGGTTCTGTATTAGTGAGGATTCTGTATATACAGGGTTCTGTATTAGTGAGGGTTCAGTATATACAGGGTTCTGTATTAGCGAGGGTTCAGTACATACAGGGTTCTGTACTAGTGATGATTCAGTATATACAGGGTTCTGTATAAGTGAGGGTTCAGTATATACATGGTTTTATATAGGCAAGAGTTCAGTATATATATACAAGATTCTATAAGGGAAGGGGATTGAGCAAAGTAATGGAAGCATAGGTATGTATAATCTTCTGTTTTAGTGATATCAGTCAAGTTTACATGCAAGTGATAATTTTAATGATGAAAATCATCATGATTTGATCTATTTAATGATGATATTTTTTTGTATTTTATGTGGACGGTGTTTTTTGCGCTACTTTTTGTAATCACCACAGGTAAAAGTAGACAGTAACGAATTGTTCCATGAAATAGCAGGGGTACTGTCACTCACCAGTCATTATGCCTCCTCCGAGACATTCATAGATAGCAGATACGACCTGCATTTGCAGAAAATTGGAAATAATTATAGGGCTTTTATGTGAGTTTAACCCTCAAACCCCCCTACATGCATGTATATTGTCAGCCATTTTTCCGTTAGCGAAGCCTCATCAATGTTAGCTGTAGATACATTTTTTTATATAAAACGTTTCAGTTGAATTTCGTTTGTGCCATACTTTCTATATGT